>NW_003852474.1:2935618-2994932 GCF_000181295.1 Otolemur garnettii
AGACAGAGCCTCAAGCTGTCACCCTGGGTAGAGTGCTGTGTCATCACAGCTCACAGCAACCTCCAAGTCCTGGGTGCAAGCAAGTCTCCTGCCTCCACCTCCCAAGTAGCTGGGATTACAGGCACCCGCCACAACACTTGGCTATTTTTTGGTTGCAACTGTCATTGTTGTTTGGCGGGCCCGGGCTGGACTCGAACCTGCCACCTTAGGTGTATGTGGCTGACGCCTTACCCACTTGAGCCACAGGTGCCGAGCCACACATTAGTATTCTTGATAATGACTTTTTCACCAGCAGCACTTACACCAATCGGGGACAGAAATGGTTTCTTCGGGGACCAAGCTCTGTGTTGTCTGTTTTCTATATGGTGTCATAGGGAAAGTGCTGCCTTTAGGGGCTGGAGACCACTACTTCTGTTTGTGAAATTATAAACTCTAGTTGATAATTTTTACCCTGACTAGTGTACATGGTTATATTAATATTTGATGAAATATGTCCATTTTAAAAAGTGTTATTATTTAAAATGCTACTTTATTTCAAAATTGCTTGTAATTATTGAAAAGTGATGTTGTAAATGCTATATTTTGGATATCTCCTACAAGTGGAATCATATGGTATTTGTCCTTCCATGACTGGCTTATTTCAGTTGGCATAATGTCATCCATGTTGTAGCATATGGCAAGATTTTTTTCTTTTTAGGGCTGAATAATATTCCATTGTTATAGACTGAATTTTTGTATCTCCCTCCCCCCAATTCACATATTTACATTTAATACCCAATATGGTGGTACGGTACCCAATTAGGAGGTACAGTCTTTAGGAAGTGATTAGATCATGAAGGTGAAGCCCTCATGAATGTGATTAGTGCTTATATGAGACCTACTCTCTGTCATATGAGGCTGGAAGTATATGGCCATCTACAAACCAGACAGTGGGGTCTCGCTTAACACTGGGTCTACTGTCACCTCAATCTTCCCAGCCTCCAGATCTGTGAGAGGTAAAGATTTGTTGTTTAAGTCACAGGAGTACCTCAGAGATATTGCCAGTTCAGTTCCACACCACCACAATAAAGTAAACACACTGTATTGCAATACAAAGAGTCACACAAGTTTTTGGTTTCCCAGTGCATATAAAGTTATATTTACATTATACTGTAGTCTGTTAAGAGTGCAGTAGCATTATGTTTTTTAAAAATCTATATACCTGGCTCAGTGCCTATAGCTCAGCGTACTAGGGAGCTGGCCACATACATGGGGGCTGGCAGGTTCAAACCCGGCCTGGGCTTGCCAAAGAACAATGACAACTACAACCAAAACTAGCCAGGCATTGTGGCAGGTACTTATAGTCCTGAGCCCAAGAGTTTGAGGTATCTGTGAGCTGTGATGCCATAGCACTCTACTAAGGGCAACATAGTATGACTCTGTCTCAAAGAAAAAAAAATCGACATACCTTAATTTAAAAAGACTTCATTGCTAAAAGATCCTTCAGTAGTTGTAATGTTTTTGCTGGTTGGTAGAGGGTCTTGCCTCAGTGTTGATGGCACCTGACTGCTCAGGGTGGTGGTCACTGAAAGTTGGGGTGGCTGTGATAATTTCTTAAAATGAGAAACAGCGAGGTATCTCATTGATTGACTTCCTTTCACAGATGATTTCTCTGGACCATGCAGTGCTGTTGATAGTGTTTCACCCCAAATAGAATTTCTTTCAAAATTGGGGTCAATCCTTTCAAGCCCTGACACTACTTTCTCAACTAAGCTGATGCAACATTCTAAATCCTTGGTTGTTATTTCAACAATGTTCATAACATCATCAGCAGCAGTAGATTCCATTTCAAGAAACCACTTTCTTTGCTCATCCATAAGAAGCAACTCCTTATCCATTAAAATTTTATCATGAAATGGCAGCAACTCAGCAATATGTTCAGGCTCCACTTCTAGTGCTCCTGCTATTTTCACCACACCTGCAGTTACATTCTCTATTGAAGTCTTCATTTTCTTGAAGTCATCTATTAGAGTTGGAATCAGCATCTTCCAAACTCCTCTTAATGTTGATATTTTGACCATCTCTCATGAATGTTCTTAATGGCAGCTATTAATAGAATGGTGAATTCTTTTCAGAAAGTTTTCAATTTACTTTGCCCAGATCCATCAGAGAAATCATCGTCCATTGCACCTATAGCCTGTGAAATGCATTTTTTAGATACCAAGGCTTAAAAATTGAAATTACTCCTCGATCCATGGGCTGCAGAATAGACACTGTGTTAGCAGGCATAAAAATAACATTATTCTCTTTGTACATCTCCATCAGAGCTCTTGGGTCACCAGGTACATTATCAATGAGTAATAATATTTTGGAAGGAATCTTTTTTTCCTGAGCAGTAGGTCTCAACAGTAGGTTTAAAATATTTAGTAAATCATGCTGTAAACACATGTGCTGTCCTCCAGGCTTTGCTGTTTTATATATAGAGCACAGGTACAGTAAATTTAGCATAATTCTTAAAGGACCTAGGATTTTCAGAATGGTAAATGAGAACTGGCTTTGACCTAAAGCCAATTAGTCCCTAACAAGAGAGTCAGCCTGTTCTTTGTAACCTTAAAGCCAGACACTGACTTTTCTTCTAGCTATGAAAGTCCTAGATGACATCATCTTTCAATTTAAGGCTATTTTGTCTACATTGAAACTGTGTTGTTTAGTGCAGCCACATTTATCAATTAGCTTAGCTGGATCGTCTGGATAACTTGCTGCAGCTTGTACATTAGCCTTTGCTCCTTCACCTTGCATTTTCATGCCGAGGATATGGCTTCTTTCTTTAAACCTTGTGAACCATTATCTACTAGCTTCATCCTTTTCTTCTGCAGGTTCTCAGCCTTCATAAAATTGAAGAGAATTAGGGCCTTGTATGGGCTAGGCTTTGGCTTAAGGGGATGTTCTGGTTATTTGATTTTGATTTTCTATTCAGACCACTAAAACTTTCTCCACATTATCAATGAGTCTGCTTTGCTTTCTTATCACTCAAGTGTTCACTGGAGTCTCATTTTTAATTTCCTTCAAGTTCTTTTCCTTTGCATTTGCAACTTGCTAACTGGCGCAAGAAGTCAAGATTTCAGCCTACTTCAGCTTTCAACACGTCTTCCTCACTCAGCTCATTTACTTCTAGCTTTTGATTTCAAGTGGGGGATGTGTAACTCTTCCATTCTCTTGAACACTTAAAGGCCACTGTGGGGGTATTAACTTGCCTTAATTCAATATTATTGTTTCAGAGAATAGGGAGATCCAAGGAGAGGAAGAGAGATGGAGAACATCCAGTTGGTGGAAGAGTCAGAACTCACACATTTGTCCATTAAGTTTGCCATCTTATGTGGGTGAGGTTTGTGATGCCCCCAAACAGTGGCAACAATAACATCAAAAACCACCCATCACAGATCACCATAACAGACATAATAGAAGTGAAAATGTTTGAAATATTGGATGAATTGCCAACATGTCAGAAAAAGACACGAAGTCAGCATATGCTGGTGGGATAAATGACGTCCATAGACTTGTTCAATTCAGGGTCGCCACAAACCTTCAATTTGTAAGAAACGCAATATCTGCAAAGTATAATAAAGCAAAGAAGAACAAGACAAGGTATGCCTGTGAGTGTATATACACAATTATAATATATAATATATAATGTATAACATATGTATATTATGAACCAACATCTACTAGCTTCAAACTTTGCATCTGCAGCTTCCTTACCTCTCTCAGCCTTCATAAAAGGCTGGGTGTATATTGTATATACCTCACGTATCTCATTTTCTTCATTCATTTATCTGTTGATGGGCATTAAGGTTGTTTACATATTTTGGCTATTGGGAATAATTCTGAAATTAACATGGGAATCCAAGTATCTGTTCAACATAACTAATTTTGTTTTATTTTGGATACATACACCCAGAAGTGGGATTGCTGGATCATGTGATAGTTACATTTTTAATATTTTGAGGACCCTCCATACTGTTTTCCAGAGTGATGGCCTTGTTTTACATTTTCACCGACAGTGTACAAGTGTGCTAATATCACCACATCTGCAACAATACTTGTTATCTTCTTTTTTATCATAGTAAAACTTATGGAAAGAGAATGGAATGGTGGTTTTCAGAGGCTGGGTGGAGGAGGGAATGGAAAGTTGCTGTTCAACAGGTATAAAGTTCCAGTTATGCATTTGATTAAGCCCTAGAGATTTGTTTGACACCATGCCTGTACTTATCAATCTTATACTGTGCACTTAAAAATTTAAGAGGGTAGGACTTATGCTAAGTGTTCTTAAAAAAAAATTACCACATCAATTTATTTTAAATCATTTAAAAATGACATTAGCACATTTGTCAAAAGCCCAAGCCCAAGCCCAAGACCAAATGTGAATCCTGATATAAACTCTGCACCCAGGTGACAATAATGTGTAAATGTAGGCTCACTGATTGTCACTAATGTGGCATTCTGAGGTCCATGGTGGGGGAAGATGTATGTGTGGGTGGGGACAGGGGTACATGGGAAGTCTCTGTACTTTCCACCCAATTTTCTTGTGAGCCTAAAACTGCTTTAAAAAATAAAGCCTATATTTTCTTTCTTTTTTTTTTATTGAATGGTAACTATGTACATTAATGCACTTCTGGGGTACAGTGTGGGGTTTTCACATGCAATCTGAAATACTTCCATCAAACTGGTCAACACAGCCTTCAAAGCCTATATTTTAAAAGATATATTAGTGCCCCATTCCTGGGTCCCATGCATGTCAGAGTACCATATTGGACAAGCACATTTCTTTTGAGACCCAGTGCAGGCAGTATGTATGCACAAAATCCCCTTTCTTGGCCCCATTCCCTTCAAGCCACTCTGCCCTTTCTCTGTTTCCCCTCACAGTATTCTTTGCTGAATGTTCTTCCATTTTATCTTAAACCCACTCCCCTAAGGACCTCCACTTGACTAAGTTTGCTCTCAGTTTTCAGTGGTTGTCTCCTTTGGTCCATCAGTAGTCGCACTCATCACGGCTGGTGGGGTCATCCTTCACGGGGCTTCCCACTCATCACAGGCTCCTAGGTTCACACTGTTTTCCCAGTTCCTCATCCTCCTCCTACTTCTTCCAGCTGGAATGCTGAGAGCATCGCGTTGGGATCTCTCTGTACTTTCCAATCTGTGTTCAGACCTTTGAGAATCTCATGCAGTTTTATGGTTTCAAGTTCCAAATTTATGATCCCAGTTCTGGTCACCTCTCTGAGCCACAGACAGGAAAACCCAACTGCCTACATGGCCTCTCAACATGAGCGTCATGTCTCCAACTCACCACCCATAGCTAACTGAGGCCCTTACCCCCTCCTTTCCCTGGCCCCGTCATCTCCAGTTGATAACAGCAGCTCTGCCTTTCCAGCCCACAGATCAAAACTGTCTCTCCCCCATATCCAACGTGTCAGGAAATCCTGGTGAAGCTGTTGTGAAAAATAGACCTGGAATCCACTTAGTTCTCACCACCTCGGCTGCTCACCACCCTGGTTTCAGCCACTTTCTTTTCTCCCCTAAAGTGTTGCCATCACCTCTGAAGTGACTTCATTCCTTCCATTCTTGCTGTCTTAAAATGCCACTCAGAGCATGTGGTTCCTTGACTCAAAACCTCCCAGTGGTTCCCATCTCATTGTGAATGAAAAGAAAGAGTTTAGAATGATCTGCCGAGGCCCTGTGAGGTCAGGGGCCCACCTTGCTCCAAACTGCACTTCCTCTCTGGCCTTATTGGCTTGCTCCATCTTGCTCCAGCCAGGCTCAGTCTGGGTTTGTTGTTTTTTCCTCCATGTCTCCAATATGCCAAACATGTTCCCCCACATAGCTTTTGCCCTAGCCCCTCCCTCTGCCTGGTTACCTCTTGCCCCAGATTTTCAAGTCTGGCCACAGGTATTTCTTCGCTCCACTTATTCCCTCAAGAATATATTCAAATGTCCCCTTCTGGATGAGGCTTCCTGGATCACATTATTTATTTGAATAAAAGTCCCCAGGCTTGATCTTCCCTCTCCACTTCATTGATCTCTTCTTGGTATATACTTGCTCATTTTGTTTATTGTCCCTCTTTTCCAGCTAAAATGTAGGACATGAGACAAATGTGGGTACAGAACTTTTTCCCACAGCTATGTCCCCAGTGCCCAGCACACACAGTAGGCACTCAACTAATACATGAATGAATGGATCAGTGAATGGAAGCTCACATTTCCTCTGGAGTGACAGTCCTTCCTCATGCAAATGGGGAATAAGCATGTAACTATAGTCTTAAACACCTTTTCAATGCTAAAAAAAGATTAAGTCAGAATCTCTAAAATGATTATTGCTGTAAATATAACCAATGTATTACGCTGCAGCTTGAAATGTAAACATTATTTTCATCAGAAAGAAAGCTAGTTAATTTGCATTAAACCCTTGCTTACCTAGGTGTTGAAGGGTAATTAAGGGGGCACTTGTGATGTGTCTGTAGACACCGAAAGCCAAGAGAAACCTTATTTTTGAGTTGAAGGCTTGATTATATCAATTTGTCATCCTTCTACTCTTATTACTCACTGAATGAAAAATGAGCTGAAACCTTTATTTTTACAATTCCTTGCATTGAGGAAGTTTTACAATTTAGTAAGAAATGTGTCTCAATTTTTTAAAAGCTCTCCCTACGTATAGAATTGAACCCAGAATGGAATTTTAATGATGCCGTTAGGGTTGATAGGCAATGTGATCTGGTGGAAAGGAATTTTTATTTATTTGTTTTGGGTTTTCCCCTTTCTGCCTTAGCCAATAATTTACTCTGAAATTTCAAGGAACTCCAATCAATAATTTTGCTTTCAGGTTGAAAAATAGACAAAAAATTACTACTTTTTAATAAGATTGTTGTCACATTTTATAAGTTAATGTCAATAAAGGTAAAAATTATTTTTTCTTTCTTTTTTTTTTTTGAAACAGAGTCTCACTTTGTCACACTGGGTAGAGTGCTGTGGCATCACAACTCATAGCAACCTCCAACTCTTGGGTTCAAGCAATTCTCTTGCCTCAGCCTCCCAAGTAGCTGGGACTACAGGCATCCACCACAACGCCTGGCTATTTTTTGTTGCAGTTGTCATTGTTGTTTAGCTGGCCCGGGCTGGGTTTGAACCTGCCACCCTCGGTGTATATGGCTGATGCTGTAACCACTGTGCTATGGGCGCTGAGCCAGTAAAAATGATTTTAATATCTGAAAAAGGAATGGACAATTTTTTATTTTAGATTAATAAATATGATTAGGCTACATTGTTTGCATTTGTTAGGTAAAGTCTAAGTTATAGCTGAGCGCTTCACCCAGGAGGTGTGCCACATATACCTACCTTGTGTCCATTAGGTGAGAGCTTAACAAATCCACCCTCTCTCTCCTTCCCCCTTCCCTTCCTCCCAAGAATTGAATGGAATCAAATTGTGTTTTTCTCTCCTGTGGGCATGTACCTGTTCATCTTTTGATTTTGTATTAGTATGGAGTACATTGGATGCTTGCTTTTCCATTCATATAATACTTTACATAGGAGATTCTCCAAATCCATCCAGGTAAATAGAAAAGATGTAAAGTCTCCTTCTTTCTTTTGGCTGAATAATATTCCATGGAATACATATACCATGGTTCATTTATCCATTTGTGAGTTGATGGGCACTTGTATTGTTTCCACATCTTGGTGATTGTGACCCAAGCCGTGGTAAACATTCCAATGCAAGTGTCCTTATAGTAAAATTATTTTGTTTTTCTTCCGAGTAGACACCTAGTAATGGGATTGAAGGATCAAATGGAAGGTTTACTTTTAGCTCTTTGAGGATTTCCTGTACTTCTTTCCAAAAAGACTGTATTAGCTTTCAATCCCACCAATGGTGTGTAAGTGTTCCCTTCTCTCCATACCCATGCCGGCATCTGCAACTTTGGGACTTTGTGATGTGGTCTTTTCTCACTGGGGTTAGGTGATATCTCAAGGAGGTTTTGATTTGCATTTCTTTCATTATTAGGGACAATGAGCATTTTCATGTGTTTGTTGTCCACTTGTCTGTCTTTTTGGGAAAAGGTTGTGTCCATGTCTTTTGCCCAGAGATAAATGGGGTTGCTTGCTCTTTTCTTGTTGATTAGTTTGAGTTCTCTGTAGATTCTGGTCATCAGCCCTTTGTCAGATTTGTAAGATGCTACTTTCTTCTCCCATTCTGAAGGTTGTCTGTTTGCTTTCATTGTTGTGTCCCTGGCTGTGCAGAAGCTTTTCAGCTTGATCAGGTTCCATTTATTTGTTTTTACTATTGCTATAATGCCAGTGAAGTTTTCTTTATAAAATCTTTCTCCAGGCTGATATCATAAAAGTTTTTCCCACATTTTCTTCTAGAGTTTTTATCATTTCCTGAGTTGCATGTAAGTTCTTTATCTATTGCGAGTCAATTTTTATTAAGTGTTGAGAGGTGTGGGTCCAGTTTCGATATTTTACATGTGGTTAACCAGTTCACCCAAAACAAGACTCAGGGTGAAAGATTGGAAAACAGTGTTTCAGGCAAATGGAATGCACGATTTAAATGTAAAGTGCCATTATGTATTTACTAGGTGAGTGGAGAGGTAGACTTGAGGGCTCATAATGTGGACACAATGATTAAAGACTTCTGCAGGGAGCAGCTCCCTCCGGTGTCACCCTTGTCCATGTAGAGACCCAGATCCATCTCTAAATGTGTACAGGCTAAAAAATTTTGTTATACAAATGCAAGACATTATGTTACTATTTTAAGTGAGTTATTCTTTTTACTTTAGAGGAATTTCTTGATGGCCTAATGGATCTCAAAATTTACAAAGCACTTTATGTTAAATTATTCTCTTTTATCGTTGAAAGGATCTAAGGCTATAATGAATCTGTTGGTCAAAATTTTGGGAAACTATTTTTAACTGTGAAAGAATTTACACAGATGTAAGTTGTTATCATATTGCAAACTGTGAAGCAAGCATGTATATTCCCATAAGGAATTGAGGATACATAAGATTGAGGTTTCCCCAAGGTCACATAGCTGGAAGGTGGAAGAACGAAGATTCTAAATGAGGACTTTTGCCTCTTTTCCCCTTCTTTCCCCATTAATCCCTACAGAGATGGTTCAGGTGGCCACCAGTGGGACATATTCAGGGTACTCTTCATATTGATAAAATATCATCTTGGAATATTTTTCTGTCAGAAATTAAAATATCTCAAAAATAAAATCCCTCAAAATTAACATACACTCAGTTTTGTAAAACCACTGGTTTACACCCTTCAAGAAATGAATATAGGTATTATTATATGGGCAAATTCCAAATTCTTATTATACTAAATTCTTATTATACAACAATTCCAATTAAAATGTTTTTAAAGTACCTATGACTGTAAATATTCATAAAAATATAATTATCCTCTATGATCTCTTAAACCACGTACCATCAAATCCCCCAATGCCAGGAAACAAATGAATAATGCAATGAACAATGCAAGTGTTTCTGTATTTGGTATTTACATACTTTTGGTTATCTTTGCATAAGTGTATATCTGGTCTTCCTATTATAGATTTTCAGTTTGGGGAGCATGGGAACATTATTGTGTTCTGGGTATTTCTCTCCTTGGGGAGCACAGTGTACACATTAAGTTTATAGTGAAAATTTATTTGAAATAGAAAAAAAGAGATGAGGATCCTGAGACACCTCTTAGGCACTGCCTTGGATCCTCTCGGCCTCAGGACTCTCAGTCACTTGTTTTCTCTCACAGCCATGGTGCCCAACCAGCATCCCAGAGTCAGACCTTGTGTTAACCCTGTGCGACTCATATAGCTCAGACCTGTTACCAAGGTATGAGGTGAGGAAGGATCCACTTGGTACCCTCATCCACTGAAGATAGTTAATGTCCTTGGGGCAAAACTTTGACCAATGAGAGATAGGAGCTGATGGATACATCCTTCTCCCTCCCTTCCCTTTGCCAAATGAGACTAGTTCAGGGGACCATGTGGAAGATTATTCCGTGAGATGGCACAATCTCTTCTGACAATGCCGTCTTACATCAGCTCTCTACCTTTTCTTGCTTTTGAGTGGTGAGGGTGTGGGAGGCAGCTGGAGATAGATTTCTGGGGGCTGACTCCCAGCAGCCTTGTCTCTGGGCTTCTGTTTTCTCCTAGGAGTCTACCTCTCAGGCCACTGCTAGATTTGTGGGATACACCTAATTCAAGTTGTTGACTTCATTCCCTCCTTCCATCACATTTGACTGGTCTAGGTCTGACTATGTGGTCTGAGCTGGCCCAACCTAAAACCTTCTTGTTTTGTGCGTGTGTGTGTGTGTGTGTTATCTAGGGCTGAAAAAGAGAGCAGTCCCTTTCTCCTGTGGAGGAAGTATAAGATTTAAAATTAAGGACCATTCTGCTAACATATCCTCATTTTATAGAGGATACTGAGGCATGGGGAGAAGAAGCAAAGACAACATAAAGAGTGAAATGAAACAGGAGTTGGAGGAAAAATAAAATGTACTGACTGGTACCAACCCTAACTGTCCTTTGTGATTATGAAAGACATAGCACCTTTCACACGTTGTTAGATGTCACACTCCTTATTTTCTTTGCTACTGTAATCAACATTTTGTACAGGGAAGAAATAAGCCAGTCACAACAATCATGTTTTCCTATTCCGGGAACACAGTTTCCCAGAATCATATGACCTGATTTTATCCAATGAAGAGGTGCCTGGGAAAGCTCTTCTTTCATGATAAGGTTGGCGTAAGAGAGCTACCTGATACTGCTTTATTCCCTGTCTTAAGCACAAATGTGATGCCGGGAGCCACAGTGGCCATCTTGCAACAGGAGGCCACAAGCATGAAGATGTGTCTTAGCCAGTCCAGGCTATTATAACATGATGCCAGAGACTGGGTAGCTGACAAATTTCAGAAATTTATTTCTTAAAGTTTTGGAGGCTCAATTTTGAGGTCAGAGTGCCAGCTTGGTTTGATTCTGGTAACGGGTCTCTTTTGGATTGCAGACAGCCAACTTGTGTCCTTCCTCACATGGCAAAAAGAAGGTGAGAGAACTCTCTGGGGTGTCTTTTATAAAGGCACTAACCCTATTCATGAGGGCTATAGTCTTATGATCTAACCTCCTCCTAATTTCATCAGTTTTCGGGAACATAGAAACATTCAATCCATAACAGGTTACAAAACTGATACTCTAAGGATGTTGACTGGAAACATCATAGCTCATGATATGGTTGAGCTAGGCAACCAACTCTGAGATAACCTAATATTTGAACTTCTGGTTATGTAGGCAGCATGTGGTTTTAATTAGGTGTTCTTTTTCCCTGACAATTGAATCCATTCTAATTGATTATAATAGAGTAGAAATCATTTATAATTTGTCTACTGGTGTCTAGAGAGGAAGAAGTTGTGCTGGGACTCAAAGACTCAGAGAGAAGAGATTGGAGGAAAGTCTTAGTAGAGAGAATAAAACCCAGAAACATGGGATCCAAAGAAGAGGCCTTTAGTGGTACAGAATTGATAGACTCTGAACACATGACATTCAGATTTCAGTTGCTTTCTCTCCTATCCTCTAGTGCAGCTGCCCCTTTGGTATCCCCAGAACTTCAGTAGCGAATATTACATCAAAATGACATTGGGTGGTAAAGGAGGAAGGCAGGGGTGGGGCATGTGTGAGGTTAGAGGCTCTGAGTGAGCCACAAAGTGTGAGATGATAGTAGGAAGGTCTTGAAAATGGAAGTGGAAGTAGGAATGCGGACTCCTTTCTCCTTCCAAACCTTAGGACATAAGTGAGAACACTAGCTGTCCCATGGGATGTGCTGGGGCTTCCAGTAAATTCATCCACACAGGAAAGGATAGTGTAACCCCATGGGTGGAAAGATAAGACTTTGTTCAGATAACACACTGACTGCTACTTCTTTTAGATTCTAATTTTTTTCCTGGCAAAGCTTTACCTATATAACTAATTCTGTGAAGTGGCTTCAACCATCACCATTTAAACTGGTGTTCCTCCTATCTCAGCAGTTGTGTGCTTCTGCTCTCAGTCGTTTGGTCATTTGCAGAGAAATTATATCCTTTTCAAGGAAATAATTCTAAATTAAATTTTAGCCAGGACAATAGAAATGTTGTTTTGTTTTAACTTGAAGAAAGGTAGTGGCAGTGGTTGTGACGTGAGGGATAAGGATGGTGGTGATGGTGGTTGTGATGATGGTGATAATAGTGATGGTGGTTGTGGTGGTGGTGATAATAGTGAAGGTGGTGGTGATGATGTTGATGGTGGTTGTGGTGGTGATAGCAATGGTGATTATGGTGCTGCTGGTGATGGCAATGGTGATGGTGGTGGTGAATAATATTATGGTCCTATTGATTCACCAAGGTGATCTAGCTTCATCTTGGAGGACTGACTTTAAATAAATGACAAAACATCATTAAGAGCCACAATTCTGGGTCTTAATATTTTGACATATTTTAGAAATAGATAGAAAATTATTAGTAGGCTCTCTGCCTATGGCTCAAGTGGCTAAGGCGCCAGCCACATACACCTAAGGTGGCGGGCCTGCCAAACAACAATGACAGCTGCAACCAAAAATAGCCGGGCATTGTGGCGGGCGCCTGTGGTCCCAGCTACTTGGGAGGCTGAGGCAGGAGACTCACTTCAGCCCAGGAGTTGGAGGTTGCTGTGAGCTGTGATGCCACAGCACTCTACCCAGGGGGACAGCTTGAGGCTCTCTCAAAAAAAAAAAAAAAAATTAGTAGTAGTAAAGGAAACATAATGACAAAAGTATTTACAGGCCAGGCCTCGTGGCTTATGCCTGTAATCCTAGCACTCTGAGAGGCTGAGGCAGGAGGATCACTGGAGCCTAGAAGTTTGAGGTTGCTCTGAGCTATAGTGACATCACTGCACTCTAGCCCTAACAACAAAATGAGACTTTGTTTCAACAAAGGAAAAGTATTTTTAAGTCACTTTCATTTAATTGAGTAAACTGGCTGAATTAGCTGAGGGTTCCAGAATAATGAAGACTTGTTTTGTGTGTGACACCAGTGGGTTGCTTTTCTACATTTCCATTCTCTCTTATTGTCTCTTGCTTCCTTTTCCTTACTCACTCTCCTTTCCTCTTTTTCATTATCAAGCAATCAGAAATAAATGGCTGTGGATAGAATTTGCCCCTTATCTCATCTCCTTAATTAGTGTGTGTCCTCTCCCAGGCAGTGAGTTTTTTGGAGTTTTAGCTGTAAAGATCCTTTACAGTCACTTGTTCTCATAGGCTTTATTCTCCTGTGTTTGGACTGAGATACAGATACTATCTGAGTTTATACAGGCTGAGAAGTAGCTATTATCTCAGTACGAAAGTAAAACCGTTGATTATTTCCTGAAGTACCTCTTTAAATCAAGAATTCCCTTAATAAAAAATTTTTAAAATTCCTTTAAATTATAGAGCTAACCAGCCTCCATATACCATGGAAGCCTCTCCTGAATTTAATTTGGAAATGTTCCCTTTCTCCCTGAATGGCAGGGAATTGGGGAATGCAGATGCGCTGACAATGGCCAAAGTGTCTGTGAGAAGCCAAGGGCCCTGGTTAACTCACCTGTTAACCAGCAGACCTGGGATGGTCCTTTGCTTATCTCTTCAACCCTGCTTCCTACCTAGAGCTCAAAGTAGTAAAAATGCCAACATCACGTCAAAGAGCAAAATACCTCGAAGGAAAGATGTTTATGGAACATCAGAGTCTGATTTCTCATCTGGATTATATTTCCCTGTTTGAAGCATTTAAACTACAAAAACTAAGCCAAACTGCTTATTGTTTGCCAGAGTAGAAATTCCAAGGCTTTTTCACTTCTGCTTGATAGTGGTTTAGTAATGCACATGCTTTCTCTGTTTTAAGGGGTGATGGAATCTGATATTGCAGTTGCTGCATTTGGAACCTAGCACCCACCACAGAAATCTTGCTACACGTTCCCCATGGAGGGGCTCATTCATATCACCATGGCAGGACTGCCTTCTAGTGTAGGCATTATCATCTGATTGTGCCCAGAAGAAAAAAAGCACATTTGATTCTTGCTGGAGGGCTTTTTACTATTTTAGTATTAGTTAATACTAAAGAGTTAATTCTCCCTCAGCCATTAACTTATAAAACCTTTCCATGTACTTTAAACTCCTTCTTTTTGACATATAGTCATCCTACCACCTACTTTCAGCACTAGATAAGGTATTATCATTGGCAAGATAATAAAGGCTCCTTCAGTAGTTTTTCTTCATGAGTGCTATGGTATTAAGTTTCATGGCCCCTCCCACCAAATTTAGATGAGGTGGGGCCTTTGGGAAGTGACCAGGTAATGAGGGTGGAGCCCTCACAAATGGGATTAGTGCCCTATGACAGAGATCCCTGACAGCTCTCTTCACCCTCCACCGTGTGAGGCTACAGAGAGAAGGCACCATTTATGAACCAGGAAGGAGACTGTCACTAGGCATTGGACCTGCCAGTGCTTTGATTGTCAACTTCCCTGCCTCTAGGACTGTGAGAAGTAACTTTCTGTTGTGTATAAGCCATTCAGTTCATGTCATTTTGTTCTAGCAGCCTGAGTGCCCTAAGACAAAGAGTATATATGTCTGCAAACATAACCCTTTCTTACCTACTATAAAATATTCTCTATTATACTTATGTTACCTAAAATATCTGAAAATAAAAAATAAAATATTCAGAACATAAAACATACAGCCTTGAATTTTAAAATATTTTATGATATTTTGGGGCATTTAACCAATGAGATGAATTCCTTGATGAAAATCAGAATGTTCCTGTTCAGTGAAGACCCTCCCCTTATTCCATTGCCCACTAGAACAAGTGCCCCATGAGGTTCCCTTGAATTGTGTCTGGCACTTGAATAAGTGAACCCAGACTCCATCTTAAGGCTGAGCTTTTTTCAATTCTGGAACAAAATCACTGTTCTATGACCGCAACACATAGGCTACAAGTGTAATGGGAAGTAAATTTTTTTCATGACTTTAAGAGGTTGTTCTGGAGACTAGAAAAGGAAAATAACTTTAAACGAACAAACAATTTTTCCTTTACTTACAGAAACTAGTGTTGGAGGAACCCAGGCTAAAGCACAGTGGAGTTAAAGAGTAGAGACCAGATGAGTGAGCTCCTAGTTTGGCAGATCTCCGTAATGAATTTTGGAATGTGAAAGGTTGGCCTGGTGCATACTTTAGGGTCTACTGAGGTGCAAAGCTTATGTGAGGTGGAGAATAAATTATTGACTTTGGATGTTAGCGGCCAGCAGCTAGTGAGGAGATGAAAGCTATCAAGGAAACCTCTGGAGGGAAAGTGACTTGAAAGATAGCAAGAAGTTGGGCCCAAAGGATAAACTTCATCAATAAAAACTCCAGATCAGCAGATGACAATGGCTTTTGAGGATAGCTCTGTCTAAGGATATGCTATTGTGCTGCTAATTCATTCAATAACTATTTCCTGAGTACCTAGCATATGTCAGGCCCTTAAATAATCACCAGGAATACAGAAGCTAATTAAAAAAAGAAAAATCTAAGATCTCTACCTTCTGGGGCTTGCTTTCTACTGGAGAGAAAGATATTATCTAACTAGGTAAATACATTTGGATTATGAGTTACAATTAGGATCTGGAAAGAAATGAAGAAGGTGGAAACCTTTTTTGTTTGTTTGTTTTATAATTTTTTTTTGCAATTTTTGTCCAGGCTGGGTTTGAACCTGCCACGTCCGGCATATGGGACTGGCACCCTAATCTTCAGAGCCACATAGGTGCCGCCTAAGACCTTCTTTAGATTAGAGAAAGGGTAGGGTGGGAGCGAGTTTTGAGGAAGAGACTTCTGAGCTCAGGGATGATGGATGCATTGACTTTATACATGTAAGATGTGGAGGAGAGAACATTTGGGAGAAAGGGACCAGGAAAGAGCAGTAAGCAGCAGCCAGATCAGGGTTAACAAGTGAAATGAAAACTTGTGACAGCTTGTCTTTAAGAGAGAAGCATGGTTCAATTTGAGTTGCTATAAGCTCACTCTGGCAGCTTTATGGAGAATAAATTAGAAGGAGACAAGAACAGGACTGAAAAACCAATGTAATGGTTAATTTGATATGTCAACTTGACTAGGCCAGGGAATGCCCAGATAGCTGGTAAAATGTTATTCCTGGGTGTGCCTGTGAAGGTGTTTCCAGGAGAGAGAAGCATTTGAATCCTTAAACCAAATAGTGAAGACATGCGCTCCCCAATGTGAGTGGGCATCATCCACCCACTGAGGGACTGAAGAGAACAAAAAGGCAGAGGAAGGTTCATTTCCTCTATTTCCTTGAGCTGGGATATCTATGTTCTCCTCCTCTAAGAAACCTGAGCTCTTGATTCTCTCTTGGCCGTAAGATTCTGACTGAGACTGACAGCATCAGCTCTCAGGCCTTGAGCTTAGGTTGGGGCTATACCACCAGATTTCCTGGGCCTGCCATTTGCAACTGACGAGTGGTGGGAATTCACAGCCCCAATAATCACATGAGCCAATCCATCATAATAAATCTCTCTTCTTTCTCTGTCTTTCTATGTATACAGAGGGTGCCAAAAGTTTACACAGAGTTTAAAAAAGGAAAAAACTGTATTGAAATTATAATGCTCAACATATACCAATAACAGAAGATGAATATAAGTCCTGTTTGAGCACCTCTTGTAGTTACAGAAGTCAAACAAGACTTCGAGACTTGAGTTATTAGAATTTTAATACAGTTTTTCCTTTCTTAAAATGGTGTATACATCTTTTGGCACCCTCTGTCTGTTTAGCTGGTTCTATTTCTCTGATGTCTGGGCAGCAGTGATGACATCATGGACTGAGGATGGAGTTGCAGTGGAGATGGAGAGAAGGCTGAGGCTTACACATGTGTGTGTCTGCCTGACCGACTAGAAGCAAATCAAATCATAACTTCCCGCTGCATCTCCTCCATAGGATGTGGCTGAGGAGGCATAAGTACACCAGGCACTGACATGCCGATGAGAGGAGAGACAACAGTCATCCAGATGGTGAGTGAGCAAATAGTTTTCTTCCTTTTGAATGAGCCATGGCCCACTGGGGTCACTGTCCTTGTCATCATTTCCTTTTGGCCCAGATGGATGTGGACAATGCCTTTTGCTTGGTCTGTAGGTCCCTTTTCACTTGGGACCATTTACAGCTGCCCTGTTACCTACCTTACATTTTGCCCAAGACCTTCCGAGGTGGTTACCCATCTTTTACTGCCAGTTATCCAGGCTGGCATGCCTGTACCTGTTTCCTGGCAGCCCCCGGCTTGGCCCCCTCACAAGGCATCAGGATTCCCTTATAGTATCAACTCTGAGAAGTCTGAAAAATTCCACCGTCAGATTTGGGAGTTGAAGGCAGGGAGAAGATAGAGCGAGGCTGTGAAAATGCCCTGTTAATAGTAGGAGAAATGTAAATGGAAAACACTTACCAGGAGATGCCTTTTATAGCATCTACATTATTATACTAACAGAAGGAAATTGTATTTTGATTGTGGCCAGTTGAAAACCACATCCTACATGTATGAGGCATATAATCAGCTTAATCAGTTGCTGATCCCAGGACAATTTCATCCCAGTGTATTGGGAGAGTGCAAATAACATAGAGTTTATTCCATTCTTCTTAGTAATTTAAATGTCACTTTGTTAAATGAACTTGAAGACAGATTTGCATTACTTGAATGCAGGGTTTCCAATAATAATGTAACACTTTTATCCCCGCTTCCAGCACCAAAGCAACGGCTTACTATAAAAAGCAAGCCGTTAAATTCAAAACATTTTCCCAAATGAGTGTGTTTTAGTGCTACAATTTTTTGGTTTCTGGTGTCAAATTTATTTCCAAAATCTTACTAAATGTGCTGGTTATTAAGCTATTGTCTCTCAACTTCAAGAGACAAAACTTCTGTGTAGTTTTGCAATATGGGGGCTTGGACTCTGCGAAGCACACTTTTGCTCTGCCAGCTGCTTCCCTGAGAAACTCTGCCAGTGATGGGTGCTGGAGGGCGATGGTGCTTGAGGGTGGAAGGGGGAGCTGGCTGCTTCCTTTTTGCTTCCTGTTTTGGAGAGACATCCCAGCCTCAGCTCTTCGCCCAGGCGGCAGTGGTTCATGGCAGTAGTAACAGTTGAATCTCGTTTGTAGTTTTCCAGCACTCGCAGAACCAGCTTCATCTCACCCTGTGGGAGAGATCTGCACCACCAGCTGCTGCCCCTCCTCAGAAGTCTGCATCCCAGCTCTGTGGGGGTCTCTTCTTCAAGCTTCTAAGTCTTAATAACCTCAACCTAGTCATAGGGGCTGGAGCTGCTTCCTGCAGCGCTGCCGCTGTGATATCTCACCGTTCCCTTCTGCCCTTTTCAGCTCCTCCGTACCTAGTTAATAGTTTCCTATGTTAAATGAGCTCTGTTAAAATAGCTAGTGCAGTTTCAGTCTCCCGGCTGGACACAGAGTGATATGTAAGTTACCACCAAGGAGCCACTCCGAATGACTGACACTTGTGTGGCTTTGAGATTTCAGCCTTTCTCAGAATTCTGAGACAGCATTGAACAGGACTTAGTGTCACTGGGCTGCAGACACCACAGGTGCAGAGCGATGAAGAGCCACCGCAGCCCAGTGATCTGGGGCCGCTGTGAACCTCTGGTCCCGCTGGTCACCTTCCTGACCTTCGCTTTATGCGAAGCCCATGCAACAGAAATACTGTAGAGATGGGAGAAATAGAAGCCACAAAAGTGGCATTTGCCAATTTTTCCAGTTGAACTCTGCTGAGAATTCTTAAACAGGAGATTAGAAGGATTTCTTTTCCTAAAGGGAGCTGATAAAATAAAAGAATTTTAAGCTCTGGGCTTGAGCATCTGTGTGGCTCAAAGCCTCAGCTTACCTTTTAGAAGCCATTATTAGACGACTTCTTGTTATTTAGAGCTAGAGTGCCAGAGTGACACCACAGAACTCAGAGAACTATACTCAAAGTCTGTCCTCTTCTTTATTTGAAAAACTCTGACAACAAAATGCTGAGACAGAGCTGAGAACAAAATCATGTAGGACATAGCACAGATGTCGGGCCAGAAAGCTGTAATTTCTGCTCCTGGCTCCAGTAATTTATAAGCTGGGTGGCTTTGGGCAAGTTAGGTACAGGCTTCCTCATCTTGAAAAACACCTGCCTTGGATGGCTGTTTTGAGACTTAAATGAGAATATGTTTGTTTCTTAAATGAGAATATGTTTGGTGATCCAGGGCTTGGCATCCAATCGGTGTGTGGTATGTGGATAACCTCTCCCCTCCCCTCTCTGTCTACTCCTGCGCCTCTAAGTCCCAGCTGGGCTGACCTCTCCTCAAAGACAAAAACGACCAGGTTGGTGCAGCTCATATCATGGGCTGGAATCACAATAGTCCTTTGCAAATTTCTTTTCTCTCTCTCTCTCTCTCTTTTTTTTTTGCAAATAGTCCTTTGCAAGTTTCTAGTTTAGTACCCCCCCACCCCCATTACCATGTCCACACTGTCCCACAACAAATAGTGCCAAGGTACCAAGGCCCATGATATACAATTTACACACCTGGTTTCACCTCCTACCTTATTTCCAACACTTACCCATTTCTTTCCTCCCTTTGGAATATTAGGAGGTTACACTAAAATATGGCAGAGAGAATTTATATCATATCGCTGTTTTTCTGTTGATACAGCTCTGGCTCTTTTTCTTTGAGTAGGGACTGACTGCTTTGGGACCATGGGGCTCTTGGCTCTGCACCTCCCCTAGGCATTTGAGAGGTCCCCAAGCCTCTCCAGATATCCCTGGTGTTACCTAGAAAGAAAATGGGTTATCCTTTCCTGATCTAGTTCATTAGTCCTAAAATAACTGCTTTCAACAAAACTCAGATTAAATTCCTCTCCTGATCAAAAGCCCCAATGACCAGCATTCTCTGCAGGATAATAGCTGAGCCACCGCCTTGTCTTCAGAGATGTTCTTCTCATGGAGCCGCATCTCCTGGAGTTGTGCCCTTGCATGGTGCCCTCAGCATTGGGTCTGGGCTGGCAGCAAGCCTGTCAAGCCTAGGGCACTAGAGGGGTTGCAGCTTCTGTCCTATTCTCTTGGGATGCCCACTCCTGATGCCTCCGTGCTGTGTGGAAGGGGAAGGTAGCTACATAGAAAGACACAGATCACACCCCCATGTCCCAGTCAAGCCCTCATGTGACTGCAGCCACAGCCAGCCACCAAAAGCACATGCACCAGAGACCCTGGTGACCGAGAGAACTCCTCAGTGGAGCCCAGTCAGAGAGTGGTTGCAGCTGCAACAGGAGCTGGTCACTGGCCAGCATGTCTCTCCATGAAGTCTTAGCCTCACCGTGTGTTCACTCCATGCAGGCTATTTTGTGCTTCCTCCAAGCCTGCTGCTGACTTTGCAGAGCAAACAACCCAAGAGACAGGAAGGAGAATTGACAGTTCCTTAAAGCCTGGACTTGGAAACTGGTATAACCTCACTTTTGCTGTATTCTATCAGCCAAGAAGTCCTAGAGCCCCAGTTCAAGGGCAGTAGACACAGACCTCCCTCTCTCAATGGAAAAAGTCTCAAAGAATTCAAAGGCCATGTTTACAAAAGGTCACAGTCTGAGCTCTGGCCAAGGAGTATTTATATTTCTCTTATGTGCAAAATACACTCACCTCCCCCCTTGCTTGTGCACATTCCTGCCGTTGTGAGCATCATACTGTTTTAATTAATTGTTTACATGTTTGCCTGGCCTCTGAGCTTCCTTCAAGGCAGCTAGGATATCTAATTCATCTTTCTTTCCCTTGTGCCTTATATTCTTACCACCCAGCATATAATGTGCACTCTGTAAAGACTGAACCACCATAAATCACACCATATCCCCGTGCAGTAAATGGATTGTGATGAACGTAAATGGAGAAGGGAGAATGTCAGCTAATGGTCAGATTAAAAACTGCATTGAATGACACATTTCCTAAACATATATCTTCCTCTTTTCAACTTCATTTTTTAAATTGAAATTTAAAAAATTTGGAAGTAGAAATGGAGCCAGCTGAAGGCTGCTCTTAGTCTTGCTAGGGGAGCAAATAATTATATTAACATTCACTCTCTGTCCGACCTGCTTATGTTTCATCTTTTCCACTGAGTGAGAGCAGGCAGACAGCTCACCAGCAAACCCATCCTTCTTTATCTCTCAGGGAAAGCACTATGACCTACCATGTGGGAAGCATAAACAAGGCAGGAGGTAGGTCAGTCCTGCCTCAAGCCATCAAGGGCTCTTGTTCATGGGAAAGGGGGGATCTGAGGGGGTTGGTTAGAGAGGCAGCTTGGATTTACATTAGAAAAAAAAAATCCTGAAGACATTCCTATCCTCATGGAGTCTTCCCTAAATTTTCAGCAAAGGGGACTCAAGGAAGTTTTAAACTCCCAATGTCCATCCAGATGTCAGCTCCACATCTGAATCTGGAGGGAAACCAGTTCCTGTACTGTGTGGGACCTGGTAGAGGACTGAAGGCAAGGAAGGGAGGATGCCTCTGGAACAGGTAAGGATATCTCATTGAGGATCTAGGGCCTTCATTCATTCATTCATTCACTTACCAACAAGTATTTACATACAACCTTGTCTATGCCAGGCACTGACCCGGACACTGGGACTGTGATGGAACAGAAGATAGTCAGTGCTCCCACCCTCAGGAGCTTACTTTCTAGTGAGGAAGACCCATAAGTTTTAAATTAAAAATCCACATGATACTTACAGTGTGATAAGTTCTACAAAGGATATCCCAGAAAGCAAGTGGATAGGCCAGTACTTTAGACAGGGCAGTCAACCCTTCCGAGGATGAAATGTCATGTTTAAAGCATGAAGGGTGAGAGGGAGGCAGCCAGCTAGAGCTCTAGAGGAGGAGACACCACCCCCTGTGAGCCCCAGGCACAGACAGGTGTGCAGGGCCTGATTCTGCAGCCCCGAGAGGCAGTTTGGGGGCCGGGGTGGATATTTTAAGTACAGTGGGAAGTCACTGAAGGATTTTAAGTTGGAGAGTAAAATAATTATGTTTTGAAACCTTCTTCCTGGGTACCGTATGGAGAAGAGAACAGAAGTGGAGAGATGAGCTGTGAGACTATCTTACAGTCCAGGTAAGGTGGGAATGCGGTTTGCACTCAAAGAGTGCAGCTGGGGATGGAGGCACGAGTGGACCCGAGGTGTATTTGGCTGTATTACCAATGGGAACAGGGGGAAGGCTCTCAGATTTCTTCAGATTTGTGTGGCCCTTTACTGAGTGGATGACAGACATCCAAGTGGAAATGTCAGGTAAATAGTTGGCCACATGAGCCTGGAACACAGAGGAGAGCTCCAGAGACACCAGCACAGAGATCAAAGGCTCAAGATCAAGTGTACTCACTAATGAGAGTGTGCAGTAGAGGACAGATGGGAGCCCAGGACCAAGGTCCAGGGGCCTCCAAGATTTGGAGGATGTTGGAAAGAGAAGGGCTGGGGCCAGGCTGGCCGAGGCCCGCCTTTACACGGCGTACTTCTTCCCTTTTTTTGACTAGTAAAATCCCATTCATCTTTCATAACACAATTCCAATGTTGCCACCTCTCAGAGCCTCCACTGACCCTCTAGCCCCAGCCCAGCCAAGCAGAATTGGTCGCTTCCTCCTCTGCCAGCTCTATGATGAAAGGCTCTCTGGGTTCCAGGCAGAGTTCGAGCTCTTCCAGGCAGAGAGTAAGGCTTTATCTCTTCTTATAACTGGGTATAGACTCAGTACCCAGAAAACTAGAAATATTTATTGAATGTGCAAGTGAATGAATGAATGGATGGAAGAATGTTTCACAGTATAAACTCAAGTGAGCCTGGCAAACAGCAGCTGGATTTGGGCTGTCAGAGAGATCAGCTATCATAGGTTAGAAAGAGCAGACTGAAATGTTTAGACTATATCTTTGAGACCCACGTCGCCATCAGAACAATCCACACGTAAGATGTTTCCTATTAAAAAGCTAAAGGAGTATTTGCTGATGACTGTGTCCCACTGAGTCATCGATCTGATCACAGAGGACTGCTTCTCATGGAAGTCACTGAAGAGACACGAGAGTCTCGCTGAATGGCGGGGTGTCAGGATGTGCTGGCCTCCTGCAGAAATCCAGACTGCAGGCTGCAAGATGAAGAAGGCTGTGAGAAGACAGAACCCTTTACTGGCCTCTGGTTCCTTTGCACTGAGTTAACTTTCTGAGTGCATGTGCTGCTGGCAGTGGGGACTGCATCTCTCCCAGTAATAGGGAGAAGAGCTTTGCCAAAGAGCAGCTCCGACAGGTCATGTAAAAGCAGCAACAAATAATGTTGCTGCCATGTCCTGCACTTCCTGCAATGCTGGGGCTTCAATGTCCTGGCTACAGCTGCCCCAGTGAAGCAAGCATTCGAGGCAGGAATGGACCTGCCTGGCGGAGAGTGAGCACAGAAACACCTCCTGGTGTGGTGGCAGTCTCTGGGGCCTGCTGCTGTGTTTCTGGGCTGATTTTTCTTATTATCACCATGGCATGGAGTGGAAGCAGGGGGTCCTGGTTTTCTGCTCAACCTTCAATCTCTGCTGCCCACTGGCTCCCACAGGGGGTCATCTTGCCCTTTCTTTTTCATCACCAGCTAGGAGATTGCTTTACCAACTCCTCTTAAAAATCCATCTTGCAAGTAAAGAAAAACAACTGCACTTGGAATGGTAGCTTAGTCAGTATATCTGTCATAATCCTATCTGGTGGCACATTCCGAGCTAGGTGACTGAGCAGAGCTTAACAAAGGGATTTATCTTACAAAGGTGTAGGGAAAGTTCAGGAGAAGTCATAAGGGATGGCGCAGTCCCTGTGGCTACTAACAACAGGAGTCTGACCATGATTGGTTTTGAATGGGGAAAAGGGGAGAGAGGGATGACCAGGGGTGGCAGTGTGTGTGCGTGTGTTAGAAATACAGAGAGAGAGAGACAGAGAGAGAGAGAGAGAGAGAACATGCAAAGTGTGAGTGTGAGTCAGCTGAATGAACTATCTGATGGGGTTTGTGGCCTTTTGTAGAGACAGTGACCTAGCAGGGAAGATGGTGAGGGGATAAATGTCCTTCCTTTACTCTTCACCCTCCTGCAGTCGTCTTTTAGTGGCTGAAGCAACCAGAAGCCAGAAGACAATAGCGTCCTTGATGCAGTCCACACAGGTCAACCTCCCTGGCTACAGAGCAGATCAGAGAAGGGCAAGAGGTACACCTTGAGGACCAAATAGAAGATCTTCCAGCCCGATCCTAGATGGATACTTTGTCATGTTTGCCAGGATTTTCAGAGACCAGTGTCATATATATTCTTTGCAAAGTGATTTAGAAGTCAAAGCTGTTATCTGCTCTTCTCAACCCCCAGGACTTTAAGGCTGACAGAAAGGCTTTTCAGGGTTGGGCCCCAGGCCTTCAGAGATGCTCTGACAGGTAGGCATCTGTAGCAGTTACCTGTTCTGACAGAAGAGTAACACTGGCCCTTGTTAGTGTTCTGTGGCCTTGACTTAAGATTTCCCCAGGATCTTTACTTCAGACTCCGATTCCCTGTGGTTGGTGGGTTGAGTTCTGACACTGCCTGCATCGCTTTTGCCATTAAATGTTGGTTTGCTAACTTGCTCTCCTAGTACATGGCACCCTTATCTCAGTTCTTATCAAATCTAAGTGTGATCCCATCTCAAACAGTGAGACAGGACCTTTCCGTCTGCACACTTTATGTCTTGGGGGTCTTGACTCGTTCCCAGGTCCATCCATTCCTATCCTCATTACTTATTTAAAGTCACTCTGGTGCCTGAGTCCTGGAAAGTAAGGCCCTATCTTTAAGTACCAGGATCATCACACTGGCTTAAAGTAAAATCCAGACCAATCATAGAGCCGATAGTCCGATAGGTGGGCCTCCTGGTCACCTTTTGTAAGTAACCCTGTTAACTTCATCGGCCCCTATCTCCCTGAACCAAGCACAAGGCCTTTTCTCTCTCTTGAGATATCCAGAATAGTGTGCTCTGCATAGTCTTCGGCTTTACTTTTCTAAAAACCCTGGTATCCACTATTATGTTTCGTTTATGTTTCTCAACCCTTTATTTTGGTACTCTCTGGAGCCAAAAACTATTTCCCATTCTTACCTTTTTTTTCCCCCTAGTTTTGTAAATTCACATCCATTACCTTTTTTGATTTGGACTTTTCTATTGGTTTAAGCTGGGTCTCTGCTATTTCCATCTCTGGAGAAGGAGATAAGTTTTAATAGTTTCTGCTAAGCGATAGTTTCCAGCACACCCCATATCCAGCCTGGCTCTTAACTGAAAGCCCTTTTAGTAGCATTTAAGAGATTTAAAAAAATATCTTAAAGATTTTTCAGACTCATTCTCTTACATTTTTAAAAATACAAAATTTTATATTCTAATTTAAAATGAGGAGATGCTTCATCAAAGTTAGTTCTAAGATGGTATGCATACAGGGTATTGCTGGTATTTAGATGTATCTTTTAGGATGCATCTCATTATTTTGTGTCCAAAAAAATCCATGAAATGAGAATGACACCATACATTTTGAAGCACTTTTGACAGTGTTTCACAAGCCATGTGTGGAGAGTCACAATTTTGGGAAGCCATCTAGCACTTTCCTGAGCTAAAACTGAATTCAATACTTTCTCCACTCATAAATGTTATTACTCTACAAAAAAATTTCAAGATGGTCCCACAGAAAAGAGAAAATCAAATTCAAGAAGGACAGCTACCATGTTTTCTCAGGTCAGAAATCAGAGCTGATGGCTTTTTTTTTTTGAGACAGAGCCTCAAGCTGTCCCCCTGGGTAGAGTGTTGTGGCATCAAAGCTCACAGCAACCTCCAACTCTTGGGCTTAAGCGAGTCTCCTGCCTCCGCCTCCCAAGTAGCTGGGACCACAGTCGCCCACCACAATGCCTGGCTATTTTTTGGTTGCAGCCATCATTGTTGTTTGGCGGGTCTGGGCTGGATTCGAACCCACCACCTTAGGTGTATGTGACTGGCTCCTTAGCCACTTGAGCCACAGGTGCCAGGCCAGAGCTGATGGCTTTTAATCAGAAATCACAAATGGTCAACCTTGGAATCTCTCTGTGTAAAATTTCATTAATATTTTATATCACGCTTTATGTAGAGTGCACACACAAGAAGGCTTTACTAACAGCGAATGTTTACTTGATCAAATTCTACTTAAAGTTAGGCATGGTAGGTCAACCTTGGGATGACAAGGCAGGAGCATAGTTTGAAACCAGGAGTTCTAGACTGGCCTCGGTAACATAGTAAGACCCTATCTTTACAAAAAAATTAGCTGGGCATGATAATATGTACCTGTAATCCTAACTACTCAGGAGGCTGAGGCAGGACAATCACTTGAACTCAGGAGATCAAGGTTACAGGGAACTATGAAAATAACACTGAATTTTAACCTGGGCAACAGAGCAAGACTCTGTCTCAAAAAAGAAAAGTTTCACTCAGGACATCAATATCAACTTTTGCCTGATAATTTTATATAATGCTATATTCATTACCAGTATCACCATTATAATTTTTGACCTTATGTATTAGTTAGAATGATTGTGATTGCAAAAGGAACTCCAACTCAAACTAGATAAATAATAAATACTATCTCTCATAATAGGGAATTCTTAATAGTGATAGGCTGTTGGCTGCACATGGTGACTCTTGTCTGTAATCCTAGCACTCTGGGAGGCTGAGGTGGGAAGATCACTTGAGCTCAGGAGTTCCATACAAGCCTGAGCCCCAGCTCTACTATTGTGGCAGGCACCTATTATCCCAGCTCCTTAGGAGGCTGAGGCAGGAGGATCTCCTGAACCCAGGAATTTGATGTTGTTGTGAGCTAGGCTGACAGCCACAGCACTTTAGCCTGGGGCAAAAGAGAGAGACTCTGTCTCAAAAAAAAACAAACAAACAAACAAAAAAAACATTATTAGTGTTGTCATCAAGTATCAAAGTCCTTGCAAGATCTCTTCAGTGTAATAGCAATGCTGGTAGCAAGTAAGAGCATCCTTTTCAGGTGACATTCCCAGATGTGACACTGTTCAGAGAAAAGAAGAGTTGTCGTCTCCTCCTATGGCTTTATCTAGAAGAAATGACCTTTTCCCAGAAGCTTCCTAGGAACTTCCCATCGTGATTTATCCATGAGAGTAGGATCACGAGCCCATTCCCAGGTCAGCTACTAGCATGATTATTTTTTGTTCTTCCTCTGGGGTGGAATGGACCTTGATCAACCATGATGTCTGTTAGCCATTTGTATACTAACTTTAGCTTACTGAATGCTTTTTGCTTCCATCCAAGGATGAAGTAAGATAAGGCAGGTGTTATTTCCTATTTTATATGAAATGACTGAGGCACATAGAATACTTCCTTGTTCTTAAGAAATGTGCTTCTTCAAGGAATATTAGAAGTAAAACATTACCAATTTAAAATCCCAAATAAAGGAATGGTCTAGCTGATGATCATTAATGTCTGCTAAACTATCACGTGAATACCTAATGAGGAACATTATAATGGATAAATTTGTCTGACAATGCCTAGACCTATTAATCAAATTTAACATCACAAAAAAGTATGGCAGCCAGATAGTTTGACCCCTTGGTGTGTTATAAGAGGAAGTATATAACATATCTAATCAAGCCTCTAAATCTAATTACCAGTTTATAGGAAATCCAGGGGAAGAGGAACACATTAAAAGACACCATGGGAATACAGTAAATATCCTGAATGTGGGAAATTCTATAAAGTAATCAACTTGGTTTCTTCAACAGATAAATTATGAGGGAAAAAAAGAGGCAGGGGGAACCAATAGATTAAAAAAGACTTAAAAGACATATCAGCTAAATGCAATTTGGACTTTGTTTAGATTTTGATTTGGACAAAGTTTTAATAAAAAATTATGAGACCATGTGGGCAGCTTTAATGGCAGTTGGAAATTTGATAGTATTAGGGAATTTCTGTTAATTCTATTGCATATAATAATAGTAATTATTTCAGGGATTATTCTGAAATGTTTATGGATGGAATTATATAATGTCTAGTATTTGATTTTAAATAATTCAGTATAGGCTCAGTGCCTGTAACACAATGGTTATGGCACCAGCCACAAACACTGAGGCTGGTGGGTTTGAACCCAGCCCAGACCAGCTACACAACAATGACAACTGCAACAAAAAATAGCCAGGCATTGTGGCGGGCACCTGTAGTCCCAACAACTTGGGAGGCTGAGGCAAGAGAATCTCTTCAGCCCAAGAGTTTGAGGTTGCTGTGAGCTGTGACACCTTGGAACTCTACTGAGGGCAACAAAGTGAGACTCTGTCTCTAAATAAATAAATAAATAAATGAGTAACATCATCAATACGGCAGTATAGGAAGCTCCAGATCCTTCTTCCCTCTTTTAGATGCTGACATAATGACAATACACAGACCAACTGTCTATGTGAGAAATCCAAAAACAAGAGGATTCTGCATCTCAGATAAACATAAAGCCAATGGCATCAAATCCTGGTTGGAAAATTTGAGGCACACAGTCACCAGAGTCCCTACTCTCAGCACAGCATAGTACAATTGGGAGAAAACTCCCAACTCCTGACTTTTACCTTGGGAAAGAGATATGTGTCCATTGTTCTGACTTTTGATTTGAACTACCTAAGAGACTGGTTTCTGTCTTACCTGAATCTAAGTGATGATAGAAACAGGGAAATGAATTGGGGGCCACTGACAATAAAGGCAATAAATGTGGCTTGATCAAGCATGAGAGTCTGAAGTACCATAGACAGGCAAAAGAAACTGGCAAACCTCTTCAATTAGGAGATTATACACATGCACAAGCCCAGAGAGGACATATCCTAAAAAGGGCTTGAGAGATCTTCAGAATCGCCAGCTGAATTGAACAGTGAGAACTTCTCTTATATAAAATCAGACTATATATTAGGAGAAGTGGCTGGTTTTTCAAATGCCAAAGTCCCAACACAAGATAATAAGCCATACAAAGAAAGAAGGAAGCACGTCCCAATCAAAGGAACAAATTAAACCTCCAGAACTCACCCTAAAGAACCAGAGATAGATCAGACACAGTGGCTCATGCCTGTAGTTCTAGCTACTCTGGAGACTGAGGTGGGAGGATCATTACTCTTGCCCAGAAGTTTGGAACCAGCCCAGACAACACAGGGAGACCCTGTTTCTAAATAAAAACAAAAGAGATAAAGAAATCTCAATAAGAAGCAGAGATGAATGAATTACTAGAAAAGGAATTTAACATAATTGCTCAATGAATTAAAAGCACAGACCATTAGTTAAACAAAATCTGTAAAGTGATGCATGAACAAGATGAGAATATAACTAAAGAGCTAGAGCCTACTATATGAAGAAGAACTAAACAGAAATCTGGAAGTAAATAATATGATAATTGAATTTAAAAATTCACTAGAAGTGGCCAGGTGCAGTGGTTTATGCCTGTAATCATAGCACTCTGGGAAGCCAAAGTGAGTGGATTGCCTGAACTCAGGAGTTTGAGACCAGCCTGAGTAAGAATGAGCCCCTGACTCTATTAAAACTGAAAAACTGAGGCAAGCGGATTACTTGAGCACAAGAGTTTGAGGTTGCTGTGAGCTATGATACCACAGCAAGGGCAACAAAGTGAGACACTGTCTCAAAAGAAAAAAAAAATCACTAGAGGGAGTAAACATTCAGGAAGCAGGAAAAAGAATTAGCAAGCTTGAAGACAAGTTATCTGAAATTGTTGAGTTAAGAGATTAAGAAAAGTGAAGAAAGCATGGCTGATTTATGAGATACCATAAAGCAGATAAACATACACATCATAGAAATTTCAGAAGGAAAAGAAAGAGAAAAATGGAAAGAGAGCTTATTTTAAAAATAATTGCTGAAAACTCCCCAAATCTGAAGGGAAAAAAAAATATTCAAAGTCAAGAATCAAGAAGTTTAAAGATTCCCACATAGAATTGTCAAAAATCAAAAAGAGAATCTTTCAAACAACAAGTAAAGGGCAATTTGTTACATGCAAAGGAGCTCTCATGAGATGATTAGTAAATTTCTTAACAGAAAATTATCAGGTCAGAGGGAGTGGTATGATATATAAAACTGCCAACCAATAATAGTATATACTTTAAAATTGTTCTTTAAAAATGAGGAAGAATGGCTCGGCGCCTATAGCTCAACCGGCTAAGGCGCCAGCCACGTACACCTAAGGTGGCGGGTTCGAATCCCCAGCCCAGGCCCGCCAAATAACAATGATGGCTGCAACCAAAAAATAGCCAGGTGTTGTGGCGGGCGCCTGTGGTCCCAGCTACTTGGGAGGCGGAGGCAGGAGACTCGCTAGAGCCCAGGAGTTGGAGGTTGCTGTGAGCTATGAAGCTGTAATGCCACGGCACTCTACCCAGGGGGACAGCTTGAGGCTCTGTCTCAAAAAAAAAAAAAAAAAAGAGGAAGAAATAAAGACATTTCCAGATAAACAGAGGCCAAGGGAATTCACCACCACTAGACCTCCTTTATAAGACCTGCTAAAGGAAGTCCTTCTGGTTGTAACAAGAGGACATTGGATAGCAACTTTTCTAGAATAGGTAAATACAGAGTCAAATACAGAATACTATATTACTGTAATGGTGGTACATAAGTCACTTTTAATTCTAGAATAAAATGTAAAAGATGAAAGCATAAAATAACTATGAACTCATGTTAATGGACGCACATATAAATACATACTCATTTCTCAGGATCTACAAGATTTTTGTTCTAGGACCTCCCAGGAATATCAACGTCTGTGGATAGTCAGTCTGTTATTAAAACTGGTATAGTACCTGCATATAATACTAAATCATCTCTAGATTATTCATACATTAATATATTACTTAGTACTTTTACCTAATACAATGCAAATACTATATAAGTAAGTTGTTGTACTGTATTGCTTTTAAATTTGTTTATTGTTGTATAATTCTTTTCCTTTTTTTTTTTTTTTTTTTTTTTTTTTAGAGACAGAGTCTCACTTTGTCTCCCTTGGTAGAGTGTCATAGTGTCCCAGCTCAGAGCAACCTCCAGCTCTTGGGCTTACGTGATTCTCTTGCCTCAGCCTCCTGAGTAGCTGGGACCACAGGCGCCTGCCACAACCCCCGGCTATTTTTTGTTGCAGTTTGGCCAGGGTGGGGTTCAAACCCATCATACGCTATATATGGAGCCAGCGCCCTACTCACTGAGCCACAGGCACCACCTTCCCTTTATTATTTTTTAAAAATATTTTGGTTCACAGTTGGTTGAATCTGTGGATATGGAACCTACAGAAAATGGACTGAGTGTATTAATTTGTGTCATCAATAACATAAAATGGAGGAAGATATAAAAGAGTTGCATTTTTGTAAGTGAGTGAAGTTATTAGCCTAAAATAAATTGTAATAACTATAATGTTTTATGTGAGCTCCATGATAACCATAAAGGAAATACATATGCTAGGTGCACAAAAGAAAATAAGAAAGTAATCAAAGTATGTCTCTACAAAAAACCAACAAAAACACGAAGGAAAGCAGCAATAGAGGGAAAAACAGTCAAAATAGCTATAAAACAGGCAGAAGACAATTGACAAAAAGAAAATAGAAAGTGATTCCCAATCAATAATTATTATTATTTTTTTTTGAGACAGAGTCTCACTATGCGGCTCTCAGTACAGTATGTGGCGTCACAGCTCACAGCAACCTCAAACTCTTGGGCTTAACTGATTTTCTTGCCTCAGCCTCCCAAGTAGCGGGGACTACAAGTGCCTGCCACAACATCCAGTTATTTTTGTTGTTATTGCAGTTGTCATTGTTGTTTTAGCTGGTCTGGGCTGGGTTTGAACCCACTAGCCTGGGTGTATGTGGCTGGTACCCTAACCACTGTGCTGTGGATGCTGAACCCCATTCAATAATTATTTTAAATGTAAATGAATTAAATCTCCAAGCAAAAGAAAGAATTGAATTGATAAAGAAAAACAAGATCCAACTTTATGCAGTCTATAGAGATTCATTTTAGTTTTAAGGATACACCTAGGCTGAAATGAAAGGATGGAAAAAATATGATTACACACAGAATAACCTAAAAAGGCTGGGCTTGGAGGCTTACACCTGTAATCCTAGCACTCTGGGAAGCTGAGGTAGGTGGATCCCCAGAGCTCATGAATTTGAGACCAGCCTGAGCAAGAGTGAGACCCCATCTCTACTAAAAATAGAAAAATTATCTGAGCATTGTAGCTGGTACCTGTAGTTCCAGCTACTCAGAAGGCTGAGGCAGGAGGATCAGTTGAGCCCAGGAGTTTGAGGTTGCTGAGAGCTATGACACAGCCACCCTCTATGCAGGCCAACAAAATAAGTCTATCTCAGAAAAAACAAAAAACAAAAAACACACACAAAAAAACCCCCCCAAAACAAAATGACTAGTGTGGCCATACTTATATCAAACAAACTAGACTTTATGTCAAAAACTGGCACAAGAAGTGAAAAAGAATATTCTATAATGATAAAAGTGTCAATTTTTCGGGAAGTTACAGCAATCACAAATATGTATGCATCTAACATGAAACCATCCAAATATATTAACATGAAGCAAATGTTGACAGAATTGAAGGGGAAATTAGACAGTAATATAATAATTATAGAAGAGTTCGGTATCTTCCTTTTTACAATGGATAGAACACCCAGACAGGAGATCATTTAGGGAATAGAGGACTTGAATAACACTATGGACCAACTGGACTTAACAGATATATACAGACATTTCACCCAACAGTGGCAGAATGCACATTCTTTTCACGTGCTCATGGAACATTCTCCTGGGTAGATTACATGGTAGGCCACAAAGCAAATCTTATCTTTTCTAACCACAATGGAATAAACTGAAAATCAATAGCAAAAGGAAAACTGAAAAAATCACAAATATGTGAAAATTAAACTACACATTCTTGAAACAACCAACAAATCAAGGAAGAAATCACAAGGAAAATTAGAAACTATCTTGAAAATGAAAACACAACATATCAAAACTTATGAGATGCAGCAGAATCAGCACTAACAGGAAAGTTTATAGTGGTAAATTGGTATCTTAAAAAAAGAAAAATATTTCAAATAATCAATGTAAGTTTATACTTTAAGAAACTAGAAATAGAAGAACTAACTAAACCCAAAAGAAGGAAGTAATAAAGATTAGAGCAGAAATAAATGAAATAGAGAATGGAAAAATCAACAAAATTAAGAGTTGGTTTTCTGAAAAGATCAACAAAATTGAGAAACCCTTAGCTAGACTAAGAAAAAAAGGGAGAAGAATAAACAAATAAAATCAGAAATGAAAGAGGAGACCAATGCCAAGAAAGAAATAAAATGATTATAAGAGACTACTATGAACAATTACATGCCAATGAATTGGACAACCCAATGAATAAATTCCTAGAAAAATACAACATACTAAGATTCCAGCATGATTAAATAATTAAGCCTGAATGGACCTATAACTAGTAAGGTGATTGAATCCATGATTGAATACCTCCTAATAAAGTAAAACTCAGCATTACTGGAGAATTCTACAAACTTTTAAAGAAGAATTAATACTAACCCCTTTCCTAGTTCTTCCAGAAAAATTAAAGAAAAGAGAACATCACGAAACTTATGAGGCCAGAATTATCCTGATACCAAAGCTCAGCCTTACTGGAGAATTCTACAAGCATCTAAAGAAGAATTAATACTAATCCTTTCCTAGTTCTTCCAGAAAAATTGAAGAAAAGAGAACACCACAAAACTTATGAGGCCAGAATTATCCTGATACCAAAGCCAGATAAAGATATCATAAGAAAAGAAAACTATACAGACCAGTATCTTTGATGAATATTGATGGAAAAATCTTCAACAAAATATGGGCCAATCAAATTCAGCAGCACATGAAAAAGATTATATATCAAAACCATGCGACTTTATCCCTGAGATGCAAGGATTGTTCAACATACAAAAATCAATTAATATAAAACACCACGTTGACAGAAGATGTATAAAAGTCACATGACCATCTCAATTGATGCAGAAAATGCATTTAACACAGTTCAAGACTTTTTTCGGCTCGGCGCCTGTGGCTCAAGCGGCTAAGGCACCAGCCACATACACCTAAGGTGGCGGGTTCGAATCCCCAGCCCGGGCCCGCCAAACAACAATGACGGCTGCAACCAAAAAATGGCCAGGCGTTGTGGCCAGCGCCTGTAGTCCCAGCTGCTTGGGAGGCTGAGGCAGGAGACTCCCTTGAGCCCAGGAGTTGGAGGTTGCTGTGAGCGTGATGCCATGGCACTCTACCCAGGGGGATAGCTTGAGGCTCCGTCTCAAAAAAAAAAAAAAAAAAGACTTTTTTCATAATAGTCATCTAGGAACAGAAGGAAATTATGTAAACATAATAAAGGCAATATATGGAAAGACTAAAGCTAATATTCTCAATTGTGAAATACTAAAAGCTTTCCTTTAAGATTAGGAACAAGGCAAAAATACCTATTCTTACCAATTTTATCCAACACAGTACTGGAAAAAGAAAGAAAAAGCATACGAATTGGAGAGAAAGAAGTACAATTATCTCTGCTCACAGATGATCTGATTATATATATAGAAAACTTAAAAATTCCATAAGAAAGCCTGTTAGAACTCGCAAGCAAATTCCAAAAAGTTGCAGGATACAAAATCAACACACACAAATAAGTTGCATTTCTATATGCTACAAATAAACAGTTCAGAAAGAAAATTAAGAAAATAATTTTATTTATAATAGCATCAAAAGGGATAAAATGCTTAGAAATAAACCTAAGGAGGTGAAATACTTGTACACTGAAAACTACAAAACATTTCTGAAAGAAACTAAAGAAGGCAAATAGTTTACAGACTGAAAGAGCTCATGTTGTTAAAATGTCCATACTGCAGAAAATAATCTATAAATTCAATTAATTCCTACATAAGTCTCAGCAGCACTTTTTTCAGAAATAGAAAAAACAATCGTGAAATTCATATGGAATCTCAAAAAGCCCTAAAGAGCCAAAAAAAAATCCCAAGAAAGAAGAAGAAAGCTGAAGGCCTCATACTTACTGATTTCAAAATATATTACGAAGTTAAGTGATCAAAACAGTATGGTACTGACATAATCACAAACATATATAGACCAATGTAACAGAATAGAGAGCCCAGAAATATGCCTGTCATATAAATGGTCAAGTGATTACTGTCAAGGATACCAAGACTGCACAAAGGGAAAAGGATATTCTCTTCAACAAATTTTGTTGGGAAAACTGGATATTCACATACAAAAGACAGACGTTAGATCCTTATTGTATAGCATATACAAAAATTAACTCAAAACAAATTAAGACCTAAAGGGTAAGACTGTTTAAACTCTTAGAAGAAGGCTCGGCGCCTGTGGCTCAAGCGGCTAAGGCGCCAGCCACATACACCTAAGGTGGCGGGTTTGAATCCCCAGCCCGGGCCCACCAAACAACAACGATGGCTGCAACCAAAAAATGGCCAGGCGTTGTGGCGGGCGCCTGTAGTCCCAGCTACTTGGGAGGCTGAGGCAGGAGACTCGCTTGAGCCCAGGAGTTGAAGGTTGCTGTGAGCGTGATGCCATGGCACTCTACCCAGGGGGATAGCTTGAGGCTCCGTCTCAAAAAAAAAAAAAAACTCCTAGAAGAAAACATCAAGAAAACTATTGCCAAATCCTTCATATGATCAGATTTGGGATTAGTTTCATGAATATGACAACAAAGCTCACGCAACAAAAGCAAAAACAGACAAATGAAGCTACTTCAAACTTTTAAACATATGTACAACAAGGGAAACAATCAAAAGAGTGAGAAGACAACCTTTAGAATGGGAGAAAATATTTACAAACCATACATCTGAAAAGGGGTGGGGTTAATATCCAGAATATATAAAGAACTCCCACAACTCAGTAACAAATCCCCTCTCTCAGAAATGTAACTAAAAAATGGCAAAGGACCTGAAGAGACATTTCTTCAGGGAAGGGAACAGCCTATAAGTGGATATAGGAAGAGGATGGGGGGATCTGGGGACCTGTTAGCACAAGGATATGCATGTGGTTGACAACATTGTAACACACACTTGGAAATTGTTCCTAAGGTGAATTTTTTGTTGTGTGAGTGTGGAGGGTTTTTTTTTTAGTTTGTTTTTTGCTACAGTTAAAAACTAACCAGCAAACATATAAAGAGATATGTGTGCTCAACATTGTTAATTATCAGGGAAATACAAATCAAAACTACAATCAGATATAACCTCACATCCTTTATCAAAAGCCAAAACAAAACAGAAAATAACAAGTGTTGATGTGAGTGTGGAGAAGTTGTAACCCTCATGCACTCTTTGTGGGAATTTAAAATTGTGCAGCCACTGTGGAAAACAGTATGGAGTTTTCTCAAATAATTAAAAATGGCATTACCATATGATCCAGTGATCCCATTTCTGGGTAGATGACCAAAAGAATTAAAGGCAGGGACTCAAGGAGATATTTGCACACCCATGCTCATTGCAGGACTATTCACAATAGCCAAACAGTGGAAGCAACATAAACATCCATTGGCAGGTGAACGGATGAGGAAACCACAGTATATAAACACAATGGAACATTATTTAACAACTGAAAAAAGGAAATCCTGTCACAAACTACAACATGAATGAATTTTGAGGACATTATGTTTAAATAAAATAAGCTAGGCCAGGCACGGGGGCTCATACCTATAATCCTAGCACTGTGGGAAGCTGAGGTGGGTGGATTGCCAGAGCTCAGAGATTGGAGACCAGCCTGAGCCAAAGTGAGACCTTGTCTCTAAAAAATAGCCAGGTATTGTGGTGGGCATCTGTAGTCCCAGCTACTTGGGAGGCTGAGGCAAGAGAATTGCTAGAGTCCAAGAGTTGGAGGTTGCTGTGAGCTATGACGCAACAGCACTCCACAGAGGGTGACAAACTGAGACTTTGTCTCAAAATAAATAAATAAATAAACAAACAAACAAACAAACTAGACATGAAAGGAAGACTACAGCATGATTCCACTTACGTGAGTACATCTAAAGTAGTCAAACTCAGAAACAGAGAGTGGGAAGTGAGGTGTTACCCAGTGGGTGCAGGGGAAAGATGGGGGGGGCTCTGGGGACTTGTTGCACTCTGGGGACTTTGTGTATGTGGCTGATAATAGTGTAAAGTGCATTGGGAAATTGTCGGTGGGGTGAATTTTTTGTTGTATATATGTTGGGGTTTTTTGGTTTTGTTTTGTTTTTGCCACAATTAAAAAGATAATAATCCAATGTAGGTTGGGGCGGCCAATGAGTGAGTTGGGTACGGATGTTTAGCTCTGTACAGATAACCTATAACTGAAGCTGAATGATGGGCACTCATCGTATTACTCTTTCTACTTTTGTATTAATATTTTATATTTCCATAATAAAAATAACATTTTTCAAAAAAGAAAAGAAATAGTCTCCTACAAATATTCTTCTTCCCACAGTCAGCAGTACAGATGCAGTGCCAGTTTGCTTTATTTTTTGAGTAGCATTTACAGGTCTGACTTTATGAATTACTGGCCTGGGAAAGGTGTAGCCCTGCTTGCTAGTTCTTTCTATTAATAGGCAAGGGTGTGCCCTCTTAACACCTACAGTCCCAAACCTAAAGACACGGATGAATGAGGGGCCATAGCAGCCCCCCAGGGTGGTGCTGAGTAGTTCAGAGACCACCAATCTCCAGCCACAGCTTCATGACTTGTCTTTCCGCCCACAGCCCAGCCTCAGCTCAAATACCAGATGGAAACTGACCATCCATCACACACACTTGAGCTTGCCGAAGTCACATATCTATCGAGAATTAGCCAGGGTATAATATAAACATTTCCTTTTACAATTTGTCCTGGAACAGATTTCCCTGTTCTTTTCTCCTCTCCAGAAGTTGAAGGTTAACTCCTATAAGATGTGAAAAATCATACCTTTTACTAAAGGTTGTGTCACATGCTAACATGCAAGGTAGGTTTTTAACAACCTGCTCATGATAAGACCCGGAAACTCAACTATTCATTTGTATCTTTAGAAAGAGGAAAACAGAACGATATTATAATCCTGTTTTTTTTTTTTCTTTTAGTGGATAAAATGAAAAAGCAAAGAAAATCAAAATGCCAAACTGTAACCTTGCGTATTGTAGCATTGGGGCTATGACAAGGGATAGTTCAATGTTCCACATCCAGCGTCACGTATCTGTTCAAGCTTTTACTACCAGATTAAAAGGGTTACATTTTTTCTTCCTAGAATAGAGATTATCATAAATTTCTTTTTTTAGTACATTAGTTTCTCTCTGCAGTCTTTTCTACCCCACATGATCCCCCCCCCCCATCTTCTCCAAGTGGAATGATCTCTCAGGAAGTTTGGGTAAGAAACCCGTGTAAATTTGGGGACAATGTCCAGGTACAGGAACTGTAGAAGAGAAAGGAGTGATGGGATTGGAAGGAGCACCTCCCCAGGGGGTGGGGGGCTGCACTTCCTGTCTGCACCCCATCCCTTCTCCTTTCTTCCCTTCCTTGTCCCTGTTTATGGGCCTTTCCCCAAGCTGGAGTTTGAAATATCACATTGTTTAGTGGATTTAAAGACAAAATAACTCACGGACTATTTTTCCCTTGAGCAGTGTGCGAACCCTCTATAGTTATGTAGTGATGTGTCAGAACACATCCCACTGCCAGCTGGTTTTCACCTCTGTGCAGGTTTAACTTACATTTACTCTTAGATGTTGCCTGGTTTCAACTTATACTGGGCCATTTGTAGAAAAGCACCAGGGACACTGATGTTGCAAAATAGTTAATAATCAGGAGCATAAAACAGTAGCAAATCTGCGAATTTCTCTGAAACCTGTTTGCTTTGACCTGCAGTGTGTCTTGTAGTGCAGCTCTCTGCATCACCAGAACTTTAAAATTCCATGTGAGAAAGATAAAATACATTCAGTGTGGCTTGTTACTTATTAGGAATTGAAAGTGTAAAACTATCTGCCAGGTGTGCCCAACCTGCAGCTCGTGGGCTGCATGCAGATTATTTGAGGACTGTCTTGCTTATCTGTGGTGTTTGATATTGTGAAAATTATACATGGACCTTTTGGGTTTTTTGCTCATCGGGTTTTGTTAGTGTTTGTAGATTTTACACGTGGCCCAAGACGATTCTTTTTCTTGCAATGTGCGGCAAAAAAGAAAAAAGGTTGGACACCCCTGATCACCTCCATGTGTGATTTGCAAAGTTTTTACAAAGGTCAGTGTAAGATTCTCTCCTTTAGCATTGAGGAGAAAACAAAACTTATAAAAATAAATCAGTTGTTTTTTTAAAGGGCAACATGCAAGATTTCCAAATATCAGGCTATGATATCTATATACTATCAGGTTTTCTAGTATATTTGACACAGTAATGTGCAGTTATTATTATCATAACATATTAAATACCTTTTATTTTCTATGTATTATAATTATATTATATATATTTATTGATACATATTCAGTCTCCAATGATAAGACAATATATCCTTTTAAAACCAATTGGTCAACAATTAGTTTCTCCTGAATTATTATTTAAAGTGAATGAAACATCCTGTGTCATTTATCTTGGTACAACTAAAGTGAATAGATAATAATATTTAAAGATTATTAACTATGAACTCTAAGATATAATTTTAATAACATCCACAAATTTTTAAATAAAATTTTATCATAAAACAGTAGAACTCTTTGAAAAAATTACTAAGAGGATATAAAGAATTATGTATTACTATTAAAGGACTTTGCAATAAAAAAGAAAAGGTAAGAACCACAGCTTTTCAGATCCCTACTGAGTGTCCCCTCTTTGGAAGTCTTCTCACCACACCCTTAAAGTCTTTCCTTTGGGTCTGAAGATCTCTGAGGATAGCTGGTGCTCCTTAGCTCTAATCTACTGACCATAGGAGAATTTACAGCTGCTCCCTGGAGCCAGCTTTCTGGACTTCTCCACACTCCAGGAATGCAGAGTAGAAAACCTGTCCTCCCCAGAGATCCCAGCCAGGCTGTGGAGTGCTCTGGTGCGTTGCTTGGCTTTGCAGGGAGCATGCGCTGCACCCTGATGCACTCAAAGGTCAAGCCAGGCCAGCAGGTTGCAAACTGGAATCAAGAACGACTTTCTCTGTTAGTTAAAGATAATTACCAAAATGAGTAGGGGTGACATATCTCTTTTTAAATGAACAAAGTGACATTAGAGAGAAAAAAAAAATCAGGAGAGATCCAGATAAAGTCTGTAGTTTAGTTAATGGTGCTCATTTTAATTTCTTCCTTGTAACAAATGGACCACAGAAATGTAAATTGCTTGCGTTTAGGGGAAGGTGGGTGAAGAGTAGACAGGGCTTCTCTGTGCTACCTTTCTGTGAATCTAAAATTATTTTAAAATAAAAAGTACAATTGCTTCTTGGCCTTTTGCCTAAGGTCAAGTGTAAAATAAAAAGTAAATATATATGTATATCATATATTTTTTATATATATAAAACCTCACTTTTACAGGGAGTGCTAGAGGAGTCAGGTGGAGAGATTTTGGTGTCACATGGAAAGAGTGTGTGCCTGAGAAATATCTGGTGAAGACAGCAGCTCCCGGGCTGCTGCACACATGTACACTCTCCCCTGGGGACCACTGGGAGCTCCTGTCTTGGTCTGTTTGCCCCTGGAGCTGTGGGGGCAGCGCCCTGCCTGGTCTCTTTTATGTCCTAATAATGCCGCCTTTCCGGCCACCCATTGAATGGAGTCCCTACTGCATTTCACACTTGGATTAACTCAATCATGCAAATTATGTCAAGCCTAAAAGAAATCAGGCTGTGGGCAAATAAGAAATGTTAATAAAAATTGAAAATCCTGCTCCCAGCCGTGATGGTCCTTCACCACACTGCCGCCTGGCCCCAGTCCTTAGATTGCCCGGCCTCTGGCTGAGAGAGGAAGAGAGAGGTAAGCAGGTTTGAGTTATAACAGGAATAAAAGCCACAGGGTTCATTAGCTGCCCAAATATGGATTCATCTTTTTAGGTGGAATGTTTTGGTTCTGACAGATGAGCAGGATAAGATTTCCCATGCAGAACATTCTTTCTTGTATTTTGTTTGTCCTTACCAAGCAGATTTTTCCAGCAGATTCTTTGCAGGTCTCCTAATATTCTTTCTCGTATTAACACCACAGCATCCTGACTCCAGCCTCTGCTCTGCTGCTCTCCACTTGGTAGACACTCTTGTCACACATGTCCAGCTCCACCTTGTCTTCCAAGGTCCAGTTAAAACAATATCTCTGCAGAATTCTCTCCTGACTGGTCTCAAGAGAAGTGCTCCCCCCTGCTCTGAATTATGTCCTGTTTTGCTGGATTTCCATGTTGCCTGCCACCCACAGGGCTTATTGATGAATACACACCCCCTGGCTGCCTGGAACGTAGGCCCCTAATGGGGCATCCAGGCTGCCTGGGCGTCTCCCACCCCTTCTGACCTCACAGTTTATAGCCACCGTGGTGGGTGCTTGGTAATTATTTTTAGAAGGATTTACATGGACTTTAGGTTGTAGATGAAGAAAAGACCAAAGTGGTAAAGGTTATGAGAGCCTCTATCTCATACTCGCTTCACACTCAGACGATTTGGTTTCCATTCTCCATTGGTAGAGGATATTAGGCAGTGGAAGGGACCCACTGTGTATATTTTTAAACCAAATTTGAAAAAGGCCAGAAATACATAAGGAGGACCTGAAGGCATGACTCCAGCTAATCCTTAGCTCCTGGGGGCCAAAGCCAAATGGGTAGCAGGTGCTTAGTGTGATTCCTGCCCCCTCTTGAAAGCTCATTCAGCTCAGGGCTGGTCTCCCTCCAGGGGCCTCACTGACTTTGCTTTAAAGCAATGGACTTGAGATTGGCACAGAGAATTTCCTGTATCCATCAACGTGGATTCGATTTAAGTTTATTGAGTGCAGAAACCATGTTCAAAACTTCTCTGTATACTCACAGCACATAGCTCAGAACAGATTTCAAAAGGTACCAGTTCAATCATAGCTCGACCAGTGGAATAAGTTGACCCAGCAGGACCCTTCTCCAATGTCCCCCTCTCTCTGCCACCTGACACACAGATTGAGAATGTGTGGAGAGGACACAACCGCCAGCCAGCCGTGCCCTCCACAAGGGGCAGGATGAGTGTGATGCTGTTACTATTGGCAATGTCCAGAACAGTAGCTACCAAGCGCTGCCTGCAGGCCCAGTGCTGTGTTTAAGTGATTCTTGTGTATTTATCATTTCATCCTTAAGAAGTCCTCTGAGGCATGTGCTAAATTTGAGTTGCTATGCACCTTTACCTGTAAGAAACTTGAGGCTTTGGGAGGTTCAGAAATACGGGCCTCGGAGCCCCAGCCCTGAATCAGCAGGAGAAACAGCCTTTCTCCTGTCCTGTGGCCTTGCTGCACTGTAACTGTGTGACAGGCACAGAATGGAGGCTTGGAAACACAAAGGGTCGTTGTCCCCAGCAGAGGGACTGGAATACCGCTGTCCTCTCTTCTGGGTTGATGTACACCGTCTAGGTTGACCAGGGTCTTATCTCCATCTCCGGCCTCATTTCACAGAGGGCTGCACTTCAGTGCCCACGAGCTCATGGAAAGAGTCTGGGAAGGTCCCCCCGAAAATCTGTCTCCAAGAGCTGCCCTTTCCATGAGGGAGCCTTACCCTCTGGCTTTCCTCCACACTCCCCTTTGCCTTCCTGCTTCTCCTGAAGAAAGCCCTGTGCCAAAATTTGGCAACAAAATTATTAACTGTAATCATGTTTATCTTAAACCAACTCACTTATATTTAATGACCACTGGCGTGGCTGGGTTCAAGATAACCTCGTATTCCATCTCTCTTTTGAAGTGACGGGCATCTCTTTTTCCATTCCAAATTAGAGAAAACCCAAGCTCAGCAGTGATCTTACTTCTAGGGGCTTGTTGGAACTCCAAGCACACACCCCTGACAGATACAACAGGGACTAATGAGCCGTGACCAGAAGTTTGATTTTTCTGTCAGGTGCTGCCATCCGTTTTTAATAAACAGGAGAACAACATAAACCCCGTTGCTGGCTCTCCACTGCTGAAACCGAGCCGGTTGCTCCTGGTACCATGCGTGTTGAGCTGAGTTATGATCCTAAGTGCCTGACAAATGCTTTTACAAGCTCCTCTGGTCTGCTACTCTGGTGACTGGCTTTGCTCCCCACGTTCCTTTTTTTTTTTTTTTTTAAACCTCTATTCAACGTGGGCAGCTCAGCGCTTTGCCAAGGGAAAACCGTCAAAGGTAATATCACATTTACAACTAAATGGCTTTAGTTCAGTGTCACGGGTGCACTATCTGTGGTGTAAAACTGCCAAACTACCCACTGTTTTCCCTTTAAGCCATGCTGTGTGCTTTTTGCAGAAGGCTGACTCCTACGAGGATGAGAATTGGAGCCAAGGTGCGGTGAGAACTTGCAGATGGTGAGAGCCAGGTACAGTGACAGAGCAGCGCCTGACATCACCGTGCCCTTGTTGGGTTCTGATGAAGCTGTATTTCATTTCAATGAAATATCTATCCTTAACAAAAAATACTGGTTTCATTCGTGATTACTGAAAAATTGCATCGCTCCAAAGAAAAAAGAGATATTTATAGGGAAGGTAGAAAAGATTAGGAAAAAGAATATACTTCTATTTTTTTTTTGTCTCTTTTTTTCCTTTTTCTTTTTGGTCTTGTAAAACAAAGTAGGGTTTATGTGGGACATGCTGTTTTCTTTAGCCCCTGAGATAGTTGCTTAGAAAGATTGGCTGCCTTAAACCCAGCTGACCACAGGATGTCCCCAGTGTTCCATGAAAATTGTACTGAAAGGGCATTTACCTGGTAATGCAAAACTTGTTTCTTAAAGAAGGAAGGTCGGAGCCCATGGATGCGGTTACATCTACAATTTGAAACAAAATCTGGTTTCCCAGAGGCAGGCTTAGCGTCATCACGTAAAGCCAAAGCAGGTCTGAACTGAGGTTGTCCTTGAAGAAGAGTGTGCCACCTACAAGGAAAGCCACTAAACTTAACAGCCCAGAGCTGCTATTTAATTGCCCCTGAAGAGAAGTCACCCTGAGGTGGAGTTAATAACCAATACTAGATCTTTTTTTTTTCTCCATTTTAATTTTCTTTGAAAGCTTCATGCTCAAGCAACGTGGCGATCACTATCTAATGAAATTATATGCTGCTCAAATCCTTCCTTGGGCTGACATGTTTGGCAAAGCCCAAAATGAGAGCCTAAAAAGAGCCCCAAAGAGAAGCGTTTGATAGAAACATGAATATGCATCTAAAGGGATTGAGTTAAGGCATTTGAATATAGAATTTAGTTAAATATTTAACCCAGTCCTCTCCGGCACAAAAACAAGGGTGACATGGCCGTGGTGTAAAAAGGCAGCTATGGACAAAGGGTTTAAGGGACGATGCCCAAGGAAGACCCACCAGTCACTGAACTCCATACCCACAAAGTGCGGGACTGTGTGTGTGAAACACTCCCGTCTCCTCTTCGACTGATAGGCTGCAAAGTTCAGGGCTGGGTGAAGTCTGCCGAGGACCAAGGCAGCTTTGGCGGCTTCCTCCCCGGTCTGGGTGAAGCCAGGTCCAAGCAGATTTCTGTTGCTTATGCTACCAAAGCTCTGTAAGTTGTCAACAAGTATATCGCATCTGTCAACTCCACTGACGTTATAGTAGTCCTCACCTTTGCTGGATTTTAACTTGTCTACAGACTGCAAGAGTCGTTTCTTCACTGGGCGCAGAAGGCTTCATCTCAGGGAGGGTATGTCAAGGGTCTGGATGGAGCCTGTTTTCCTTTTTCTTTTTTTAAATGTGTAATTGACACAATAATTGTACATATTTATGGGGTACAGTGTGATGTTTTAATGCATGTAGACATTGTATAATGATCAAGGCAGAACGATTACCATATCTATCGCTTTAAACATTTATCATCTCTTTGTAGTGATAACATTCGAAATTTTCTCTTCTGGTTATCTTGAAATATACACCGCACTGCTATTTGCTATAGTCACCCCACTGTGTAATAGAAACCCGGAGCTTATTCTTCCTGCCTGACTGTAACTTTTTATCCATTTAATAACCTTTATCCTCCCCCTTCCCACTACCTCCCCCAGCCTCTACTCTCCACTTCTATGCAACCAACCTTTTTAGATATGCAGTGTCTGTCGTTCTGTTCCTGGCTTATTTCACTTAATGATGTCCTCCAGTTTCATCGTCTCCTTGTTTATACACCCATGTATGTAATAAATCCGAGCTTCTGTTGTTTTTACATACTGAATGCAGGCCATGCTTTTACCGATGTGGAGGCTGTTATGGGTGGAACTGTGTCCTCCCTCCCAAGTTGAGATGTTGAATTTCTAGCTCCAGTACTTTAGAATGTGACTGTATTTGGAGATAGGATCTTTAAAGGGATAATTAAGGTTAAATGAAGTCATTGGTGTGGGCCCTAATCCAATCTGACTGGTGTCCAAATAAGAAGTGGCGATAAGGACACAGACACGCACAGAGGGAGGACCCTGTGAGGACACGGGGAGAAGGTAGCCACCTGCAAGCCAAGGAAAGAGACCCCAGAAGGAACCAGCCCTGCCCACACCTTGACCTCTGACTTCCAGCCTCCAGAGCTTGAGGAAGTACATTTCTATTGTTTAAGCCTCCCAGTGGTACTTTGTCATAGCTGCCCTAGCAATCTAATACAGAGGCAAAACAAACTCAGCTTGGCAATACCAGTTATGTAATAGTAGCTATGAGCTCTTTGATTACACAGCTCATATCTCAATCATAATGGCTGACACCAACTGAAACCTTGGCAAGTGCTGAGTATTCTACCAGGAGATTTACATGATCTGTTTACATGGTTATTAAAGCACCCTTCCCTTCAGAGGCTGAAATCCCCACTTTCCAGATGAGAAAACAGGTGAAGCTCAGCCCCATCAGCCCTCAGGGTTCACTCGTGACCTCTAATGCATCATCTTTCAAACTCAGGGATGGAGGATCACAAAAAGGTAAAAAAGAGGGGGTGCTATTTCCTTCTCCTTTCTCTGTTTTATCCTCTAATTTCTGACACATTTTAACCTCTTGTGGGTAAATCTTGATCAGAATACACTTGCCCCAGGAAATACGTTGGTTACCTCGAGTTACTCTTGAGGTCCACTTTTTAATCTCAGGGTCACATCTTTTCTCTTTTGTGGGGCACGTCTCTGTCCACGTCTCTCTCACGTTACCCGATACCACCAATTGCCTGTGGATTGTATTAAAGAGTTCAGGATGGAGACGAGTGAACAGGACCCACTGGGCATCTAGTGACAGAGCCAGTGACTGCACGATGTTGGTGAATTTGTGATTCAGGTGGAATTGGAGCCCTGTGGAGCTGTACCAGCCTTGTAAAGCTTCTGGTCCATGTAATTCCTGGCTCTATTTTCACCCCTTATCATAGTCTGCACGGATGTAGAGAGCCTCTCTGTGTGAGACTGGGTCTCCCCTCCACTCCACTGAAATGCGGTTCCCCACAGACGCAGTGTACCCTGAGAAGCACTGTGACCTTCTCCAACAGCAGCAGTGCGCCCAACGACACCCTGGGGGTTTTCCCTGAGTTTACCATTAATGCCACTGGCTGGGATGCTGGCTTGTTTCATAGCCCAAGGTTCTCTCCACTACAACACACTGCCTCATAGAAATATCTGAATTTTTTTCTTTAGAGATAAGCTGATAGATAATTTTCCTCACCGTGGAGGAATTTGCTATGATAAGAAAGCAGTCACTGTTTCCATTCCTTCAGACAGAAAGCCCTCCAGTGGGTTGCAAATATGATGGACTTTATAGAAATTCAGTTGACTACTCTTCAAAACTCATCTACTCTGGGCTGGCATAGTGGCTCACGCCTGTAACCCTAGCACTCTGGGAGGCTGAGGCAGGTGGGTTGCCGGAGTTCAGGAATTTGAGGCCAACCTGAGCAAGAGGGAGACCCCATCTCTATAAATAGCCGTGCATTGTAGAGGGTGCATGTCGTCCCCACTACTCGGGAGGCTGAGGCAAGGGGATCTCTTGAGCTCAAGAGTTTGAGTTTGCTGTGAGCTATGATGCCATGGCACTCTACCAAGAGTGACAACATGGGACTCTGTCTCTAAATAAATAAAAAATAAATAAATAACTCATCTTATGACAACCTTGTGAGGTAAGAAAAATGATGATCACCATTTTATAGATGAGTCAACTGAGGCACTAAGAGGTTAGGTAACTACTTTGAGGTCAGCTCCCTCACGGACTCACGCCACTAGGAGCTTTGCAAGAAAATGAGGGTATTAGCTTGACGCCCAACGTGGAATCAAAACATAAAATACAACAGCTAGACATTCACACACTTAAGACTAGAGAAGACATATTGACCTTCTGGTTTTGAAATTGTTTAATAACTGGAAACCAATTTCAAACTTAAGTTTGGCACGATTTTAAGGGGTCAGCCAAGAGGAATACAAAATCTTATTTCAAAACACAGCTGCTGCATTTTCAAGGCAATGCCGTCCATCTGACGTGGAGGGAGACAGACACAAAGGAGGTGTACTGTAAACTTTTTATAACTAATGTGGGTATCAAGGGAAATATAAAGACTTGATAATTGTAGAGTATTCAAAACATCCCTTTTCAAGGATTAGGAAAAATATTGACCTGAATTATGTGAATCTCTTTTTTGAAATGTCAAACTACAATCTCAGAGAATATGAATAAGCCATGTCTTCTTTATAATAATGGTAATAATAATAAACAAAAAGTAAATGCAATTTGTTGTTTAAAGAGCATTCCGCTGTTCTTTGGCCACCTGGGTCTTCATTTCATTTAATTAACCTGCTCACTGCTGTTGCAAGCATCTCCTTGGCCATGCTTTGGGAACCCTAGATTGCTTGGTGTGCAAAAGAACAGTCCAAATGGTTGGATACCGGATGTGTGCTTGGATGGAGATGGGTCTGCACACAGATGTGTCCGGAAATGTTCTTCCTCCTACCCTACCTGTGATAAGAGATGTGAAGGGCTTTAAGTGGCTTCTGTCTATTTTTAGCAACTATAGTGTCTCAATTTCCACTGGATTCACCAACTCAGAGAAAGCAAACACTTTATAAAAATCGCAAAGCACGCCGCAGGTATCCACCCCATGTCCAGCTACTTTTTGCAGTTACCTGCTGCAGTGAGGATGTGCACCTCTGTAACTGAGTGTTTAAATCTAGAAACTTGCTTGGTTTCCTCCCTCGCATCAGGGCTTTCTGGGCCGTTCCCCTGGGGGGAGCACCGTGGGGCTGGGTGTGGGGTGGAGCATGAGTTAGCAAAGACAGGGACGAGTCCCCACCTTTGATGCCTTTTCCAGCACCGTGCCCTGACTAATGAGCAGAGGCCACTAATGAAGAGCGAGGCTGAGTCTCTCCTTTTCCAGAGACTGAGCCCATTACCCTCCGGGTCCCCACTAGCCTGCGGGCACCCAGCCTGCCTCCCAAATCAGATCACTTCCGGCTTGCGGTGCTGCTCCCAGCCCCGTGCCAATGGCCGTGAATAACCTTGCTTTTGTGTGTATTTATTTTATTTTGAATTTCTCCACCCTGGGTCTTTCCATCTCCAAAACCCCACCCCCCGCTTGCCGGCCCCATGTGGTGATGTTTCTTGAAATGTTAGATTCTTTCTTCCTCTATCCCCCCTCCCTCCAATTCTGGAAGCATTTTGTTTCTGTACTGCCTTGTGAAGCTGGTGCTGGGTCCAGATCCTTGGGGCTTTAAAGTTGAATTAATAATTAAACAGGAAGGGAGCAGTACTTTCAGCAGGCGCCAAGTAACTATACTTAAACTGCAACCTGGCACTGTTTTTCCCACCCTTGTGCTGCGGTTTGCTGAAGGCAACTGGAGATTTTGATTCTAGTTTTAATCAAGCATTTCTGTAAGTTTTCAGGCAGTTAAGATTTGGCAGCAAGGGGCTGGGAAGTCAGTCTTCATCACCTCTGACCAGTTTGGCCAACAGAAAAAAATTTTTTTTTTTTTTTTAATTGGAACTGCCTTCCCAGTTCATAAATCAGTCTGCAATTGTCCACTTCCAACTGTTTGCCTTTCCGGAGAACACGGTGGGCTTTTCTCTCAAATAAATGTGTAGTTTGTATTGATTCGTTCCCAGTTGTAGAGAACGGTGCTTTTCACATAAAACCAGCAGAATGTTCACATTGTTGCTTTGCAACTGTTAGAATCATTGCTTTAATATAGGGGCTTTTGCTGATGATATCAAACCTCATATTAAAAGTATTCACGTAGACACACCCACAGAATGGCTTCCTTTTCTGAGTCTAGGCATTGATACTTTTTAGAAATTCACAACTCATTGGAGCCAATGGGCCAACTTGGCCCAGGCACTGGGTATGAGCATTCTTGCAGAGCTACATGAATGAGACAATGCCAGTGTTTTCTAGAGAAACCCAAGCCCTTAATATAGGTATCAAAATAATAGCCTTAAATGGTAGGGAGAAGATTTCTGGAGGCTGCCCCCATACCGGGCTCGCCAATTGATTTTCACCTGGCTCCTAGCAGTTGGTAGCTGGTCTTTCCCAGTCTCGGCTGACTGGCTTTCCACAGGAAGCTGGGAGGAAGCCTGCTCAGCTCCAGTAAGTCTCACCCCGTAGCTGAACAGCTCAGCTCCAGTAAGTCTCACCCCGTAGCTGAACAGCTCAGCTCCAGTAAGTCTCACCCTGTAGCTGAACAGCGGTGCAGGCTGCTGGGTGGGGAGGAGGGAGAAGCTATCTGGGTGCAGCTGGGTGTGTGGGCAGGAGTGTGAAGCAGCCTCAGGAGGAAAGAGAACAAAGATTTGGTTAAAAATTTAGATTCATGCATATAAATTTGGAACAGGGCAAAAAAAGTAAGCCCAATGCACACAACCCTCCTGTCCCCCCCCCTCCCCCCCAGCCAGCTTCGGATGAAGTGAGCATGAGAACAGCTCAGAACTGAATTGCGGTACCGTCTCCTTGCCCTAACAATGTGCTTGGAAGCCTTGTACAACATATATCCTCAGAACTTATTAAAAATTTGAGATGTTCTGTGAGACGTGCAATTTAAATATTATTTTTAAATGCTTACTTTTCTTTCAGGAATTTAAAAAGAATGTATTCTTCCTGATAATTCTTGACTTTTTAAAAATAGACAAAATTTTTGCCCCATATATAATCTACATTGTGACTGTATTTTCCATCAGTCAATAGGTTTAATTACAATAAGCCAGTAAATTTACTTCTAATAAGCAAAAAATATGGTCCACTGGTTTATTGAGAAGATTAGAAGAAACCAGATTAATTTACACTTCTAAGAATTTTACAAAGCTCAAAATTTCAACAGTCTCCCCTATAATTTCCCTGAATTACCACCTTTTCCAGAGACCAATCCTTTCTCAATAAATCACCCTCTGACTTTGGCATTGAGACTGTCGCAGGCTCCTACTCTCAGGATATCAAATTCAATTGTATTATTTAAGTTTCTGTAATGGCCACACTGGAATCATTATGCTTCTAACCACAGTAAATAATTTAAGATCCAGATTGTAAATGATATATTCCTCATCAAGCAATATTTGGAAAATATATTTATTAAATGCACAACTTGTGCAAAATTCCTTTCTGTTCCTTATGTACTATTTCCTTTTCAGAAAATATATTCCAAGCTGGTTTTAAAATTAAATGATAAGATTTCTGGTCTTTGACCAAGTAAAAGTCCTTGTCCTTTTTATTTGGAGACAGTTGAGTTGATACTCCGATACTCCTTGCCCATACAGAGTTTGCAATAAAAGTCTTTTAAAAATACTTTATTTGAAATAACCTCACAAGAGCTAGCCTTCTGTTTAGATACTATAGCACACTTGAAAAGCGCTTTCACTTAGTTGGGAAAGAAAACTACCCAACAATGATAATAGCCCTCTAAACAAACAAACAAAAAATAAATCAAAAGATTATGGAGAATACTAAAGGGGGGTGCATTGCTTTTGAAACACTGCTTTCTTTCCCTACCTTCTCTGCTAAAAAGATTTAGGAGAGAATGTGTTTCTGTCTGATTTGTGTCAAATATGTTCCCCCAAATAACAAGGCACTCCTTTCGTTATGAGGAATATTTACGTAGTAAGTCGTTCCCGAGCAGTTGTCACCATTCCTTGCAGGAGAGTCCCCGCTGCTAGTGCCAGGCAATGAGGGCTTCTCTGCCCCTGCCAACGCTCTGATTCCTGGGTGCGCCCAGAGCTTGCCGAGCCATCGGCCATCTCTGCAGGTGTATGGGTCGCAGCCCTAGGCAAGGCTGTCTCTGCTTCCCCAAAGGTCTCAGAGCCCTTCTGCAACCCAGATGGTTCCAATTTGAGGCCTACACTCAGTGCTGGAGCTGTATTGAGTTTCTTCCCTGAAACCAACAAAACCTGCTTCAGCATTTTGCTTGGATTAAAATATTTGTCCCTTTTTTCACAGGGCAGAAGGAGGACTCCTGAAGCCTCCGAAGGAAGGAAATCATTACAGGGCTCTACAGAAGTAGGTCATGTGCTACAGCTGCTCATAGTTTAAGAGGAAGAAACATGGGACCTCAAACCTGGAACACGACTCTTTCAAAATGCTTGTGAGCAACCCAAGAAAAACATCCTCCCGAGGCTTATCTAATAACCATGATCTATAATCGTCTCAATGTGTGCTCATGTTTCCTTAGGAGTTTGCACCTACTTCCCAGGGCTAACGAGATGCCGAAATAGAACACACGAAAAATTTAATGAAGGGGATTTAATAGTTTGTGTTAAAGCTAATATGGTCCATTAGGAGCTGTCATTTTTATAAACAATGAAGATACGTTATCCTCTTCTTGGGTGTAAAGTCATTGTGTGCAGGACCTATAAACATTTCAGCAATGATCTGTTGTAGAACGTGCGTGAAGGACAATTAAAGCTCCACTTGAAAAGTCTGTTTTTGTCACATATTTGGTTTCTTGCTAAATAAACTCGTAGAGATCATACATGTGTAAGCATATGCTTACGTTATAAAAATAGCATGTGTGCGTTTCATTAAGAAAATTAAAAAAAAAAAAAACCAGATTTATCTTCTAAGTGTTTTTGGTTTCCATACGCTTGAGAATTATTAGAAGTGATTAGTTAAATTAGGAGCATAGTTTCTATTTTTTTCACTCACGCTATAATAATAAAACAACCTCTCTTTTATGGTCGTTTTAGAAGACAAAATTAATAGCTCACAATGTCATGGAAGGCATGATTGCACCCTTTAAAAGCTTTAAGTGAAAAAGTTTTCATAAAACCTATCTCTGTTACAAAAATAGTACATTTCTACAATGACTCAGAGGTGTTTTTTTTGAAATCCAGTTTCTTGACTGTAGCAGAGACAAGACTTTAGAAGTTGTTGTATACTTTTTGAGACGCCCTGATTGTGTTTGAGAAAATGAAATCTGATTGACTTTCTCTGACTTTGTAAATAGAATTTGCTTTCTTGCTTTCTCCTTTCAAACACACACACACACATACACAAATGATTGATTCCTTTTCATCGGTTTTAGGTTTGGCAGAATATGATGAAAAATTCTTACAACCCCTAACATTTTCTTCTGCATACAGAGGGGTAGAGGAGGGGAGGAGGGGGAAAAAGGGAAAGGTACAGATTAAAATTATTCTAGTTATTCACATAGACTTGAAAGCTCCAGTGACGAGTTTTGAGAAGTAGCCTCAGGCAGAACTTGCTATCAAAGAAGACCAGGAACAAAAAACATTTAAAAGCAGATTACAAATCCCTCCTAACAAAGCAAAATCAAATCACTGATCGATAGGTGCAGCTGGGTTTAAATTGTTTCCTTAAAAAGGCTTTAAAAACTTTTTTGAGTGAGAGGCTGGAGGTTGAACCTTTTATACTTTGGAGCGAACTCCTTCTGGAAAAGTCTTTCCCGTGTTTTCCAGGGAGGCCTCTCTTGGGATGAGCCTGAGTTATTCTCTTCTCACTTACCAGGGGCCCCTGGCTGGAAGAGGCTGGCAACCGGGTTTCCAGGAAAGGGAAAGACGTTCTTTGATCTGTGTCAAGCCGTGGGAGATATTTTAGCTTCTACTCCCATCAGTGTAGCTGGATTCCCATGGTCATCTATGAACTATCGGTGCAGTGCCCAAACTGGGGTGTTAAGAACAACGTGGAGCCTAAAGAAAATCTTCAACAAAGGAAGGCCCCAGACTCTAGGTCACTTAAACCACAAAAATGGGCTGGCTAGATTGTGGCTCGTTGTCTAGACCAAGGCCATGTGGAAGATGTTGAAGCGTACCTCCCAGCCTCAGACTAACTCAGATGCCCAGCTCTTTAAGGGACTGATTTCAAACAGGACTTTTAAGCACAAGGGGAGAGAGAAAGAAAGGAAAGCAATGAGCAAGTAGGGTCCAATTTATTCACATATGTTCCAAATGGCACAGAGATAAGCACAAAGGGTTCTGGTACATTTTGTAATGATTTATTATCGCCAGCCAAGAATTGAAAGAATGGGTGCCTGTGGCTCAAAGGAGTAGTGCACTGGCCCCATGTGCCGGAGGTGGTGGGTTCAAACCCCAGCCCTGGCCAAAAATTGCAAAAAAAAAAAAAAAGAATTGAAAGAATGTATAGCAGGAATAGTTCCCTGCTCCGGAGGCTGACCAATGAAGTTAGGCCTATTTGCAGATCAGTTTATTTAAAAAGATTAAAATATAATAATATTTGGCCTATTTACAAATCAGTTTATTAAAAAAGATTAAAATATAATAACAACAATAGCAGGAACAGTTCCCTGCTCCTATAAATAGGAGTTGAGGCTGACCAATGAGGTTAGGCCTATTTGCAAATCAGTTTATTAAAAAAGAAAGGAAGGTTGAGACGGTGTTAAAAAAAAAAAAAGAAAAAGAAAGAAAAAGAAAAGAGGGCTGCTGTTGAACTGGAAGAGGAAGAACTGGGCCTGGAGGAGCCGCTGCTGGGCTTTGCGGATCTCAGGGAGCCAGGCCTGGTGGGCAGGGTGTGTCATGTTGCCCAAGCCGGCGGTGCAGAGGGTGCTCAGTGTGGTGGATCATTTCAACTAAATCAGCAAGGTTGGAAACCAGAAGTGTGTTGTTGGTGTGCTCTTGGGGTCATGGCAAAAGAAAGTACTTGATGTATCCAACAGTCTTGCAGTATCCTTTGATGAAGATGACAAGGATGATTCTGTCTGGTTTTTAGACCATGATTATCTGGAAAATATGTATGGAATGTTTAAGACAGTTAAGGCCAGGGAAAGAATAGTTGGGTGGTACCGCACAGGCCCTAAACTGCACAAGAATGACATCGCCATCAATGAACTCATGAAAGGATACTGCCCTAACTCAGGGTTGGTCATTATTGATGGGAAGCCAAAGGACCTGGGGCTGCCCACAGAAGGGTGTATTTCAATGGAAGAAGTTCACAGTGATGGAACTCCCACTTTGAAAACATTTGAGCACCTGACCAGTGAAACTGGAGCAGAGGCAGCTGAGGAAGTTGGAGTGGAGCACTTGTTAGGAGACATCCAAGACACTACAGTGGGCACTCTTTCCCAAAGGATCACAAACCAAGTCCCTGGTTTGAAGGGACTGAACTCCAAGCTTCTGGATATCAGGAGCTACTTGGAGAAAGTAGCCACAGGGACGGGCCTGTGGCTCAAGGAGTAGGGAGCCGGCCCCAAATACCAGAGGTGGTGGGTTCAAACCCAGCCCTGGCCAAAAAAAGAAAAAAAAAGGAAAAGTAGCCACAGGCAAGCTGCCCATCAACCACCAGATCATCTACCGGCTGCAGGATGTCTTCAACCTGCTGCCAGATGTCAGCCTGCAGGAGTTTGTCAAGGCCTTTCATCTGAAGACCAACGACCAGATGGTGGTGGTGTACTTGGCCCCACTGATCCGTTCTGTGCTCGCCCTACACAACCTCATCAACAACAAGATTGTCGACCAGGATGCAGAGAAGAAGGAAGGGCAGGAAAAGAGAGCAAAAAGGATAGAAAAGATGACAACGAGAAAGTTAAGGAAAAGAGTGATGTAAAGAAAGAAGAGAAAAGGGAGAAAAAGTAAAACATGTAGCCTTTTAAATTTGTAAATTTAAATCTTATAAACTAAAAAAAAATAATAATAAAAAGAAAGAAAAGAAAAAGAAAACTTTTAGAATAAGTTGATCTCCTTGCCTTTTCTCCGTGAGCATTGCTTGACTGGAGTGGATTGTCATTTTAGCAGACGATTAACAGGGTGAGGAAGGGAGGCTACACGCACATGAACCCGTGAATGTGGCCGGGGTTGTGCACACAGCACATGTGGAGAATAGGGGTCATTCCTGTGCCTGCAGCCAACACTGGGTCACAGACCTCCCCCTTCCCTTCTCTTGTCCCTTCCTCCTTCACAATAACTACCTAAACACACGGCCTTCTGCACTCTTGCAAATGCCCCAGCCGCTGGGCCATGTCTTCTGAAGAAAGCTCTCCCTCTCTGGGGCCCCTTGAGAAGTGAGCACACACTTCACACTGTAAATTGCACACTAACTTTATGGACACCCTGTATATATGTCAGATAACCACTGATTTTCTCCTGAATTGACAGGTAGGTAGAGGCCAAGTACATACTATGATAGTATGTCTCACTTAACTGGCTTAAAGTGAAAGTAGTGACATGGTGAAAATGCCCCTGGGACCCACAACGCTTGCTCCATGGAGACAATCCCTCCTGCTTTCACCACCCTCCGTCCTGTCCCTTCTCCTTCTGGAATGTCCTGCCTTGGTTTTTTACTAGTTCTATTCTATATGGATGGACACCATGCTTCACCAGTCTTAGCTTCCTATACCTCTTCCCCAAACAACTTTCTAAAGTTTTGATTTCAGTAAAAACACCAGTAAATAAATAGTAAGCGTTGGTTAAATAATCTTTGTGCAATAACATTTACTTGATCAAACTTGGGACCACTTTATCTGCTGACAAGCTATGCTATTATTAACTCTGTGATATTTCTAGAAACTCTACAAATAAATCCCACTGTAAATCTGGTCCCTCTCCTTCCAAAGGATCTTTCCGTTCTTAAACACTCAGTTTTCCAGTTTTTATTATATTCACGTACTCATCCGGAATAAGAACTCTGCGTGTATGGGTGTGTGAGCCTGTGCACACATGTGGATTGAGAATTCCTTCAGGAGGACGAGGAGAGGTCCTTTGTCATCACCATCTTCTTTTGGATTGTTTGTTTCATTGTGAGTCCTATTCTCACTGAGTATCTGTGAACACAAAAGTCCCTCCGTAAATGTAAAATTACCAGAATTTTTTTACTTAGGGAGAAATCCCTATGACTTCAGTAAAACTTTACTTGGAAAAGAAAGATAGGGAATAAGACTAACTGAGCTAGTTCAGCTCTGTAGTATGTGCCCATTTAATACGAAAGCCTATAAAAAAGAATTAATGAAGAAAATCAGTAGTTTTAAACATTAATCTGGCTCAATTTGGTTTCTATCTAATATTTAAAACTTTTTAAAATGGATAGCAACATGGTCTATCATCAGACAATACAGTCTCCAGTTTAATTGAAACATTGTGGCTCAGTACCTGTGGCTCAAGTGGCTAAGGTGCCAGCCACGTACACCTAAGGTGGCAGGTTCGAATCCAGCCTGGACCCGCCAAACAACAACGATGGCTGCAACCAAAAAATAGCCAGGTGTTGTGGTGGGCACCTGTGGTCCCAGCTACTTGGGAGGCTGAGGCAGGAGACTCACTTAAGCCCAGGAGTTGGAGATTGCTGTGAGCTGTGATGGCCACAGCACTCTAACCAGGGGGACAGTTGAGGCTCTTTCTCAAACAAAAAAAAAAAAAGAAAGAAACATTGTGTGTGTGTTCTATGATGGCTATTCAACCAAGTAAGTGATGACCAAAGATGTGACTTGACTTATTTTTGATGAGTATGAATGCAATTTTTAATTCCATTTTTTCATTTAAAACTCTTTGGCCCACCAATTAGACTGTCACATCCAAAACCAAGTTTGAAAAGGAACAAAGGGCACCATCATTTGTCCGGCATTCAAGGAAACTTATTTTATTCAGGAACTAAAGAATTTCTACCTGCATGCATAAGAGATCAGAAACAAAATAGTGGTGTCATCCACAAGGACAAGGTGGAGCTAATGTATTCCCACCAGATATCCTGAGAAGGCTTTTGAATTTTAGTTTTGAAATTCACTCAGACATGCAATGCCTCGTCTGAGAGTAAATAGCATAGTGGAGTTCAGTAATTCAGGAGACAGTTCTAGTGTCTAACTTGGGAGGACAGAAACCTGCACATTGGGGATGAGGTTAAGGAATGGGCTCCTGTTCATCCACTGAGAGATTTCTTTAAGGGGATTTCTGCAGACTTCAGCTCATACAATGAGGTAGCAAATGCAGTTCTGTGGAGACACCTAGTAAAATTCTGATCAGTAACAAACCCAGCTCCTTGTACACCTGATGCCACTGCTTCTACCTAATAGTCAACAAAAAAGCCCACAGCAGTGCACTTTTATTTACCTAAGTAAAAAACAAAGGAAGAAAAATCTCAATCATCCACATTGTGCCTTAAGAAGACACATGTTGTTAGAAAGGAATAGCGGGAAGTACCTAGTTTGTTGTCTGAATTAAATGTACATTTACATACGGAAATGACTAAAATAATGAAAGTGATAGATTAAGGTATTGATGCATAATCACTGTCTAGAAGGCAGAACTTATGAGCAGCCTGATGTTGAGAACAATTACAGGTAATTAAAGCTATGTTGGTTGCAAAAAAAAATTAATAATAAATAGAGAAGTCCGCTGTGTATAACACCAATTAATTACTTTTTTTTTTCCCCAACAAGAATAGCTCTTAAATGTCTGTGTTGCTATTTATATCTGACCACGTTCAGGAGTGCCAGGAAATACATACTGCCTAGCAGCAGTCCCAGAATATTGTCTGCAACCACGACTTTCAGTCAGTTTTCCTTAAACCCACTTAAACAACAATAATATCCATAAGACTCTTATGTTTTCTTCATAATTAATATAAACAAATACCTACACCCAGCCAGACAGTTTGTAAATCAATTTCCCTAGTTACTGTCCTCACCTGAATAGTAATTACATTATAGTACAATTATGCTCAGGTATAGCAAGTATTATTATTTTTTTACCTTGTAAGGACTCAAAATATGACTGTATTGCAACAACCCTTCAGTTCTGGGTCAATCTAAAAATTGGAGATTCTGGTGATTGGCGGCACTGTCAATATTCTTCCTTGCCTGTTGGTAGCGGGATAGGAGCAGCCAGCGTCAGGGGGACAAAGAGGCTGGTGTCTGGCCACCTTTCTGGCTCCCAAAAGGAGCCTGGCCTCCTCATTCACTCCAGTTTGAGGTTCCTGCTGAGACTGGCCATTCACAACTACATCACTTGCTTCCCTCCTCCACTTAGTGACAGAGAAAGTTCTGGATTTCCCAGAACAGTTCTTTTTCCAGGTGGGTTTGTTACTCCATGCATAGCTAATAGCTGTTGAATTCCTCTCCTACTGTACATATGCCCATACATCAGGCAGATAAATCAGCTGTGGGGTTCTGTGTCTAGATCTGGATATCAGGAAGAAAGTCACCATAGGAAACAGATCAAAATAAATGGGAATATGGGTTTTATTTGGGCAGGATGTTTCTGAGTGGCTTTTTTCTTTTCTACTCTGTTTTTCCAAGTTGGCTGTGACATCTCTGCAGAAAATGGCGACCCATTGTTGTGGTTAACGATGCAGGATCAGAGGTCCTGCTGTCCAGCCTCGGTGCCTGGCTTTACCCTTAGTGCTGTACGACCTTAAGAGACTTATCCAGTTCAAGGTCTCTGCAAGTTCTATCTGTAAAATTTACAGTGCCCCACTTTAAAAGAATTACTGATAAAAGTAACTTTAAAAGAATTACTAATAAGCTTTATTGATTGTAATTAATAATTGCTTTTAAAATATCATAAAACACAAAAATAAATTATTTCTTCACAATTATTGGGTATCAGATTCTCATACACCAAACACTTCTTTGGGTTAAAACATTACAGTGGGCTCGGCGCCTGTGGCTTAAGCGGCTAAGGCGCCCGCCACATACACCTAAGGTGGTGGGTTCGAATCCCCAGCCCGGGCCCGCCAAACAACAATGATGGCTGCAACCAAAAAATGGCCAGGC
>NW_003852474.1:2995385-3000716 GCF_000181295.1 Otolemur garnettii
TCATTCTCTTAGTTATTGAGTTAAGACATTCATACTCTGCTTTTAGAAAGATTCACTTGTACCCTTGTAAGATAAACCATAGAGGTGGCCCCACCAATCACCCTCCCTCCTTCCATCCACCCCCCTCACCTCCCCCCTCCCACCCCTTCCCTTATTCTAAGGCTATAATTAGGTTATGACATGCCTATAAATGCTATGAATTAGTTTCAGAATAGGGCAGTGTACATTAGATACTTTTTCTTCCATTCTTGAGATACTTTGCTGAGAAGAACATTTTTTAATTCCATCCATATAAACATGAAGGAGGTAAAGTCTCCATCTTTCTTTAGGGCTGCATAGTATTCCATGGTGTACATATACCACAGTTTATTGATCCATTCGTGGGTTGATGGGCATTTGGGCTTCTTCCATGACCTAGCAATTATGAATTGGGCTGCAATAAACATTCTGGTGCAAATATCTTTGTTGTAATTCGATTTTTGGTCTTCTGGATATGTACCTAATAAAGGAATTGCAGGATCAAATGGCAGGTCTATTTTTAGTTCTCTCCGTGTTCTTCAGATGTCTTTCCCAAACCACAAAACTCTTAATAGTGATTTCCTTTGTGAAAAGGGACAGTCAGGAAAGGGAAAGAAAACTTTATCTTTCATATTTTTCTGTAGCATTTGGATTTTTGCTGTGTGTGAGTATACATTTTATATCATCTATTATAATGATACCCATTAACTCATACATTGAAATTAACTAGCACAGAATTCTGAGAGACAGGATGGTGTGAATGAAGGGGGCTTGTCAGAAGCACAGAGGAGCCCCTAGCTGACCTAAGGACATTGTGGGGACAAAATGGCCTACCAAGCATGTTGGCCCTTAGACCCCCATCGCTGGCTGAACCTTGTCCTAATGCAGGAATTACTTATGACATGTATAATTTGAGCTCAGTCCAACCAGACATTGGACGTTGGTCTGGACACTACTGAGTTGTGTGCCCTTAGGGAAGTTATTTAATCTCTCTGTGCAGCAATTCTCTTACTTTATTTCATTTTAAGAAAGATCATTTGTCTACTTCTACATGTGCTATGAATGCCACATAAACTCTGAAATAGAATCAGAAGGGGAAGAGTCAAGACACCTTAGCTTTTCTTTCTCTCCCCTCATTCCTGTCCAAAACACTCATGATTTTAAACATGCTCATGTTTGTTTTTCAGAGAGTTAAATCCCTACTACTTTCTCTCTCTCCACTCCTTCTGTTTTTCTTTCTCTCTGTCCTCTCACCTCTGTGTTTGTGTGTGTGTTTAAAAATCTAGCAAAAGAAAGCATACTAAACCTGGTTGTTAGGAACTGAATGTGTGCCCCCAAGATTCATCGGTTGAAATCCCATCCTCCGAGATGATGGTTGTAGGAGGAGGAAACTTGGGAAGGTGTCTTAGGTCTGGAAAGCGGAGCCCTCATAAAGCGGATTCAATTCTCTTATAAAAAAAAACCCCAGAAAAATCCCTTGCCTGTTCCAGCATGAGCGCACAGTGAGGAACATCACCTATGAACCAGGTTAAGAATTGGATCTGTCAGCAGATCCAATTGGATCTGGAACTTTCCAGCCTCCAGAATTATAAGAATTAAATGTTGTTCATGCAACCCAACTTATGATATTTTGTTATAGAAGGCTGAATTAACTAAGACATTAGTCCAGTGCATTTTTTTAAGCAAACAAACAAAATAACTCCCCATCAGGAAATTCTACCTCAGAGTCTGAACCTAAGATGGCCCTCATGGCTCATACTTGTATTCCCAGCATTTTGGGAGCCTGAGGCAAGAGGATCACTTGAGGCTAGGAGTTCAAGATCAGCCTGAGCAAGAGCAAGACCTCATCTCTACAAAGTGTAGAAAAATTAGCCAGGTGTAGTAGTGGGTGCCTGTAGTCCCAGCTACTCAGGAGACTGACACAGGAGGATTGCTTCAGCCCAGGGTTTGAGATTGCAATGAGTATGATGGTGCCACTGCACTCTAGCGTGGGTGACAGAGCAATACCCTGTCTCAATAAACAAACAAACAACAAAAAGGAAAGCAAATAAATAATGGTTTAAACCCCTTATAGTTGGGCTGATGCTCTCTGATTTTGTCAAAGTGAGATTCAGCCAGTAACTATTCTTCTAACTTTGAGGAAATGTAATAATCTTTTCTCTTTACTCCTAGGCTAGATAATCACTAATTGATTAGCCTCCCTCTGTGGCCTAACTTTTCTCAGTTTTAAAATTATTTTTGGGCTTGGCACCTGGGGCTCAAGCGGCTAAGGCGCCAGCCACATACACGTAAGGTGGTGGGTTCAAATCCAGCCCGGGCCCACCAAACAACAATGACAGCTACAACCAAAAAATAGCTGGGCATTGCGGTGGGTGCCTGTGGTCCCAGCTACTTGGGAGGCAGAGGCAGGAGACTCACTTGAGCCCAGGAGTTGGAGGTTGCTGTGAGCTGTGATGCCACGCCACTCTACCCAGGGGGACAGCTTGAGGCTCTGTCTCAAAAAAAGAAAAAAAATTATTCCTAGGTTTAAGGACTTTTCTTCTACACCTTCTCCAGGTTCTATATAGTTCACAGTTGTAGCGCCCAGTTCTGCATATTCCAGAGAGTGTGTTTGGCTGGTACATTTGCCCCTCCCCTGTCCCCATCCTCTTTTGTTTCTGTTTGAGGGTTAGTTTAAGGGGCATGAGTCAGGAGAGCCAGAGGAAATAATGAGCATTTCTTATTTGCTCCTTTCCCTTCTCTTATTTCCAATCTCACCAGCACATCTTTCCAATACCCAGGATCAACTCAATGTCCATTCCCAGTGACGTCTCTTCTCATCATATTATCATGCAAAGAGACCTAATATGAAAATCACCAAATGTGTTCTCTGATGAAGACATAAATAGTTACCTTTCCTGGGCACAATTAATGTCCAAAAATGCCCACCGAAATGGAGATTGGACATGCTGGTGGAGATACTATTTCCCAGTTTCTCCAATCTCTTGTAGACATAAGAACAAATCCAAAGCAGGAAAACTTGGATTCCTCCAAGGTATGTCAGGACTGAAAGTCCTTTTTTCTGTGACTGCCTTCTCATCAAAGGGCTTCAGAACCTAAATTGCAAGTTCCCTTTGTGCCCTGAAAGTTTCTGGATTAAAATATCTTTGCAGTGCAAAAATTATCATTATCTTAGTGTTGTGTGCTTTATCAAAAATATACTCAACTTAATAGACACACAAGCCTATGTTCAATATCCTAGATTTGGGAAGGGAGATGTGAAACTAATTACCTTTTACAAACTGGCAAAATTTGGATGCTGGCTTATAGAATTAGTGACTATTATAGTCTGCAAAGTCTGCATTTCATAACCAAGAGATAGCGTCATGATTACTGGGATCACTCCTGAAGTGGCTGTCAAAGGGCAAGTTTTAAGAGTAGTAAATCAATTCAGATAAAGAGTGAATGAATGAGTAGATCAAAAGATTGCAAGATGAGATTATGAAGTGTCAGCAGTGAAAGATAATTTGGAAAACTGTTTTGGTTAAAAATTATGAAAGAGAAGCAGAGGAGCAAGATGGGCACTGAGTAACAGTGTCCTTGCAACTGGGCATGGTGAGACTGGGGAGAGAAGACTCCAAGCATCTCTGGCTGGTGGGATCTGCCCAGAAACATCTCTTTGGGGATACAGGGAGTCAACGAGAGACTTCTGGACCACATGAGGAGGACAAAAACAGTGGAGAACTGGCAAGTGGTTGTGTGTGTTCATTCCTATCTAATCCCCCCCCCCCCGGCAGCTGTAAGTAGAGCAGCAGTGAGATTGCAAACTGGAAAGGCCTTACCTGTCAGCTGTTTTATTTTTTTGGACATGGCACTCAGTTGAACTTCCTTGGGGGAACTTGGGCAAGAGTATGGAGGACTTTAAGCATTCTCTAGGGCCCCAGACTGAGCTGCTGAACAGGATGGAGCTAATAATGGTTTAAACTCCTTATAGTTGGGCTGAACTATAGAAGATCACCTGTTGCCCAGACAATATTGGAGATTTATATACTACTTTGTTTTTTGTAGTATAAGGAGCTAATAATGGTTTAAACTCCTTATAGTTGGGCTGAACCAGAAGATCACTTGTTGCCCAGACAATATTGTAGATTTATATACTACTTTGTTTTTTGTAGTATAAGGAGCTAATAATGGTTTAAACTGCTTATAGTTGGGCTGAACCAGATCACCTGTTGCCCAGACAATATTGTAGATTTATATACGACTTGTTTTTTGTTTTTTTTTTTAATTTCAACATTTTCCCTCTAGATTTCTTCTTTTTTCTTTCTTTTCTTTCTTCATTTTTCTAGTTTAAATATAATTTTCCATTGTTACCTTCTTTAACATTCAGAACTTCATTTATGCCAGTGTTTCTACTCCTATTATTAGATTTTCCCCCCAATTTTATCCCATAAACTTTTCTGTTTGCTTATTTTGGTTTGATTTATAGCATTTTTGTCTGTCCTCTCTACTTGGTAGAGGTGGGGTACTGTGTCCAAACAGGCTAGCAAAGAGCTACTGACCTCAAGAGAACCACCCAACCTGGCACCTCCAGAGGCTGGGGGTTTCTAATGTTGGGTCAAAGTACCCTAATGTACACCTAATTTACTCCTGTCTCCCACTTTCTGTGTCTTGCTTCTTTTTGTCAATATTCCCTTTTACCCACTCCCTCTCCTTTCTCTCTCTCTCTCTTTTTTGCGGTTTTTGGCCAGGGCTGGGTTTGAACCCACCACCTCTGGCATATGGGGCTGGCGTCCTACTCCTTGAGCCATGGGCACCAACTTCTTTCCCCCTTTTTTTTTTCTTTTTCCCCTTCATGCTCTTTAATCTTCTCATCCTTCTGGTCCTGTACCAAAAGGACTCATTGAAACTCTAGTCCAGAGGCACAGTAACTCAAAGAACAAGATGAAAAGGAAAATCAGGGCAAGGAAACAGATAAAAGAAAACACTCATGAGGAAGAATCAACAGAAAAATCCTGGCAACATGAAAAACCAGTCTTGAACAACCCCCTCCCCCCAAAGGACCTGCAGAAGATTCCACCTATAAAGAAATGTTAGTAATGACAGAAAGGGAATTTAGAATACAGATGATGAAAACAATGAAGGAAACTGCGGATAAAGTGGAAAATAACCAAAAGGAAATCTAAAAAGAGAATCAAATAAGAGATGAATGATATGAAGAATATAGAAAGGATATAGCAGAGGTGAAGGAACTGAAGCAGTCAATTAGGGATCTTAAAGATGCAATAGAAAATATCAACAACAGATTAGACTTTGTTTTTTTTTTTTTTTTTT
>NW_003852474.1:3001092-3006477 GCF_000181295.1 Otolemur garnettii
TTATGAAGCATTCAAACATATGAGTTATAGGTATCCCAGAAGGGGAAGAAGAATGCCCCAGGGGAATGAAAGCCATACTAGAGAATATTATAAATGAAATTTCCCAAATATCACCAAAGATTCTGACACACTGCTTTCAGGGCAATGTTGGACTCCAGGTCACCTCAACCCTAATGGAGCTTCTCCAAGACACATTGTGATGAACCTGTCTAAAGCAAGACAAAAGAAAAGGTTCTTCAAGCTGTCAGGAGTAAGCACCAGTTGACCTACAGGGGTAAATCCATCAGGGTGACTGCAGACTTCTCTAATGAAACATTTTAAGCAAGAAGACAATGGTCATCTACCTTTAATCTACTTAAAGAGAACTTAATTTCCATCCCAGAATTCTATATCCTGCTAGGCTAAGCTTTAAAATTGACAGAGAAATCAAATCATTTACTGATATACAAACATTGAGGAAATTTGCCACAATAAGACCAACCCTGCAGAAAATACTTCAACCTATTCTACACACTGACCATCACAATGGATCAACAGCAAAGTAAGAACTCAAAAATTAAAGGACAGAACCTAACTTCCACAGTGATACAAAAGATAAAACTAAGCAATGGACTCTCACAAAATAAGATGAATAGAACACTACCACACTTATCAATTATCTCAGTAAATGTTAATGGCTTGAATTCCCCACTAAAGAGGCATAGACTGGCTGACTGAATTAAAAAACACAAGCCATCCATTTGCTGTCTGTAGGAAACACACCTAGTTTCAAAAGACAAATTAAAACTCCGAGTTAAGGGTTGAAAGACAATTTTTCAGGCAAACAGAATTCAGAAGAAAAGAGGGGTTGCAATTTTATTTTCAGATACATGTGGATTTAAAGCAACTAAAGTCAAAAAAGAGAAATATGGTCACTTTATAGTGGTCAAGGGAAAAATACAACAAGAAGATGTTTCCATTCTAAATATTTATGCACCCAACTTAATGCTCCCAGATTCTTATAACAGACCTTACTCAGTCTGAGCAATATGATATCCTATAACACTATAATAACAGAGACTTTAACACTCCTCTTACAGAGCTGGACAGATCCTCTAAACAGAAATTAAATGAAGATATAAGGGACTTAAATGAGACCCCAGAGCAACTGTGCTTGATAGACACATACAGAGCACTCCATCCCAAAGATAAAGAATATACATTCTCCTCATCACCCCATGGAACATTCTCCAAAATTGATCATATCCTAGGGCACAAAACAAACCTCAACAGAATCAAAAGAATTGAAATTTTATCTTGTATCTTCTCAGACCATAAGGCACTAAAGATGGAACTCAACTCCAACAAAAACGTTCAACCCCACACAAAGGCATGGAAATTAAACAACCTTCTGTTGAATGACAGTTGGGTGCAGGAAGAAATGAAAGAAGAAATCATTAACTTCTTTGAGCATAACAACAATGAAGACACAAGCTACCAAAACCTTGGAATACCGTAAAAGCAGTTCTGAGAGGAAAATGTATCTCTTTAAATTTACTGCTACATTCAAAAAACAGAAAGAGAGCACATCAACAAACTCACAAGCCATTTTATGGAATTGGAAAAAGAACAATCCAAGCCTAAACCCAACAGAAGAAAACAAATATCCAAAATTAAATCAGAGATCAGTGAAATTGAAAACAAAAGAATCATTCAGAAAATTAGTGAAACAAGGAGTAAAATCTCTAGTAGCCTTAATCAGAAATAATAAAGGGGAAATAACAACTGATGCCAGAGAGATCATCTCTGAATACTACCAGAAACTCTATGCTCAGAAATTTGACAATGTGAAGGAAATGGATCAATATTTGGAATCATACCCTCTCCCTAGACTTAGCTAAGAAGAAATAGAGCTCCTGAACAGACCAATTTCAAGCACTAAGATTAAAGAAACAATAAAAAAATCTTCCAAAAAAATATGCCCTGGTCTGGATAGCTTCATAGCAGAATTAGATCAAACCTTCAAGGAAGAGCTTATTCCCGTACTGCAGAAATTATTCCAAAAAATTGAGGAGGAAGGAATCTTCCTCAACATGTTCTATGAAGCAAACTTCACCCCAATACCAAAACCAGGAAAAGACCCAACTAAAAAGGAGAATTTCATACCAATTTCACTAATGAATACAGATGCAAAAATTCTCAACAAAATCCTAGCCAATAGATTACCGCTTATCATCAAAAAAGTCATACATCATGATCAAGTCGGTTTCATCCCAGGGATTCAAGGTTGTTTTAACATACGCAAGTCCATAAACGTTATCCACCATATTAACAGAAGCAAAAACAAAGATCATATGATCCTCTCAATACATGCAGAAAAAGCATTTGATAAAATCCAGCATCCTTTTCTAACTAGAACACTGAAAAATATAGGCATATGTGGCACATGTCTGAAACTGATCGAAGCTATCTATGACAAACCCACAGCTAATCTTTTACTGAATGGAGTGAAACTGAAAGCTTTTCCTCTTAGAACTGGAACCAGACAAGGTTGTCCTCTGTCACCATTACTATTCAACATAGTGCTGGAAGTTCTAACCAATACAATTAGGCAAGAAAAAGAAATAAAGGGCATCTAAATGGGAGCAGAGGAGGTCAAACTCTCCCTCTTTGCTGATGATACGATCTTATACTTAGACAACCCCAAAGACTCAACCACAAGACTCCTGGAAGTCATCAAAAAATACAGTATGTCTCAGGATATAAAATCAATGTCCAAAAGTCAGTAGCCTTTGTATATGCCAATAACAGTCAAGATGAGAGGCTAAGTAAGGACACAATTCCCTTCACCATAGCTTCAAAGAAAATGAAATACCTAGGAATATGCCTAACAAAAGAGGTGAAGAAGCTCTATAAAGAAAATTATGAAATCCTAAGAAAGGAAATAATAGAGAATATTAACAATGGAAGAACATACCATGCTAATCACTGAGAAGAATCAACATTGTTAAAATGTCTATACTTTGCAAAGCAATCTTCCAATTCAATGACATTCCTATTAAAATACCAACATTGTACTTTCAAGACTTGGGAAAAGTGATTCTGAGTTTTGTATGGAACCAGAAAAAAACCCCATATCACTAATGCAGTTCTTAGTAACAAAAATCAAGCCACAGGTATCAGCATACCGGATTTTAGGCTGTACTACAAAGCCATAATGGTCAAGACAGCATGGTACTGGCACAAAAATAGTGACATAGACTATTGAATAGAAAACCAGGAAATGAAACTAATATCTTACAACTACCTGATCTTTGATAAACCAAAGAAGAACATACCTTGGAGGAAAGACTCCCTATTTAATAAATGGTGCTGGGAGAACTGGATACCCACATGTAAAAGACTGAAACTGGACCCACACCTTTCTCCACTCACAAAAATTGATTCAAGATGAATAAAGGACTTAAATTTAAGGCATGAAACAATAAAAATCCTCAAAGAAAGTATAGGAAAAACACTGGAAGATATCAGCCTAGGGAAAGACTTCATAAAGAAGACTGCCATGGCAATTGCAAAAACAACAAAAATAAACAAATGGGACTTAATTAAACTGAGAAGCTTCTGTACAGCTGAGGAGACAGCAACCAAAGCAAATAGACTACCTACACAGTGGGAAAGGATATTTCCATGTTTTGAATCGGACAAAAGCTTGATAATTAGGATCTATAGAGAACCCAAATTAACCCACATGAAAAAAGCCAACAATCCCATATATCAATGGGCAAGAGACATGAATAGAACCTTCTCTAAAGAAGACAGACAATGGCTAGCAAACATATGAAAAAATGCTTATCATCCCTAATTATTAGAGAAATGCAAATCAAAACCACCCTGAGATACTATCTAACCCCAGAAAGAATGGCCCACATCACAAAATCTCAAAACTGCAGATGCTGGCGTGGATGTGGAGAGAAGGGAAGGTTTTTACACTGCTGGTGGGACTGCTAACTAATACAATCTTTTTGGAAGGAAGTATGGAGAACTCTCAAAGAACTCAAGCTAGACCTCCTATTTGATCCTGCAATCCCATTATGGGGCATCTACCCAGAAGGAAAAAAATCCTTTTATCATAAGGACACTTGCACCAGACTGTTTATCACAGCTCAATTTGCAATCACCAAAATGTGGAAACAGCCAAAATGCCCATCAACCCAGGAATTAATTAACAAGCTGTGGTATATGTACCCCATGGAATACTATTCAGCCATAAAAAAAATGGAGACTTGGGTGGCGCCTGTGGCTCAGTGGGTAGGGTGCTGCCCCCATATACTGAGGGTGGTGGGTTCAAACCTAGCCTGGCCAAACTGTAACAACAACAACAAAGAAATAGCTGGGCATTGTGGTGGGCGCCTGTAGTCTTAGCTATTTGGGAGGCTGAGGTAGGAGAATCGCCTAAGCCCAAGAGTTGGAGGTTGCTGTGAGCTGTGTGATGCCATGGTACTCTACCAAGGGCAATAAAGTGAGACTCTGTCTCTACAAAAAAAAAAAAAAAAAAGGAGACTTTATAGCCTTTGTAATAACCTGGATGGAAGTGGAACACATTATTCTTAGTAAAGCATCCAAGAATGGAGAAGCATGAATCCTATATACTCAATTTTGATATGAGGATAATTAATGACAATTAATGACATGGTGGGGGTGGGGGAAGAGGATAGCAGAGAGAGAATGAAGGAGGGAGGGGTGGGGAAAGAAAGAGTAGAGAGAGGGAAGGAGGGAGGGGTGGCATCTTGGTGTGTGCCACACCTTTTGGGGGCAAGACATGATTGTAGGAGGGACTTTACCTAACAAATGCAATCAGTGTGACCTGGTTTCTTGTACCCTCAATGAATTCCCCTCCCCCCCAAAAAGTAGATGAGATTACGGCAAGGCACAGTGGCTCACATGTGTAATCCTAGCACTCAGGAAGGCCATGGTGGGAGGATTCCTTGAGGCCAGAAGTTCAAGACCAGCCTGAGCAACCCAGTTTAAAAAAAAAAAAGTACAAAAGTACAAAAGATTCAACTACATCTATAATAAATTCAAGGTGTATCTTTATGCATAAAAATTATTAAAGAGAAGCATCAATAATTATTTCATATTGTTGAAAATACCATTAATGTAAGTCCAGATATAATTTGAAATGTGATACTTCTTAGAAACAAATCTTACTCTCAACCAAAGCAATGAGAACAAAGGCCTCCAGATGGGTGATGGAGGGCTGTCTGGCAGCAAATGAGTCTGTCCATAATCTTAAATAAGCAATTATGTTTGGAGGCAGAAGATCGGGGTTAGAGTTTAACTCCCATCCCATATAAATTTTCTAAATAGCAGCAAAAATGCTCTTCTAAAAAACAACAACAACGGCTC
>NW_003852474.1:3006682-3013754 GCF_000181295.1 Otolemur garnettii
GCCCAGGAGTTGGAGGTTGCTGTGAGCTGTAATGCCATAGCACTCTACCCAGGGGGACAGCTTGAGGCTCTGTCTCAAAAAAAAAAAAAAAAAACAACAACAACAACAACAATAGCAACAACAAAACTCAAATAAATATAATCATGTTCCTAGACTAGTTATAATTGGTCAATGGCTTCTCATTTTTCTAGGAATCCAAAATCTGTACCATCTATATGTTGGAAGCTTGCCTGAGACAGTCTGGTTTTTTTTTTTATTAAGTCAAATACACATAGATCATGAATACATTCATGCATATGTGGGCTACAATGTGCTGATTTTTTTTTATACAATCTGATGTGGTTACATCAAACCAATCAACATAGCTTTCACCTCATTTACTTGATTATTGTGCCAAAACGTCTATGTTCTACACTTGACAGATTTGACTTGTACCCTTGTCACATGCTCCCTAGGTGTGGTCCTGCCTTTTACCCTCCCTCTGTCAAGCCTTCCCACTCCCCTCCCTTTCTTGGTGTAATTTTTTTAACTATACATTTTTTACTGTGGTAAAATTTATCATCTTAACTATTTTTAAGTACCTAGTTCTTAAACATAGTGGTGTTAAGTATATTTACATTATTGTGCAGCCATCACTGCCATCTGTCTCCAGAACACTTTTCATCTTGCAAAACTGAAACTCTGTATCCACTAAACATTAACTCTCCATTGTCTCCTCCCCTCAACACAGGCAACAGCAGTCTGCTCTCCATCTCTATGAATTTGGGTACTCTAGGTACTTCATATACATGGAAACGTACAGTATTCGTCTTTTTGTGGCTGGATTATTTGTAACCACTCCTGCTCTCTTCTGGTTACTATTTGCCTGGAATATCTCTTTCCATCCTTTCACCTTCAACCTCTTGGTCTCTAAATCTAAAGTGAATCTCTTATAGATAGCACATAATTGGATCACATGTTTTTAAATCCATTCTGCAAATCTTTCTTTTTTCTAGTTTTTTTTTTTTTTGGAGACAGAATCTTATTCTGTTGATTAGAGAGTCTAATCCATTTACATTTAAAGTAATTACTGAGAAGGAGGGATTTACTGGTGTCATTTTACTATTTGTTACTATATGACTTATAGCTTTTTTTGTCCCTCATGCCTTGCTTTACTCTCTCCTTTGGGGTTTAGTTGATTTTTTTTTTTCCAGTAAAATGTTGAATTTCATTCTCATTTTCCTTCTGTGTATACTCAACAGCTATATTCTTTGTGGTTAACATGTAGTTACCATTAAGAGTACATTTAGCTCTCAAATGTTATAACATTCCATTTTTAACTTACATTGACTTAACTCCAATAACATACAAAAACTCTGCCCCACAATGTCTCAAAATTAGGTTTGTGAACTCATCCTAGAAAAAGTGCTACATACCTCATTGTATTACTATGGTCACCTTCCCTGTGGGAAGGCTGACACCAGTGCCTCGTCCACCCTTCAGAGCAATTTTGATGCTCTTTTACTGGAATGGCCGTCAGAGCTGTCATCCTACAAGGTCTGACAATTAATCAATTAATCTCATGAACATGCCACCATGCACTTACATTGGCAGCACTGTACAAACAACTCAGTACAGTTTCATAACCAAGGTATATTAATGTCTTATAGCTGTGTTCATGTTGATCTATGGTGCTGTCTTGCTGAGTTGTGTTCATTATTGTTGGTGTGCGTTTTTGTGTGCCATACAAAGACAGCTCTGAGGGTCATTCCAGAAAGAGTTCCAAAATTGCCCTGAAATGTGGACTAGGCACTGGCATCAGTGCATAGCTTCTCAAGGGCAGTACTTTAAAGTTAACCATAGTAATATTCAGTAATGAGGTATGTAGCACTTCTTCTAGGATGTGTTTGTGAACTTAATTGTTAGACCTTGTATATAGTTCCTTCCTACCCTCTTTCAGTTATTTATTTATTTTTGAGACAGATGCTCAAGCTGTCACCCTGGGTAGGGTGCCATGTCATCACAGCTCATAGCAACTCAAACTCTTGGGCTTAAGCAATTCTCTTGCCTCAGCCTCCCAAGTAGCTGGGACTACAGGCGCCCGCCACAACACCCAGTTATTTTTGTTGTTGCAGTTGACTTTGTTGTTTTAGCTGGCGTAGGCCAGATTCAAACCCACCAGCCTCAGTGTATGTGGCCAGTGCCCTACCCACTGAGCTATGGGTGCCACCTGCTCTTTCAGTTATTGATGTTACAAAATTACATTGTGTCTCCAAAATTCTAAACTATTAAGTTTTTAAATATATTAATCTCTTACTCATGTAGAAGACAAAATGGAAGTTATAAACCAGGGTTATAATACTACTAACTTTTAACCTAACAGGTTTTTAAAAATGCATTACTCTCTTAAATTACCCAAAAGACTCCTTTCAGCAGTCCTTGCATGACAGGTCTTTTGGTAATGAATTCCCTCAACTTTTGTTTATCTGAGAATGTCTTAATTTCTTCCTCACTTTTGAAAGACATTTTTGCTGGAAATGAGATTCTTGCTTTACAGTTATTTTTTTTCTTTTAGCATTTTGAATCTATCAGCCTACTGCCTTCTGGCCTTTAAAGTTTTTAGATGAGAAATCTGTTGATAATCTTATTGAAGAATATTTGTATATGAGAAATTACTTCTCTCTTGTTGCTTCCAAGATTTTGTTTTGGCTTTTTGCATCTTGATTTTAATGTGTCTTGTTGTGAGTCTCATTGAATTCATCCTACTTGGAGTTCACTAAGCTTCTTGGACATTTATATTCATGTGTATGATCAAATTTTGGAAAATTTTGTTTATTGTTTTTTTTAAATAATCTCTCTGGCCCATTCTCTCTCTTTTCTCCTTTTGTGATTCTCACAACATGTATATTGGGCTACCTGATGGTGTCCCAAATGTTCCTTATGTTCTGCTCACTTTTATTTCATCTTTTTTCTTTGTGTTCTTTGGACTTAATAATTTCCATTACCTTATCTTCAACTTCACCAGGTTTCTTCTTCTGCCTGCTCAAATCTGCCTTTGAATTCCTCCAGTGATTTTTTCATTTTAATTATTGTTCTTTTCAGTTCCAGAATGTCTTTTTGGTTTCTTTGATTTTTTTTATTACTTTGATACATCATTTTGTTGACTTTTTGTTGTTTTTTTTCTTTTGAATGAGTTATACCTTCCTATTTCTTTGTATGCCTTGTGATTTTTTTTTAAAAAAATTGAAAACAGGACATTTGAATCTAGTAATGTAATTGAAAAGCAGATGCTCCCTCCTTCCTCAGGGTTTGCTGATTTTTATTTATTTCCTTTTTGTTCTTTGATTATCATAAGATGTCTCTGTACCAGAAATCAAGAAGAGGTATAAACTTCAGGTCTTTTTTAAAGCCTGCATCTATCCCTGGGGATGCACTTTATGACTTTCTGAATTCTCAATTATATGGTTGTTTTAGAATGTCCTAGACTTTAAATGCTTGGCTCCTAAAAGAGGAAAAAAGAAAACAATGAAGTGGGATGGGCACTGGCCTTTAAATCCCATGGTAGTTGCTTCAGTCAGAGGGGAAGGGGCTTGCAATAGTTGGCAGTGGGGAGGGTGGGGCATGTAACAATGACTGCTTGCCTACATGCCTGGGCTTCCAAAATCAGAAGCAGCAATCAGAAATCAGAACACAGATCTCCAATTTGTTGGAGGACAGGGTCCTTGTTACCTACCCAGTCTACCACAAGATGCTGGCAAGCTGTTACATGAACTCACGTATGGCTGCCAGCCCTGGAACTGGGGATGGATGGTGTCTATGAGCTGAAATAGATTGAAACTAACCACAATTTACTGTTCAAGTTTTCTCCTGGAAGTTGTGAGCCTTTGAATATAGTCCAGAGTTCCAAAATAGTTGCCTCAGACAGATTCTGCCACTGCAATTGCTGTCTAGGTGGAGAGACGGATTCCTGGTGCTTCCTACTTTGCCATCTTCCCAGAGTGGTTTCCAGTCCTGGTGTGATTTTTGATGGCATCCTTTTCGTGCACATAGCATCCATTTGAGCACTGACCTCTGAAGACTACGCCATCAGCTTCCTACTATGGCTACCTTGCCTCTGTCACTGCTGTTCAGCGACACAGCTGATCACCCGCATTGTGTCTCTTCTCCTTTCTCTTAGTTATGGTTCCCCCCCGCCCCCACAAAGCTCAGCTGAGTCCACTATCTCCTGGAGTAGAGACTATTTCTCAGCCTCCCTAGCAACTAGGGGTAGCATTGACTAAGTGCTAGACAAGAAGATGAATGCAAAAATGGTAGGTGCAAGTTCCAGACAGAGTCCTTAAAGAGAGGAGATGCGCCCTTCTTCCTAAGTTGTCCTGAGCCTGCTGCAAGTAACTTGGATGTGAAGAAAGTCTTCCTGGACCATACAGCCAAAAGTGACATCCTGGAGACACTAGACAACTGTGAATAACTTAAGGGAGCTGAACCCCACAGCAGCCCCAGGCCACCTTCCTACTGATCATTGCATAAGTGGGAATAAGAGAATAAATGTCTATTTACTTGAACTCACATTTATTTTAGATCCCTTTCACATACATCTACATATGTGTATCACATCCAAATAAAACAGAATTTGATACGGGAAGTACCTAAAATATGTGGCATTGACTTTTCAGTGCAAGCCAGTTTAAAGACTCAGAAATTACAGGCTGTAGGGCCAGTGTCTCTTTTTATGGTACGGCAAAATGCCTGGTAAAACTGTCCTTTGCTATAACCTGGGAGTCCGATCTCAAACTGACCAAACCTTAGCTCTAGGGGACACTGAGAATTCTGGTGGATGTTGGCTGCTTCTTGCAAAGGCGTAAAAAGGACAGATGAACTCAGGCCAGAGACATTCAGCGGGCAAGCAGTGATGGAAGGGGATTTTGCTTTGCAAAGGGCAGGGCTCAGTATCTGTAGCATAAAATGTAGGTTGACTGAGAGACTGCTTTAAAAACCCACCCATTTCTTTGCCCCAGAATGAAACCATTATAAGTAAAGCTGCAGGCTTAGGAGGAGATAAGTTTGCGACCCAAAGTTTTTTTCAGGCACCCCTGTTTTTTGGTTTTTGAGAGTTTTTTGCCCGACAATGGGTAGTGGGGAGAGTAGAAAGAGGTGGGAGCAAAAGAGAGAGGTGACTGAGAAGGGAGAGAAGGGCCAGAGAGGGGAGGGCAGAAAGATGGGAGGGGAGAGGAGGGAAGGGGAGGAGAGGAGTAAATACCAGTCCAGTATCAAACACTAGATCAATAGCATATGGCTTTTTTTCTTAAGGCTGATATTTCAGAGGGTCTCAAATTGATGTCATTAAGTTGAAAGAAGTTGTGGATAGGACATGGGGATAATAAATTAAAAAAACAAAGCCTTCAGGTTTAGACTTTTGATAATTGGCTGAAGCTACTTGCATATGGCACTGAGCAGAAGCAACTAGATCAGGAGATGAGTGAGGTTTTGAGGGTAAGTGTTTTTTTAAAGATGTCAGATGTTTAACCCACCAAACCTGTGACCATTCAACTTCCGGAGCCACTGCTGGGTCCCTGAAATGACACTGGCAGCAAGTGGGCTGAGAAAGCTGAACAGCCACCAAGGACACACTCGCTGATGCTCATCCCAGACACTGCCATGCTGAAGACAGGATGCAGGGGCATTCCTCCCGGAGAGCAGGAGCTGGGGCTGCAGATGGAGCCTCACACATGTGCACACATAGGCTTTGCCCTTGACACATGGAAGTCAGCATAACACTCTTTTATGAATGAGTGACCACTATACATTTTTCATCCTTCACTTTCAAATTGTGGCAAAGGGTATTCTTACAATTACTCTGGGTACTAGGGCTGCCCTAAAAAGTACCACAAACAAGGTGTGCTAAATAACAAAGGTTTATTATCTCACAATTTTGGAGGCTGGAAGTCTGAGATCAGGATGTTGGCAGGGTGGTTTCCTATAGAGGTGGAGAGGGAGAATCTGTTTCCGGACTCTTGTAGCTTCTGGTGGTTTGATGGGAATCTTTTGTGCTCCTAGTCATGTCTGTCCTGCTCATGGGACATTCTTGCTATGTGTGTGTCTGTATGCAAATGTCCCCATGTTATAAAAGCACCAGTCGTGTTGGATCAGGGCCTACCCTATGCCAGTATGACCTCATTTTATCTAATTACATCTGCAATGACTCTTCCAAATAAGTTTGCATTCCGAATGACTGTGGGTCAGGACTTCAACATAGGAATATTGGGAATACACGTTTGACTCACAACACTCTGATTCTTCTCCTCTGTTGTATTTGTCAGGGATAGATAATTTGTCTCCTAGTTTGTGCACCCCCCAGAAAGGAGTTCTGCATCTGGACCCAATGGAGGGAACTTAGCACCACTGAGAGGCTCTGAAACTTTGAACCAAATGCAGTGTCCAGATAAGAGTTCCAGATTTTATCACTTGGGAAATCAGCAAGTGTATTCCAAGTAGAAGAAGGTCATATAAAGACTTTTGGGTTGGACAAAGGAACACAACATAGCAGAAATTATTATGCTTGCATAAGAACAGAGTCTCTGGCTTTTATCGAGATACATAGCTGCCAAGAATAAAGGCCATATTTTCAGCCTCCTTTGCAGCTAGGTGTGGCTATGTAGCTAAATTTCAGCCAGTGTGCAACTTCTAGGTCATATTCTGAAAGGGAGAAGATATGTCTTTATTCCCTTGTTTGATCAATTTGTCAATTCTGCCACTTAGAACACAGATCTAGGGACAAGCCACTATGAGCTCTGAGGACAAGGACACCACCATGGTGAGAAAGGGCTCAGACAGAAGCCTGGCTCCTAGGACATGGAGCAGATACATCATCCAGGTGAATACATCAATTATAAACAAACATAAGGCCTTGGTGCCTGTGGCTTAAGAGGCTAAGGCGTCAGCCACGTACACCTGAGCTGGTGGGTTCGAATCCAGCCCGGGCCCGCCAAACAACAATGATGGCTACAACCAAAAAATAGCTGGGTGTTGTGGCAGGTGCCTGTAGTCCCAGTTACTTGGGAGGCGGAGGCAGGAGACTTGCTTGAGCCCAGGAGTT
>NW_003852474.1:3014063-3025582 GCF_000181295.1 Otolemur garnettii
TTATTTATTGCAGTTTTTGACCAGGGCTGGGTTTGAAACCACCACCTTCGGTATATGGGGCCGGCACCCTATTCACTGAGCCACAGGTGCCGCCCCATTGCCCAAGTTTTTGAAGGAAAAATAAGGATGTGTGCTATACATGGGCAATACTATTTGTTATCAGTACATACAATTTTTGTACCTTGTATCTGTTCTTATATTTTGTAATTATGTGTTACATAAAATTTCTTATACCATAATATGTTAAAAAATAAATACTAAAATTCCTTTATAATACAAAAAACAAGTACCTAAATATATACAAATAAACATTTGAATTAAATAATTAAAACAAAATATTTTTTCCTGAAAGTTGGGCCAGAAATGTAGGTGTGCATTAAACACAGGGGCACATTATACACAGCAAAATATGGTGTATAGATATGCAAGAAAAGATTTATTAAAGGTATTGGCTCATATGTATTGGCTCATGTGATTACAGAGGCTGAGAAGTCCTACAATCTGCCTTCTGCAAGCCGGAGGCCCAGGAAAGCTGGGTCCAAATCCAAAGACCCCAGACCAGGGGAGCTGATGATGCAAGTCCTGTCTGAATCTGAAGACCTGAGAACCAGAAGTTCTGTTGTCTGAGGGCAGGAGTAGATGGATGTCCCAGCTGGAGGAGAGAGTTGGAAATCACCATTCTTCTGCTTTTTGTCCTATTTTTATCCCATCTCTCCAGAGATGGAATGAGGCCCACCCACATTGGTGACAGGGCTCTGCTTTACTCAGTCTACTAGTTCAGATGCAAATCTCTTCTAGAAACACCCTCACACATATACCCAGCTATCTGGGCATCTCTTCTCCTGGCCAGGTTGACATGGAAGATTAACCTTCACAGCAGTGTAGGACTTGCTCTCACTGATGGATAATCTCTGAGACAGCCTCAGCTCTTTTGCTACCTGGATCTCACATTATTGTGTAATACCCTCCATTTGTGTGTGGGCTGGGCTTGTTGGCTAGGTTTTGGTAGAAGTAATCAGAGGTTATTTGTGAGATTAAGCAATGCAAAGGCTGGATCTGCTTTCCTGGGTGATCTTCTTGGATTGCTCCTTCCGGGGGAAGCTGTCTACCATGTTATAAGGCAGCCCGACAAAGAGAACCCATGTAAGGGAGCTTGGGAGCAGATTCTTAAGCCCCTGTGTGATTTGAGACAACTGTAGCCCAAGCTGATTATTTGACTGCAGCCTCACTAGAGATGCTGAACCAGAGGCACCAGGTAAGGCATGCCCACACTCCTGAACCACAGGAAGTATGAGAAATTTTCTTGTATTAAGCTGCTAAGTGTTGGGTTAATTTGTTATCCAGCAAGAAGTAACTCATACACTTGCTCACCACTACATCCCCAGTGCCTATCCTAATGTTTGGCACAGAGTAAGCTGTCAATTAATGCTAGTTGAATAGATAAGGCATAAATTAATAGGTTCTCTAATCAGGAACTTGTGTAAAACCCTGGTGCTCTCTAAATCTTGAGCTCTTCATTATTGCAACGAGTTATATTCACCCCTAAATGAATATTAAATAAAGTCTTATGTGTTAGAGTATCTCATAAGGGATGGCACACAAATTAAAATTATTTAATTTTTTATGTTTGGTCTATGTTCTAGAAACGATTTAAGGGACAGATGATTTTATTTTATGTGAAGGGCCACCTTTGCTGTGGATGCGTATTGCATATCTATTACTTTACCTGGTAATTTATTTTAAATATAACACAATCAACCCTGCAATGTTAAGGCATGTGAGCACAGTTGCTTTAAACAACACCTTGGGAATGCTGTTTAGCATTTGAAAGACCCTGAGCAGAAACTCATACCTCAGGGGTGATTAGTTGCAAGGTGAAGGACTTTAACCAAGGAGTCACATTCCAGAGGCAAATGCTTCAAATTTCTAAATGTGCCCTCCAGGGTTTGTCAATTAGCGTCAGAGACTTTAGAAAACAGCTTCTCTTTGGCAAAAGAGAAGTTTTGTAGATTCATGGTTGGCTTGAGGGATGTGGGGGTATTGCCACTACCCTTATGTCAACTGGAGCAGTTGGGGCCTTGGCCACCTGCTAGAGGAGGACTCTGCTGAGCTGCTGTTGATACTGGAATTTCACTCTTCAGTAGGTCCTTGGTCTCGGGGGATTCAAAGAATGAACCCATGGACCACAGATCAGTGGTAAGATAGGACTTTTATTGGAATACAGAAAAAGTAAAAAGCACCAGAGCTTCGGGAAGGGGGAAAGACTGAAGAACTCACTTAGGAATCTCCATGTGGGCTCTTTTATCTAGGGGTCTTAAGTCTAGAGGATTACACATGGCTGCCAGTTGTAGATAACTAGTATATTAACAAATGAATGAATGTAGTTCCTCCTTCACTAGGGCGAGGAGGTTATCAGGTCCTTTACAGTCTTTGTCCCTGAGAAGGAATTAGGGTGTGTGCTCCTACCCAAGGTGGAACCACCCAAAAAACCATCAAAGGCTGCTTTGTTCATGATCTTATCAGAGCCCAGATGGTGTGTCCTGAAGAAGGCAGTCTGCTTGTGCCTGGAAGTGGGGGTCTGACCTCTGAGCTCACCTGGGCCTAGAGAATGGGGGGCTCCCTGTCTAGCCCTGAGTGGTGGAATCCTGTATCACTGTGACATCCCTGTGCCTTCAACAGGGGATCTGCTCCTTCAGAAAGCAGAGACTTCCCTCAGCTTGTCAGATGGATCTGTTTGATTTGATTCTTTTTTCAGTCTTTGTGCTAATAAATGTTTGTGTGGCATGCTTTTGCCAGAGAGATGATTTCTGTGGAAAAAGGAAGAACAGAAAAAAAATCCAAACTCTGTAAAATAATTTAAAGAGGTTTGTTTTTAGCTTAATATATACTACTCGACCTGGAAAGCCACACCCAGGAAGCCTTGAGCAAGTAGTCTAGCCTACAGTTGGGTTGCAGTATGATTTTGTCTACTCAGGGAGACAAGAATTACAGGCAAAGTCATAAATCAATCTGAGGAAGGTGTACATTGGTTTGGCCTGAAAAGGTGGGACATCTGGAAGCAGGAGGGTTTACAGGTTATAGGTGGGTTTAAAGATTCTTTGATTTATAGTTTGTTAAAGAAGCAGGGAGGATGGATCGAGGGAGAGTAATTGGTGGGACCACACCTACAGTGCATCTTACAAGGGTACATGTGAAATTTACTAGGTGTGGAATATAAATGTCTTAACACAATAACTAAGAAAATGCCGTGAAGGCTATGTTGACCAGTTTGATGAAAGCATTTCAAATTGTACGCAAAACCAGCACATTGTACCCCATCATTGCATTATTGTACACAGCTATGATTTAATTTACAAAAAAAAAAAAAGAAAGAAAGAAAGAAAAAAAGACATACAACTTTGTCCAAAGGCTTGGAATGTTTTAAGTTGAGGAAGCCTGTTAATCAGAGACCAGCCACCAGACAGATACCAAGACTCAAGTGATCTGATAAGTAAATTGACCTGCAGGTGTGGTCTTAGCTTTGTCTTCCATGTCCTTAAGCTTCTTAATTATTTGTTACCTTATTGTTATCAAGAATAATTCTGAAAGGGACAGGCCATAACTAGGCTATAACTTCTCATGGCTTGCAACTCATTTAAGGTTTTTCTTTTTTTTTTTTTTTTTGGAAGGGATTCTTTCGGCCAAGAGCGGGTATAGTCAGTTGGCTGGAGAGGCTTAAGATTTTCTTTTAGTTCCCAAAGGGGTTGTGGGCAGGAGATAGCCTTCTTTCAATCACTGGACACTGCTCAAATTCCACCAAAGAACCTCACGTCATTGAACCACCAAACTATCTTAGGCTAGTTCACAAAAGTGAGTATCTACCTGGCCCATTTGAACTCTTATGTCACCTTGGCCACATTGTCTGCTGCCTGAAAAAGGATACTCTGTCAAAACCTAAAAAGACTAATACAATCATGATTCAATTAACCCAGCTTACTCTAGGATAGGTCTTCCTATTCCCAGATGGTGATTTCCAATGGAAATCGGTTTGCTAGAAATAACAGATTTTCAGACTCCTGCCTTTGTGTGGATCCCCTGAGTGACCAGCTTGGTTGTGTCCCCCAGTCCCTCATATCCTGGTCAGCAGGTTGTGTCTGCTGCCCCACACCCACACCCCATGCACATAGGTCACGCTAGTGCCTCCCTGTACCCCAGGAGTTCAGGACTCCACAAACAGGTCAGATTGTCCTCTTCCCCAGTGCTCTGTCACCCACTGTCACCTGAGCCCTGACATATCCCTCCTTTTCTACAGCCTCAGGGATTCTCTCCTGGTTTGCAGTTTGTGCCAAAAGCAAATCTTCCTTCAGGGACTGGGGCTCTCCTTGGGCTAAAAGAAGAGGCAGGAGGTAGACCTTGCCTCTTTCCTTTTCCCCCCTCCCTCCTCCCTCTGCTGAGACCATCACGCTACCACCCTCTCCCTCCTCCTTCAGATAAGCACAAGTCCACATGCAGCTCAGTGATGACTCAGCCTGTTTTCCAATCACCAGACACACCAGATATCCCCAAATCCTCATGTGGACACTGCCCTGGCTCCAGCTGAAGTCTTGGCTACTTAATTAATGTGATTTGATAATAACACTTTAAAAACATCAGCCCCCGGTTATGCAAAGATAAGGAATTTTCCTCCTACTTTTTCCTCATAAAAAAGAAGTCTTACACCTCAGGGTCTTCTCTGTTTAGCTCTCTCGGTCCAGGATCCTGAAGCCTGGGAAGAAATGATCAGCTTGGACCATAAATCAACCCAGCAAGGAGCTGGGGCATAGGGGAGAGAAAGCTGCCTGGGAAACGTAGTGAACACACAGAAAATGGCACTTAGGTTTTACATCGGTAATTATCCCTCTGTTGAGTTAACAAGTGGGTTAACACCATTCGTAAGTATGAACCCAAGAATGTGTTGGAAAACTGCCTCTCCAAGATGTATTGGGATGAAGCTGTGATAACAGATTAACAAATTCTGGCCAACAGACCAGCTATTCTGTGACAAACTTAATAAAACAGAGATGCTCATTGATATTGCTTTCCTGCTAAATATAAATACCCCAAGAACATACGCAGAGAGGATAAATAAGTATGTGGCTTGATAAAGGATTTGGATTGAAAACAGAATGTGAAGGACAATAGAAAAATCTCTCTGCCTTTTCTGTACCATACAGAGGTTTCCCAGCTTAAAAAAACCGATCATTCATTGTGAATTCGCCTCTATTCAAAGACAGAGGTTATGTAGACTTCTAAGCAATCATTTTCTGTTTTAATGATGGATAATCTAATGTGCTTGGCTTCTGTTTATTTTTGAAGTATATAAAGATCTATTCATCCAAACAGCAAGAATAAAATAATGATGTAAAAATTTATCAGGCTGTACACTCAGGGTACATGAGTTTGTGTGTATTTTCTGTTTGCATCTTAGACTGCAGTGAAACGTTTTTAAAAATGCCAATGCTGAAGATTACAACTCTTATTTGGGCCTTGGTAAACCAACTTTGGTCACATACACTTTTTACAGATTGTTCCTTCTCGTATTAAATCCTGCAGCAGAGATCCTGACTCTGTGATTCCTGGGTGGAGTGATGAGACGTCAGAGCTGGCGGGCACAGTCTTCTGACGGTACTTGCTTTCAAAGCTCAGGCACAGAGGCCAATGTCAGGAACATTAATGGCAGCTGGGGACTATTCTTTAAAAAAGAAATTCAACAAGCCCATGTATGCTGTGCTTGTCACAGAGTGACTAACCTCTGCTTCCAGCCTTTGGGCCAGACACTAAGGCTCAATGAAGCTGTGTTTAAATTTCCTCAAATCTAGGTCATCTGCCACACTTTGGGCCTTTACTCAGTAAGCCCTGTTACACTTTCCCCCTTCAATCTAGGTAAAAGAAATGAAACCACAGATATTGAGAGTAATAATTCAAGTAGTATGAAATGTATCGGATAAAAAAGTCTGCAGATGAGTAATGCTTGAACACATTCCAGAATCTTCTGTCCAAAGCAAACTCAGACTTGTCTGCAAGGTGACAATGGCCTTGGTGAGGTGAACGGTGAATGTCACACGCCTCAGAATCAAAAGGGCCACTGACGTCATTGCATCTTCACCCTCTTGGGGGGTAGCACAGCTACTACTCATCACCACTGGCCCTCACTTGGGCAGCCAGGGGCCATCCCAGTAAGCCTGTCACAGGTGCACAGGACCTAGGTGATGTGGGGCTTAGTCCAAAGTGCCCTGACACTGAAATAAAGAGAGAATAATAAAGTAAAATAATAATAAAATAAATCAAATATACATCTTGAGTCTTCTTTCCAAACCCTAAAGAATGGGAAGAAAAATGGCCCTTTGGAAAGATAAAAGAGAGGGTGGTCAAACTACCCACGGACTTAATTGGAGCAGATTGTGCCTACAGTGACCCTGTTGGGGCCACCTACTCCTCACAGGTTATCTTAAGCATTTTCTTTAAATGACACTCCACAGTTCAGGGGGTATGTAGACCAATTGAGAGTGGGTGCAGGGCCCACCTTCCACGATGGGAGGGTGGCCAATGACATCTGTGAGTGATCTGAGCTGTGGGAGAGGGGTTCCCAGGACTCAAATCCCTCCTTCCTTTGTTCAAAAAGCATGAACACCCTCTCCTAATCTCTCTCTCTGAAAGGCAGAAGGAAATACTATGCCTACAACATACCAGGCTTCCTGTGCTTGCCCAATGACATGTACAAACTCAGCACTCCTCTGGGCAGTGACAGCAATCAAACACACCATGCCAGCTGCCCAGAGGCAGAGGGAACGGCTGCCTGACAGGGAGTGTCCTGGGTGTTCCATACAGATAGGACCTTGTGGGCCTCTGGGCTTGGGGCTGGGGGCGACATGAACACCCCAAAGAGCTGTCAACAGGGGTTTTGCACTCAGAGGCACACTTACATTGATTGGTATGGTTGCAGGGTGAAGTCTTTCTGAAAGTTGGCGCTTACATTCTTAATATTAGAATGTTATAGTTCAGCTTCTATGTGCGTATTTATTTATACAAAGTCCTATCCTTGCTTTTCTGACATGTTGCTTACAATGAACTCTCTCCCTTAATCTCTCTTTCTCTTTCAATCTCTCTTTCTGAAAGGCAAAAGGAAATAGTAGCCTAAGGTTTTTCTTATTGAGACCCCGCTTGTTTGGGTCTCTGGGATGAGAGGGTTTCCTGAATTGGCTTTCGGCACATCCTGGTTTTGTAGCTATCGCTCCTTTCTCTTATACGTTTTTTCCCTCCACTCTCCTCCCTACCTTAGTTTCTAACCTAGAACACTTACAGATAAATCTGTTTTCCATGTTCCGTGTGTCAGAGGCACATAGGGGTTGGTTTCCAAGTCCTGAAAGCCAGCCAGAAACCTGCTAGAAGATGTTCTTCTCCCACCCCTTTGGGACACAATTCCCGCCACCCTTCTCCTCCTCCCAACAAGGTGGCGGTTTTAGGTTCCACACTTTGACCTTGAGCATCACGCAGCATGGCACAGCCATCCCAGGCAACTACTCCCTTTATCACATTCCTTATAACATCTTACGACTTTGTAAGTGTCTGCACGACACACTCTAAATGTGCAATCATCCTTGATATCCATGAAGAATTGGTTCCTTGAGAACACCAAAGTCCATGGATGCTCCAATCCCTGATATGACATGACGTAGTATCTGCCTATAACACATGCACATCCTCCCATGCATGTATCATAAACATCTCTAGACTGATTATAATACCTAACACAAGGCAGATGCTGTGTAAACAGTTGTTAAGCTGTATTTTTGTTGTGCTGTTTTAAATTATTGTATTGTTATTTTTTCCCCCGGGACGTGTGCCATGCTTCCATTTGGAGACTGCATTCTCCTTCAGGTGCAATAGTAATATTAGCTAATACTGTTGGAATACCATGTGGTTAGTGGCCCACTGAGCCCTTTGCTGTCACAATAGTTGATAAATCATCTCTAATTTAATTCTCAAGTAGTCCTATGAGGTGGGTGCTACTATTTTACAGATGAGTGGAATAAGACTAAAGAGTATAAGTGATTTGCCCACTTGGTGTCTATAAATGGCCCAAAAAGAATGAAGTTAAGAGCCCATTGAGTGCAGAAAAAGGGGGCATAGAAGGCCGTTTTTCTTTCTTTCCCACTTAGTTCATGGAGTAGAGCCATGGCTGCTTGTAGATATTTTCTTCTACTAAGCCTTTGTTTTTAACCTGGAACACTTGCAGATAAATCTGATGACAATCACCATGGCCCAAACTTGACCTTAACTTGACCCCGAGGGAAAGTGGAGCAGCTCAAAGAGGATTGGGGTTGAAGAGCTTCCATCCCATAAGGAAGCCCTTGGTCTCTGCAGCATAGCACATTTTTCAATGTTTGAGTCTTTCATAAGGACTTTGGTATTTTCCTCAGATACTTTATTCATACCCAAACCAAGTTGTTTGCTGCTTATAATGTTATTTTTTGACCACCAATATAATAACAAAACTGACAGAATTGTGAAAAATTCAGTCAAGCTCTTGGTTGAACCATTTTCCCCCCTTGTTTACATAATGTCCAATAAAGTCAAATCTAATTCTTTATAGAAGGAGTCGGGCCCACGTTCTTCTATAAAAATAGATTTTCAGGGAAAATGGGAAATTGACAATTTCCCTAAGAATCTTATATGAAGAAGTACTCTCTGGTGTTTGAATAATGACAAGAGATTAGGCATTCCTGTATTCTTTATTTTTCCCTTTATTAATGAATTAGAACACACAATTGGTTTAAAATTAAATAAAATTCTCATAAGCATCATTCATGTCTTCATTACCAGTCAGTTGTACTTTGTAAAACTGGATTTCCATTGAAATGGCTTCATGTCAACATGGGAGTTGACGGTGGCTGTTGGGAGCCCATCCGGGCCGGGAGCTGGCTGACCCAGCCCCACCCGCTGCCAGGGCAGGCGTGCAGCTGCGACAGGGCAAGCACAGACCCAGAGGGCCACCACCAGCTGGACCCAGGAAGCGGCACGCACCCAGGTGACTCTTAGATCGAGGGCACCTAAGAGATTTCATGTCGGGACACGGGCTTCTGGCATTAACACACGCATCCTTTGGCTGGTATTTAAGGAGTCTACCTTTTGTATCCCAGACTACCATCTGTGGGTCTTCTGTATGCCTTCTGGGTTCCTGTTCAGATTCCTAGGGAACTATCTGGACAGGTGGGATGACAGACATAGTTTTTACCCTCATCAGGCAGGTACAAAGTTCTTTCTCAGATGTTAGGGGCTTGGGCTCAGACGGGGCTCTAGGGAAACCATTTTAAAAGATTTTTGCCTCATGATTCACTGGTTACATCGAAAATCTGAGAACACAATGCTACATAATTCTTTCTTTTCTAATTATGATATTGTTTTCAAGAACTGACAGATTTCAGAACAATGAAATAATTTCTGGTGTCCCTTTTTCCTCTCGATATTAGTATCCCGTGTAAAACTGGGTATTTTGTGACTTCCTCATCTGGTTCTCGAAGAATCTTTTAAAAATGCAACTACTTTAAGAAGAACAAAGAAAGAGAAGGAGAAAAAGAATGTTTTAAAGAATACACTTATGTCCATCTTGCCAAAGTATCTCCTAGTATTATCAGCAGGACATAATTTACTATGCATCATTATCTACTCTTAACTTATGAAATAATTTAAATATTTTAGCATAATTGAGGTCTCTATGCTTTGCTTAGCTTAGGGACTGATTCTTTCATTCTTTGCTGTAGACCATCAGAAAATTGTTAGTGAAACTACATTCAACCTGGACTTAAGTAAGCCTAAGTGGTTACCCAGCTGGGAGAAAGGGAAATCCTCCTCGCTCTTACTTGATTAGAGTAGATTTTAGTTTCGCCTACTCTGCTTGTGTACCACCATTAGATTGTAGAGGATCATGAGGTCACAGTGGACTCCTTGATGACTGAAGACAGGTGTACAGTGGGAGATTCGTCAGCTGCTCCTTTCTCCTCAACAGGGTGGTCAGATGCCCTTGAAAGTTCACCCCAGCCTTTCTCCTACAAGTCAGGGCTTTTTACTGTGAGGGAATTGTTGTATCCTCTCGTATTCTCATCCAGAGCATGTTCTGAATGAACAAACACACTGTTCTGCAGAGCATTTTATCCACTGTGGTTGAGCTTAGGTATTTTTACAGAGTTATCAATGTTTTTTTCATATTGTAAGCCTGTGTGAGGACATAATTCCTGATTCCTGTTTTCTTTTTCCTTCTCTATCTCAACTTCACTTGTAGAGATGCTCTCATCCCAAATGGATTCATGAATAACATCCCTGGAAAGTGCACCACATACGAGGAGCCAAGTACTCATGGGAGTGGTCATGAATGTTGCTGCAGGGATCCTGGATAAAACCTTACCAAATAGAAAAGGAAGCATTGTTTTAAAAAGACCACATGGAATTCAGTCAAGAAGGCAGGAATAGCTCAATAGTAAAAAAAAAAAAAAATCTATTCATATAACACCACTTTAGTATATTAATCACCAATCATTTGTTGATCTGAATAAATCCTGAAAGGTAGATTAACAAAGAGACTATCCAATCTGATTTTTAAAAATCTTCCGACAATGGATCTAGATCCATACATCCTTAACATGACCAAACCGCACACACATTCATACCAGTGTCACTATCATGTTTTATAGTAAAAACCTACATGGCAAGTGTTTCTACTGAAGTCAATAACAAGTCAGTGGTTGTTGTTGTCGTCACTAATATTATTTAAAATTGTTGTAGAAGTACCAGTCAAAGGAATTAAAATAACAAAATGAGAAGTATGTAAAGGAGGGGGAAAATTTTTTGTTATTTGCAGATAATAGGATAGGATAGGATACCTAGAAAATCTCATGAAGATTAAATAAAGCCTTCATTAAAAGCAGAAGAAATAGGTAGTCAGTTACTTACAAACAATAATAATAATAGCATTTCCATCATATGAACATAAGGCAGAGGATAAAGGGGGAGGCAATTTCTCACTGCTTTGCTCAATATATTTTTCTCGAGCACTGGGGACACAGATAAAATGAGATAGAGTATTTGTTCTCCACTAAATTGCTTTGTGGCTAGAGGTGATAAACAATAAATAAACAAGCAAATACACAACTATTCAGGCAGTGGTAAGTGCTATGAAGGAATTCAGGAGAACCATATGGTGGGATGATGGAACTGGAGAGGTCAGGGCAGGTGGTTGGGGAGAGTCCTATATTGTACAGCAAGGCCTGGGGAGGCCTCTCCTGGGAGGCAGAATGGGTGCTGAGACACGAAGCAGTCCATCATATGAGGAGCTAGAATAAAGAAATAAAGAAGGACGAGAAAGGGGAGGGGCAATAGCTGTCAGACAGGAGTTGGGCTTGCTAGAGAGATAGGAAGGAGCCCCTCCACTGAGGAAGGGGCAGGATCACACAGGGCACCTGCAGGGGGCTGGGTCCTTTTGGGCTTGCTAGAGAGACAGGAAGGAG
>NW_003852474.1:3025602-3057646 GCF_000181295.1 Otolemur garnettii
AGGATCACACAGGGCACCTGCAGGGGGCTGGGTCCTTTTGGGCTTGCTAGAGAGACAGGAAGGAGCCCCTCCACTGAGGAAGGGGCAGGATCACATAGGACACCTGCCGGGGGCTGGGTCCTTTTATGCACACCAGGACACCACCAAGGCCTTGAGGGGTTTGGCAGGTTGGGGAGGTGGAGGGTGTTGCTAGGACTTAATGGTCTGCTGTGAAAGTTAGCTCTGCAGGTACGCAGAGAATGGACTGTAGAAGTGAGGGGGAAAGCAGAGTAATTGGTGGTCCAGGTGAGAGGAGATGGCAGTGACAGGAAGCAGGCATAGGTTTGACATACATTCCCGATGCAGGAAGAACTACCAGTACCTGCTAACAGACTGAATAAGCGGAGAAAGAGAAGGAGGAGAAGGCAGGGGCATAATTCAAAGCCTCCATTTGCAACAGAAAAACACACAAAACATGAAATGTCTAAGAATAAATTACACAGGAAATGTCCAAAGCTTATATACATTAAAAAAAAAAAAACTATGAACAAATATGGACAGTTTGAAGAAGTCCTTGCTTCCAAATGCGATCCCTACAGAAGTTTTTGGTTTTCTTTTTTTTTTTTATTTCAAACAAGACAAAAATGACACCAAAATTCATCTGGAAGAATAAACGTTTAACTAAAACGTAAAATAAAGCTATAATAATAAAAACAGGGAGGAAGGCAGGGACAAGAATAGACAAGCAGATTAACAGATCCAATGGACCGTCTAGAAATAGACTGCCCTATGAGACACGAAGGAGAAGCAGCCCATCATAGGAGGAGCTAGAGTAAAGAAATAAAGGATGAGAAAGGGGCGGGACAATAGCTGTCAGACCGCAGTTGGGCTTGCTAGAGAGACAGGAAGGAATATGCCTGGCTATGCAGAGACATGGCTTAGTACATACATGTTGTGGGCTACTGTTAGCCCCTTGAAAAAATAAAAGTGGATTACGACTTTACTCCTCACCCAAATAAATTCAAATGGGTCAGAGACATAAGAGGGAAAAATGAATACACTTAAGAAAAATATTTATAATCTCGGAGTGAGGAAGAACTTTCTGTGCAGAATACAAAAATTAGAAACCATGTGAGGAATGATTGCCAACTTGAACTACATAAATATGGAAAATTATATGTGTGCCAAAGAAGCAAGCAAGAAAACAAAACCCTCACAGTTAAAATATAATGAACTCACCAAGTTCTGTGGGTTTAAATCCCATCTATTTGTCTGCGACTTCCAAAGGCTATCTCTGGCCACATAGTTCCGTGTTGTTTTGGGTTGAGCAGTGTCCCCTCAAATGATGTGTGCAAGTCCTAATCCCCAGAACCTAGAATGTGATCGTATGTGGAAGTAGGGTGTTCGCAGATTAAACAGTTGTATCAGGTTAAACAGTTGTACTAGATTAGGGCAGGCACTAATCCACTGCCCAGTGTTTCTATATAAGAGAAGGATATCTATATAAGAGAAGGCTTGGTGCTTGTCGCTCAGCAGCTAGGGTGCTAGCCATATACACTGGAGCTGGTGGGTTCGAATCCAGCCTGGGGCTGTCAAATGACAATGACAACTACAATAAAAAAATAGCTGGGCATTGTGGCGGGAGCCTGCAGTCCCGGCTACTTGGGAGGCTAAGGCAAGAGAATCGCCTAAGCCCAAGAGTTTGAGGTTGCTGTGAGCTGTGACGCCCCAGCACTCTATCCAGGGTGACATAGTGAGACTCTGTCTCAAAAAAAAAGAGGATATTTGCACACAGTCACACAGAGAGGGTGGCCATGTAAAGAGGGAAGCAGAAATTGAAGAGGTGAAGCTAAAAGCTAGGGAAACGAAGAATTGCTGTAATCTACTAGAAACTAGGTAAGAGGTATGAAATAAATGCTTCTTTAGAACCTCAGAAGCATGGCCCTGCCAACACATTGATCTCAATAATTTTTCTTTTCTTTTCTTTTTTTTTTTTTTTTGAGACAGAGTTTCTCACTCTGTTGCCCAGGCTAGAGTGCCAGGGTATCGTCATAGCTCACAGCTACCTAAAACTCTTGCGTACAAGTGATCCTCCTGCCTCACCCTCCCAAGTAGCTGGGAGCACAGGCACCCACCACAATGACTGCCTAATTTTTCTTTTTCTTTTTTTCTTTTCTTTTAGTAGAGATGGAGTCTCACTCTTCCTTGGGCTGGTTTCAAACTCCCGAGCATAAGTGATCCACCAGTCTCAGCCTCCCAGAGTGCTAGGATTACAGGTGTGAGCCACACATTGATTTTGAACTTCTGGCCTTCTGGACTGTGATAGACTACATCTCTGTTGTTCTAAGCCACCCTATTTGTGGGCATTTGCTATAGCAGTCCCAGGAAACTAATACTCACATTAAAGCCTAATAGGTGTATTGACTTTGTATTTAACTTTGTTAAAACAAAACTCTCCTTTAGCTACATATTAATACATATATAAATGAAATCATACATGACAATCATCTGACGGTCACAGTGGTTAACCTTGCTGAGAGGGTGAGAACAGAGAGGAGGGTGAGAACAGAGAGGACTTTATGCTCACTGGTATGGTCTATTGAACAAGCTGCATAATGGAATGAAATTTTAAAAGAAGAAAATATACAGTAAAAATCTATCATAATGCTATGAATGGAATCCAACAAAGCTGGTGGTGTGCAGTGAAAGGCCACATTGCTGGGGGACAAACAGAGCAGGGTGAATGTGAGCAGCCAGCCAGCTAAGAGTTTCAGGGTACACGTGCTGACTTCCAAACCCTGCTCAGTCCCAGCTGGGCCTTGTTGCTGTGATGTTGGTTGTTTCTGCTGGTTAAAGATCCACAGGGTTGATTCCAGGTCTTAGCTGACTGGGATTCCTGGGATAGCAGCTCCACTCCTGGAATCTGCCTGTTAGCACCTGTTTTGTGGAACCGACTGGGGAGACTGGACTGAGGAATCTGGTGGACCCAGGGACCCAGCCTCTCCTACCCTCCTCCCCAAACTGAATCATTCACCTGCCTCCCCCCTACTCCCTCCATGCCCCTGTTTCTACCCTAAATAGCACAGCTTCAAGGGCTTCAGCCTGTACTCTAAAAACCAATCTCAAAGGACCTTTGCACTAGATTGTTTATTGAAGCTCAATTCATGATGTGGAAACAACCCAAGTGCCCACCAACCCATGAATGGATTAATGAAGTGTGGTCTATGTATATCATGGAATATTATTGGGCCATAAAAAGCATGGAGACTTTACATTTTTTGTGTCAACCTGGATGGATTTGGAAAACATTCTCTTTAGTAGAGAATCACAGGAATGGAAAAGCAAGTATCCAATGTACTCAATACTAATATGAAGCCAGTAGATGAACTGATATATGCACACATAATTAATTCAAGTTGGGGGTAGAGGAGGAGTGAGGGGAAAGAAGGGAGGAAGGAGGGGATTGATGTGCTCCTACCTAATGGGCACAGTGTAAAGGTATATGGCACACCTCCTGGGTGCCGGACCAAACTACGGCAGGGACCTTCCCTAACAGACGCAAACATTGTAACCTAATTGTTTGTACCCTCCTATTAATCTGAAAATTAAAAAAATCAATTACCATGCCTTAAAAAAAAAAAAAGCCAATCTCAGTGTACATCTGAGTTAGTCTTTCTAGAAGGCACCCAAAGGAAGTGTGTGCTCAGTGTTGTATATTGTACCTTGACTTGGACAAGGAACGCTATAAAAATAATGTGTTATTATCTTATACCTTACATGATTCAAAGTCTCACTTTCCTAATGTTTTTATATTCTTAAGAATATAAAACTTTTCGCAGACTATTGGTTATTAACTGGATTACTTCCATGGTATTATCATTTGTTGTATGTGCCCATTAATACTGTGCCACTTGATTTTTGTATCAGTTTTTGTATATAAATACGAACTCACATTTCCAGGATTTTCTTTTTTTTTTTTTTTTTTGAGACGGAGCCTCAAGCTATCCCCCTGGGTAGAGTGCCATGGCATCATGCTCACAGCAACCTCCAACTCCTGGGCTCAAGGGAGTCTCCTGCCTCAGCCTCCCAAGTAGCTGGGACTATAGGCACATGCCACAATGCCTGGCCATTTTTTGGTTGCAGCCGTCATTGTTGCTTGGCGGGCCCGGGCTGGGGATTCGAACCCGCCACCTTAGGTGTATGTGGCTGTCACCTTAGCCTCTTGAGCCACAGGCACCGAGCCCAGGATTTTCTTTTTAAGAGACAGGGTCTTGCTCTGCCACCAGGTTGGTGCCAGCTCATTGCAGCCTCAAACTTTTGGGTTCAAGTGATTCTTCTGCCTCAGCCACCTGAGCAGTGGTGACTGCAGGTATGCGCCACCACACCTGGCTAGTTTCCAGGATTTTTTTTTGCCTTACCTATTTTTGTACACTTTCCTGTGGTTCTGTCAGTGGCACATGGTAGACAATAGTGGAATCAGAGGAACTAATGATACATCATCTGATCACCTGCCAGGACTTCATGGTTCACTCTATGATGATTAACCCTAAGTAATTCACCCTCCAGTGATCCCTGACTGCTGCAGAGGAAAGGGCATCCCTTTAATGTGCTACTTGGGGCTACCTAAAACATCGGCAAGTCCAATTTCTGACAACTCGCTCTTCTCATGCAAATACCAGCTTTATGAAGCTAGGCAGACGCCGCCCCTCCCCCCGCTCCCAGAGGACCCTACCATGTTCTGTTTCATGGGCCTGTTTCACTAGGCCCTGTAGAATCTTCCCCACCCTAGAAAGCTAAGCCTGTTCCCCAGCCTGGAGACTGACTTTTGATCATTTCCACTCTCAACACCTTTCCCTGAGCAGAGACAGGAACTTGCTGGCCATTCAGGGGACCCACTTCACTGAATATTGGTGCAAAATCAGAACCACATCTTCATGTAGGTCATTTAGAAGCTGAAGGCTGGCAAGCCCAGCTTGCAGGAACTCCTGAACTCCTGAACACAGGGCTGCTGAACCTCCCGCAGACAAACGTTTTTCCAACAGAAAGGTTACAGGAAGGAGAGGCTGAATTTATTAACTGTCTCCTTGGCCTGCTGCTGACCGGCTTCCTTTGGGCTCACCAGATGATGCTCAGGCGCCACAGACACATACGCACGGTGCCATTTGCGTGTCTGTGTTAAAGTTGACTTAATTAGGAGAGTTTACCTCAAATAAATGCTTAAATGAATCCTCTTAGTGGTGTAACATTTTTGTCTACTGCCTTGTGGCTGAAAGAGAGCAGCACATGTAAAGTGTGCAGCGGCTCTGAAGTCATGTTTACACGCATTGATGTGCGGTAGGAAAAGAAAATGGGACTGGGGTCGGCTGAACTCCTGTAGGATAAATAGAGATAAATAATTCAGATTCTCATTATAATAGAGGCCTATAGCTCCGGTGCACGGGAGCGCCCTGCTTTTGTGCGCATTGGTATGCGGCGGCTGTTCCGAAGCCATAGCATGTAATCTAGCATTAATATTAACATAAATCAGAGGCAGGAATTAGCAATATTTCTAGAGTCTTATAGGATAACTGAATTCACACTGTATTGTTTAGTCCTCCTGGGCATTTCAGTACTTGTGTAATAGAAATGTTGAGGTAGTTGAGATATTCTTTATATTACTCTATGAAAGGATCTTTAACACAATGTCTTCAGTAGACAGTTTTGATAGAACGCATGGAACAAAAAGAAATATGCCTATTTTGGTAATATGGGTATGTTTCATTAGCTCAGCCTGTAGCGATATGACATTACATTCTAAAAGGAATACAATTAATAACAATGAGAGATTTTGAGCTCTCAGAGTGTAGCTGGAGGAACGAGGTGCGATGTCAGGGCAATTAAGCGAAGGCGCAGTGTTACCTTTGTCTGTACACCCTTAACATCACCCTGTCTCAATGTGTTGAATAGTTATTTCTTTTGTGGAGAATTTGTAATTTATTTTGATGTTTCCTATAATTCAGACCACTATTATAAAACGTGACTCTCCCCCCCTCCTTCTCTCTTTCTCTTTTAGGTAAGGAAAAAAATCTTGTAAAATAACTAGCTAGTAGAAATTAACATTTCTTTGGATAGGCATAGCTTCCATTTTTTCCTATATGGAATAAATGACTGCAAGAGAGGTGTACTCCATAACTGTTGGGGATTAACCTGAATGGAACTATCCTACTGGCACAGCAGAAAAATAGAAAGCAATCCAGACCGTGCGTTCTCTAATAGCAATCCAGGGGAAAAAGTTGTACTTTGAGACTATTAAAATAATCAGCCAGGGTATTATTTTATTCAGTGTTAACCTTTATGTTTTATGTTAAATGACAGTGAAGGTTCTGGAACACGATGATTCCCCTGAGTCTCGGTAGCTGAGATTTCTTTTATCTCTAAAGAGGTTTCATTCCACTCTGCAATGCTGAAAATGCTCTTGGCTCCCCCTTCGCTGGTCAGTTTTAATAGGCGTAACAAAAGATAAAATGTTTTGAAACATGAAGACTCTGGTTTGTAAAACCAGATGATGAAGAGGCTGATTTTAAAACCCCCTTTCTGTGTACCCTGTCTGCTTCAAGCTTTTGGAGTCATTGTTTTGTTTGTGCAAGAGAGAGTTTGGAGAAAAAGAGAGAGAGAGAGAGAGGTGGGGGTGGGGAAGAAAGAGAGAAAGAGAGAGTCCCAGCAATCATCCCTGCCTCCCCAAATGTATCCTGACAGACTTTTCTTGGCAAACATCTACAGTCTGTAAGCAATGTCTAGAAATGTTGCTGCCGAGTCTAAGCCTTGAGGGTATTAATACACAACTCCATTTCCACTCATGAGTAATGTATTAAAATTTTGTAGCTAATAAATTCTTAATCTGAGAAGCTCCAGGTTATTTCTTACTTACATAGCAACTTGGTTAATGGAACACCAACCTGGCCATGGCTCTGGCTGCCTGTTATTTCTGCACTGTTTTCCCAAGGCTTTCAAATGCAGTCAGCTCTACTGCTCACTCCCTCTGCCTGTGACCACTGCTTAGTTCCTGCATATATGCAGAAGCACACACCTCTTCAGACAATTAAATCACACCAAACTGCTCGGGGACTGGAGACCTGCAAGTGTTATGTGAGCAGTCCCCCTCCCCTGCTAAGTATTATTGACAAATCCATCAAGGGCAGTGATGCATTGGTTTCCACCTTACCTAGAAGGACACTAGGGCAATGGTGACATGCTGTCACCGTGGTAACTGCGGCTGAAGTGAACAGCCTGTTAGGATAGGTGACCTCTGTTGGCAGTGTGCCTAGAGATGTAGCACTCACCCGGCTGCCATGTCATGGAGACCCCAAGGAGCGGCCCAGTGCCCTCAAATTGATTCATTAGGCCCTAAACGTATCGATCGCTCCAATTTGCAGGAATTTATTATATTGATATTGGACTGATTAACATTTTGTGCCAGACTGGTTCGATATGTGCTTGTAACAGCTTTTAATGATTAATTGACTTTTATGATTCCATCTCAGGGCTGTCAGTGAGCTGTGAACTGTGGGCAGGCTCGTTCCTGGGCTGTCTCTCCAGTGGCACGGGGCAGTGATTGAATACCTAGGAAATTAGTGTCCTTGCTGTCTCATTTTATGAAAGATAAATGCTATGACATTTAATGCAGACCTTAATTTAGAACAGAACTAAGCAGATCATTTTGCAATTTAATCATAAACAGGTAAATATCAAAACTTGTTTAGCATTTTACAAGTTAAGCACACAGAAAACAGAGGCAGCGTGGAGTGGGCAGGGAGGTGGGAGCCAGTGAAAGGTAAAACCAAATAATATGGGCTGGAGCTGCGTGGCATTTTAATAATCATGTAATTTATTAGGGCCAACATATCCAAGCCCATTTTTCAGCTCGGAATATACTGCTTTCATTCACTGGGTGCTGAGCTGAGGGTGTGCCGCTTGGTGCGGGCTGAAAAGTTAGCATTCGCCTTCCCAGCCTCAGGCAGCTCTGCGATATCGCCTGGTAACTCGAGGAAAATACATTGACTGATTTGCCACAAAAGTAAATAGCAGAAGAGGGGACAGGCTCCAGTTTAGTACGTGCCCCTGACATGTAATAAGGGGAATATCGCATTCCGTATGGTTTATGTGTTACCTAAAACAACCATAAACATTATGAAAAGACGGCGGAAGATGAGGTTTTACTGTGCTCGCTAACAACAGGGAGAGCAAGAGTCAGGAGGCTGGGGGCTGTCAACTCACACCTTCTCGTATTCATATTTAAAGCATATTTCCTTCCTTTCATTTTAATTAAAAGACTTAAGTTAGGGGGAACCTGTCTAAACATCACGTCAAATTATTCATGTTTGTACATATAAGGAATAAAACGGAATGGTTCTCCCGCTCACAGTTCTTTTTTCTTTACCATTTGGTGTTTTTCCACCTAGTTGTGCAGCGTAAGGACATTTCCATTTGACATGCAGGTGTCAGTTGCGAAAGTGTCACCTAACCATATGCCACGTATACATTGTTTGGCGCTAGTATGAGATGTGCCTGAACCATAGCTTTTTAAATACATCTAGCCCTCCACTGGTGAAAAGAATTGGGGGGCTACCCAGACCCTGAAGCATGGAGACGTGAGAAACTCCATCTTGCTGCTCCGCTTGTTTCCGACAAAGGCCAAGGTCACCCACCTGCCTCAGCTCACCGGCAAGTTCCTACCATCATTTCCACTTGGGTCTGGAACTCTTTGTTTTGTGATTCTTGTAAGCGATGGGAGGCAGGGTCTACCTGAGCTCCTTGAGGGTATATCTCTACCTACACAGGTGCACGGTGACCTTTGAATACAGTGGAACCTCCATAGTTGACCACCTCCCTACATCGACCACCTTGATAAGTTGACCTAACTTTCATAGACCAGACATGCACCACGTGCCCCTATCAGTACGGGAGGCCTAGTTCCTAACGTTCACCCCCTCTGTATGTTGACCAGCTTGTTACAGTCCCTGGGGCGGTCAACTTACAGAGGTTCTACCACACATATATTTCACCTGCATGGCTGGGAGCCCCTTCACCTCACAATCTGTCCCAAACTGTGAGCCTTGCTTGGCGTGGGCTGCCTGTTGGCTACGGGTGGTGTCACGATCCTCTCCCCGCACAGCACGTGAAGTGGAGATAGGATGAGAGCCCTGGAAAACCTCAAAGTGCCTCTCTCCTGTTTGGAATTGAGAAAGCACACACATAATTGCTTTTGTTGGAAAAAGCAGTCCCGAACAGCAAAAGACGTTTTAAACATCTGCCCTTCCTTTGATTGGTTTTGCATCTTCTCTCTTTTTGGCTACTGTTCATTATTCTGCATTATATTCATTTACTGAGAAATCTTTTCCAAGCCAATATTTTCACATGCTGAAAGCTGACTTGGATGCGGGGTACTTCATCCGATCCAGCCCCACACAAACCCGTAAGAGACTGACACGCCACGTATAGGCACATTGTACGGAGGGTGCTGTGTTTCATGCTGAAGGATCTCATGCTCTCCGCTGTGCCAGAAATCCACATCCTCAGGTACAGAGGGGGTACGTGGGTCTCTCTCCAGTTTCCTTTCTTTACTGGGGGAAGGAAAGAAGAGAGGAAAATATCGGGGCTCTGCGGAAACCATGCTGTGGGTTTGCACTGAGGCGTAGCCGCGGTCTCCTCTGCGAGTGTGTAAACACACAAACACCCAGGTGCACACGGACACACACGGCTGATCCATCCCTTGTGTGCTGGTCCTGCCAGGTCTCTGCTCATCCTTTTCAGCCTCGCATCTGCATCACATACTTAGCCCATTCCTCAAATTAGAATTCCGATTTCTTCACTTGGTTAATGCTCTTTGGTTGCCTCTCTCCTGCCTTCATTCGGCAAGGAGAGTTTTCAGGAGTCCCTGAATCCTCTCTGGCCTCTTTCCTTCCAATCACTAATCGACTAACTTTCTGTATCCATTTTATCTTCTGGTTCCGCTGTCAGATACCTGTCACACTATTAGCAAGAATTCCATGAAAAATGTAATAGGGAAAAAAAATGTTGATTCCCCTAAGTGAACTACTGGAATACATTCTCTCCTTGTCCTGTGGGTATTAGGTTTCAAAATGCTTACCTTTTAGTGAACATTTTAACTCAGACAGAGAAAGGCAAGAAAAAGGTGGGAAATAATCTAGCACATAAGGAAAATATTCAAAAGTTCAAACAAAAAAAATCAACATTTCTTATTTAAGAAAAATTTTTTAATAAGAAAAATTTTGTTAGTAAAGGACCACGATGGTATGTTTTATTTACTTTATAATCTTTAACTACTCACATGTAATAGAAATTCTAGTACCAAATATTTTTCTATTATTATTATTTTTTTTTATTGAGCTAGAGTCTCACTACATCATCCTCGGTGGAGTGCTGTGGTGTTACAGCTCACAGCAACCTCAAACTCTTGGGCTTAAGCGATTCTCTTGCCTCAGCCTCCCAAATAGCTGGGACTAGAGGTGCCTGCCACAATGCCTGGCTATTGTTTTTTTGTTGCAGTTGTTGTTGTTTAGCTGGCCCTGGCTGGGTTTGAGCCTGCCAGCCCCAGTGTATGTGACTGGCTCCATAACCACTGTGCTATGGATGCCAAGCCCAAATATTTTATATTTTTGATATTAGAATTTCCATTATACATTGAGATTTTATTTAAGAATTATTACCTTTACATTTGATGACATAATCCACCATGTTGGTTTGAAGATGTATTATTTTATTCTATAATCATACTTGTAAGTTTCTGAACAATAATGTCCCCAGGCAAAAGTATCTTCAGTTAATGTCTTAAAGTATTGTAGACTTGTAAACAAGAGAAATTTGTTTCTTGCAGTTCTGGAGGCTGAAAGTCCAAGATCAGGTTTCCGGCATGGTTGGGTTTTGGTGGAATCCTTCTGGGTTGCACACTGCCACGGTCCTGTGTCTCTCCTGCCTTCATTCGGCAAGGAGAGTTTTCAGGAGTCCCTGAATCCTCATATGGCGGGAAGAGACCGAGCCAGTCCCCATCCATGAAGGGTCTTATTCAGACACCAGTCCCATCCATGAAGGGTCTTATTCAGACACCAGTGCTGTCCATGAAGGCTCCCCCTCACGACTAATCAGCTCTCAAAGGCCCCATTTCCAAATACCATTACATTGGGGATTAGATTTCAACATATGAATTTTGGGGGGGGGAGATGCAAATATTTAGTTCATAACACTTAGGAAAACATATTTTCGCTCAGCTATTTCAGCAGCCATGTGAGTTGCGACTTTAAAGGTAGCCGAGTTTATCTCTTCATCTACCTTCGTGAGGCCTTAGAGAGGAAGCCTTTATCGGCTTCCATGTTTTGGTCTTTAGCTCAGGGGCTACTGAAATGTCAGTACACAGACAATGCTTCTTTAAATAACTAAACATTGGTTGTACTGCATACGAAACATCTGGTTTGAGGTAATGTCTCACTTTTTATATAAATGTTTCAAAGTGTTGAGACAAGAAGACTGCCTTCTGAGTCATCACAGCCTGATTCTCTATTCCTTCCACCTGAGCCTGTGGGGCACCTGCATGGCAGAGCCAGCCCACCATGTTCCAGGTCAGTGCTGTGCCTTTGAGGGGTTGTCTGTGTTGGTCACGCCCAGAGGGCCTGTGAGCTGGCGGCGGTGCTCTTGGGAGCTGGTTTGACAGCGTGTGGTGCTGGCTCCCTTCTCCCTATTCCAAGCAGGAAGGTACAGATGTTTGAGCAAAGGGAAGCACCTTACTTCTTTCCCCCAGCTGGGGCTCTACTGAGATAAATAATTCCTAGGTACCTGCCGGTTTGGGCGAAAGAGCGCCTAGCAGCTCCCACAGGAATAAAGACTCAGTACAATTAAGAACTTAGGTTCATTCTGACTCGTGGTAGCTGGGTGATCTCAGGCAGCTCACTTTAAGTTGCTGGCTTCATTCTCTTCAGCTACAAAGTCAGGTCCTTTCAACTCTAAAATGCAATGCCAACTTTGTCATCTCACTCCTGCTGTGGTCGTTAACTCCCCTCCACTCCAGATGTTCTAACACAGGTACACTGGAGTTAGTGACAAACTTGTAAGCAGAGAGGAGGAAATAGGGATATTTAGGGCAGGGACTCAAAGGTGCAGGTGTAGGGCTGGCCTGAAGAAGAGTGACCAATAGACTCCAAGGTACTGTTGCTCTGAAGACCAAGCTCCCCTTGCACCTGCACCAAGGGGACTGGGGAGCAGGGTATCTGCTCCCATGGATGAAGGCAATGCCTGCAGTTGGGTGTGAGGCCATGGTAGTTCCCCAGAGTCCATCTTCATTGAGACAAGATGCTCCAGGAGATTCTGGGTACAGAGATTAGTAGTGAGGCTTTGCCCAGGTTCACTGAGAGGGCAAAGAGGGGAAAAGGACAGGGGAGCAGAGTACCATGAAGAAATTATGTAGAGCAATGGTCGCAACGGTCAGCTAGGCTCTCAGCCTGGTGATTCAATGATGTGAGCTCAGCATTTCCCGAGATGTGCTCTAAGTACCACTGGTGGTTGAGGTTATGAAAGAGCTGCTTAAAACAAAGTTAAAAGTATAGGGGACAAAATGCACGTGTTACATATGTAACAGAACTTTGAAAGACACTGTGTCATTTCATGGTATCTTCACAGTAAACTGCTGGGGTCTGGGGAGATCTTTAGCTTAGGATCTTCAGGGCTCTGCAGTTCATCTGGAATCAGACCCCAGTCTGACCTTCAGTCCACACCCTTTGGCCCCAGTGTGCAGGTGACTGGGGCCATTGTTCCACCAGACACAGGGCTAGGGCAGCAAGACGTTTGCAGGGATAACCCTCTCCCCCAACACAGCCTGCTTTGGGTCTGACAGGCTTGGATATGTGAGAGGGCTGAGTGACACACAGCTGGATGATCCCAGGTCCCTAGAGCTGCCTTGGAACTGGCAGGCAGTCCTTGATGTGGCACCACATTACTCATTAGACTCTGGTCCCCAGGTCCTAGTTCCTGCTCCTGCCTGTCCGTCTACCAGGCCCTTCTGTGCAGAAACCCAGCCCCCCTGATCATCTTCCCCAGCCGCCCCGCTGCAGAGCAGAGCTAGCCCTCCTTGGAGACTGCTCCAGAAGTTTCCTAGGGAAGCTACCATTCCCCAGGAGTTCCTGGCCTTCATCCCCAGGGCCTCCCAGATCAGAAACGCAATCCAGCAAACAAATCCTATGTGGTTACAAAGGTGCTCAGTGCCCTGAAATAACCTTTTCTCCAAACTTCCACTCAACGGACCCACCACTACCTCTGAGGTTAAAAAGAAAAACTGGGGCCCAGGAAGTGGAAAGCAACATAAACAGAGGCAGGAATCAGGAACTGTCTTTCTCATTTGCTTTTATTTCTCCTGGCTCGTCTGCTTTTCCACTGTCCTTGGCTATCTGGGAATAAATTCTTCAAATTGCATGTCAATTATTATATTTGTGGCTTCTGTAGTATCAGATATTTCCGGGAAATATTATAGTTATAACTCCTAGATTAATAAAAACTGGAGACAAAGTTGACCCAGTGGAAATAATTTACTGTACTTTTCAGGAAGCTTCTGATAAGGCCCCTCCTGAAAGGATATTAAGGAAAATATGTAAATGACCATAGGTCAGAGAGCTAAATTCTGTAAATTACAGCATTGGAAGGAGCTGAATCAAGCGAAGTGATTCACATTGACCTGGTTGTATTTTGTTGTTTATCTAAATATATAGGCGATGGTAGTGAAGATTCTTTTTTTAAATACCCCCTCAAGTTACCATCAAGTCCCATTGGCTTTGAAACTATCAGGCCCTGTAGAGAAATAAACAGAGCAGGGGCTCTGAGGACCACTCAGTACAAAAAGGTGCGGCTGCATGTGAAGTATGGAAGATGCTTGAGGGATGGGCCAACGAGAAACCACACACACACACACACACACACAGAGACACACACCAGCCTGGGCTGTAGGTCTAATTTATTAGGATTGTTTTTAAAGCTCTAGATAAAGTCCCTCAGGAAAATAGCACATTCAGGGGAAAAGATAAACACATGCACAGGAGAAAAGAGAACCCCGAGCCCAGAAATAGACTAAGCAGCCCCAGGGGAGACCTGAGAGCCCCCTACCCAACGCTTGCACCCCCATGGATGGGGGACTGGGGTCAAGGCTGAGGACATACATATATATGCAGATTTTTTAGACAGTCTGCTTTTTACTGAAATGGCTACCTGTTCCTAGTAAGAGATCTCTTATCATCTACCTGGGTTTTGTGAATTCTATCCTGAGGGGCATAGACCTGCTACGGGTGAGCACAACTGTGTCAGGAGGTGACCACTGAGGTGGAGAGTGTAGGTCTAGCCTGTGGTCAGTGCAGCAAGCAGGGGGCTGGGGCTGGCCTCCCAGAGCCTGAACTGAAGGCCTCGATGTACCACCTGTGGGCTGTATGACCGGGGAACACACTAGAACTCACAATCTTGTCTTTTCACTTCCAAGTGGAAATCCTTGTCAACCTGTATTTCACAAGGAACAGGGGGAAAAATTAATTAATTCTTTCATATAAAGATGTGAAAGCAATTTCAAAAGTTTGGTCATCTGTGATGTGTAAATGTGGTAAATGCAGTGCTGGGTGATTCTACATAAAATTATTGATTTAATAGTAATTAATAAAACCTAACATTTTTTTGTGCCAGGTACAGCTCAAGCTGTATGCACACACATCTGACCCTATTTGCTCCTCACGGAAACGTTCACAAAACCCCACTGGGCACACGGAGGCACAGAGAGGCTGGGGAATGGGCCCAAGGTCACACAGCTGGTTGGTAGAATCAGGATTTCAACTGACAGGTTGACTCTCTATCCTCTGAAGGGGTGTCCAACCCATGACCTGAAGGCTGTAAACAGATTATGTGAGGACTTTTTTGTTTATCTGTGGTAGCAGATATCAGGGAAATTATATGTGGACCTTTTTTTTGCTCATCAGCTTTCATTAGTGTTTGTGTATTTAATGTGTGACCCCAAGACAACCCTTCTCTTTCCAGTGTAGCACAGAGAAGCCAAAATTTTGAACACAGCATACATTTTGCATACTCAATATGCTAATTCCTATATCTGTATAACTTCATATAATACAGCGTACATAGAGCTCTGCCATAGGAGGTAACAGGATTTAAGCACCTAGCTGGTATAAACTCCTTTGCACACAGTGCATCTTTTGATTTTCATCCGACTCAGAGAAGTTAGCTCCATTACCATCCTCACCAAGAACAATGCAGAGTCTGTATGGATAGTTCTGGTCCAAGACGCTTCTTATTCTTAAGTAGAAAGTCACCCACTGCTCTCCATAGCTGCCCAGGGACTGTTTCTTTTCCCCTGTGTGGCCACAGCCCAGTGGCCTGGGCTGATTAGAATAGCTCCCTTCGACTCAGCGCCCGTGGCTCAAGTGGCTAAGGCGCCAGCCATGTACACCCAAGGTGGCGGGTTCGAATCCAGCCCGGGCCCGCCAAGCAACAATGATGGATGCAACCAAAAAATAGCCGGGCATTGTGGCGGGCGCCTGTGGTCCCAGCTACTTGGGAGGCTGAGGCAGGAGACTCGCTTGAACCCAGGAGTTGGAGGTTGCTGTGAGCTGAGATGCCACAGCACTCTACCCAGGGGGACAGCTTGAGGCTCCTGTCTCAAAAAAAAAAAAAAAAAGAATAGCTCCCTTCTCCGAATGTTGGCCCAGGCTTTTTCAAGGTTACATTCAGTCCTAGAGTAAGCAACAGAGCAAGCTCTCCCATGAACAATGGACCCATCACTGGGGATCATCCTCATCGTAGAAGTGTATCTAACTTACTTGTGTCAACTTGTGTTGAGTCACCCATGTGTGAATCCGGGGCTCCTGAAATTCAAGCTTTATGCTTGTGCACAAGGAATTCGTGCATATGTTGTCCATTGTGCATAAAACTTCGTTCTTCAGAACCACCCTCTCCTTACATATTTGGGGTTTTCTATGACTAACCCTGGCCTTTGAATTTAGGGAAATAACATTAATGTGGATGACCGATTCTTGAGTTGAACCATGTAGTCATTGGTGTAGGTACACCTCTCAAAGAAACCTGCCCTCTTCAATGGCCTTGCTTACCTCCCATCATCTCCATCCTTCCAAAGTATGAATTTCTTACCTGGCCTGCTGCTCAAAAGCTGCCCCTCCTTTCTAATTCTGCCACTAAGTGAAGAAGCCTGTGAACATGATCTTGGGGTACAATGTGGTTGGCAGTATTTGCTCTCTCAGCTATGGGCTGTCTTCACCATAGGAACAGAATGACAGAACGACAGAGTTGGAAAGTGTGACTTGCTCTGTCCCATCCTGTCATTTGAAAGGTGAAGAGCCTCTGGCCCAGAAGCCTACCAAAGGTTTATGGCACCATGGGGGTCCCAGTGCAGCTCTCCTTGTCAGACTCTGGGTCCGGCCTCAGATCATCTGACAGTTTGATCCCAGCCCAGGTGTGCGCAAGAGCCTCCTGATGGAAGAATTTTGCTGCTAATATTGCCCCTTTATACCTCAGGAATGTTGTTTCTTTAGTGAGCTGTGAGCATAATCTGCTTTAGGCTGTGTCTAAATGATGTATTTCTCCAACCAAAAAGCAGAAACTCAGACGGTTTGTACCATATTTTTGTATATTTAGAAACAGCTGGTTGATTGACTGGATTTTTAATTTTTCACAGGAATGTTTGATGTTGGGGAGACTGTGCCTTTAAAGTCCTCTGAGGAAAGAAAAGATTTATAGGAAAGTTTTTTTCCATAAATATTTTATGTTTCGCTGAATGACTAGGAACAGAAATTCAGTGACTGAAGTGAGGCTCCTTTTTTCCTATACACCAACTAAAGGCCTGCTGTCCAAACTCATGGCCACCCACTCCCACTTTGGGAATCTGTCCACCTAAACCCTTTTTCAGAATTCAGTTGTCTTCAAAGTCTTTGATCACTTTTTGAAATTAGCCTTCAAATTATTTTGTAACATAATATATTGCAAGTGCAGTTATCAAACAAGCTTGAATATTTGGTCACCTGAGTTACCCAAAATAGGCCAATATTGATTTTTATGCTTTCCACATAATAGACACTAATATATATTCATTAGGTATATATTCTGTCAATATTTATTAATTTTTAATATACTAAAATATTAACATATAACCACTGTATGCTATATAGCAATAAAACATTGATATAAATGAGTGTGTAATTAAGAATATAAAATATATTAAATTGAATTTAATGACATCCCTCAGGGCTAATATATACAGGTAAGTAAAATGATTTAAAGATCCTGAACGGAAAGGATTGCATAGATTAGAGCCTTACTTTCTTGAGCTTATAGATAGGAAGCCTCAAGGCTCAGAGAGGTGAAGGAACTTGATTAAAGTTATACAGCTGGTCATTAAACTAGCTGAAAGGGAACCTAGGCCAGTCTGGTTCCAATGGCCGTGTCTTTACCTACGTTCTGCTCCCTTAAACTTGCTCCCTGATATGCTTCCAGTAGTCATTCTTCCTTGCTCTGAAAATTCTACCATTGGGCTCACTTGGCAGGATTACAAAGCAGAACTTTACCATGAACATGCACCACGTGGCCCACGGTGGAACAGGGGGGCTGGGCCTGTCCTCGGCTACTCAGCCCTGAGGTGTGGAGGAGCACACTGGATGGGCAACTGCCTCCTTGCATGGTTGCCAGAAGCCCCCAGGTTTGAAATGATGGGATCCTAACTTCTCAGCATGACTGTAAAAGCACTAAGTCCAGGAACAGGAGAACTGGGGTAGCAGAGGGAAGGCAGAGGGAACAACTCGGTTGTTTCATTCCAGACTCTTATGCATTTAAGGGGGCTCCAGGGCCAGCATTTTCTACTTTTCACAGGAATACTTAATGTCACTTCCCCTCTCTTATTAGACTCAGGCTGATCCTGGGGCCAATGCCCTCTGATATTATTGTGGCCATGGAGAGGAAAGAGAAGGAAGGAGTGATAGATCTTGGGACTGGAGACTTGGGACGTCCCCAGACAGTTGGCTACAGTGTAACACAGAGGGCACTCAGCCCAGGTGAGGAGGAGAAGAGGCCTGCAATGAATTAGCCCTTATTACGTATAAGCAACCCCTGAGGAGCAGTGTGTTACTTGCCCTTTGGGTTCTGATAAGCCAGTGAAGAAAAGTAAAAACTTAGAAGGAAAGATTCTTTAGTAATATATTTGCTATGTATTAGAAGGGTCTGTTAATTAGGCCAACGTCTTCCATACACCAGACCTAGTAAAAAGTTGTAAACTCACTCAATTTAACAAGCATTTATCTGGTATGTGCCACGTGCCCTCCTGAAGAATGTCACCTGTGGGACAATTAAACTACAATGATGCCCTTTTCCTGGTGGATCTCAGGGCTGGGAATTCTGCAGAGGGGAGAAGCCGGCTTCAGAGGTACAGGCCCGGCTGCCAGGCTGTGGGAGGTACTCATTATAGTTCCCTTGACCGCCAGTTTTCTCTTTGGTAAAGTATATAAATACTGCCTTTTTGTGCGTTTCTTTGAGGATTAAATCAGATCATTGGAAACACTCAGTAGCACAATCCCTGTCTCCTAGTAGGTGCTCTTATAATTATTACAGCCAAGAAGGTGGGGTTCGCTTATGCCGAGTGCCAGGTGTGGCAGAGGGAGGCTTTAACACAGTGGTTCTCAACCTGTGGGTTGCGACCCAGAGGAACTGTATTAAAGGGTTGCGGCATTAGGAAGGTCGAGAACCACTGCTTTAACACATTTGTGAGAGGCTAGCTTCTGCCAGTTTTTAAAAGGCAAGGTGGCCAGCGAAGACAATCAAAAACACACATCTTGGGCCTTTGCGGTAGCCATGCAAAAAGTTTTCCATCTCCTTTTCAGCGGCATGATTTGGGAAGCACTGACTCAAAGTGTTTGGATCGGTGAGAGGGAGAGTGGTGGTGAAGGAGAAAAGAAGGAGGTCTCCTAGCCAAGATTTGCAGGTGTTAAATACAAACCTCAAATTGGTTACTGTGACTCTCCTTAGGCTGGGGAAGGAAGTAGGTGGGTGGACGGGTGGCTAAGGAGTGGCAAAATCAGGCCCAGAACCAAGGACTCCATATGATGAATCTTAACAGATACTCCCTCAAATTTCCTTCCTTCTCATGGGGGTGGGATTTACATAAGCGTTTTCTTGATAACAAAACCAAGCCTTGAAAGACATTTTGCTTTTTCTACCCATAATCAAGGCCGATACCTTCCAAGAGTCAGAAATCCATGATCAACAACAATAAAAAAAAAAAAGTCTTCTCTGTGTACTGAAAGCCTTCCAAATCACGGCAGAAGGAAGAACAAGGAGATGGCAAAGCCCACTGCCAGGCTGGGGTCGTGGCTGCGCTTTTATCTGGGGATGTTTTTATCTTCACCACGCAGGGCTTCACACGCATCCTATTCAGAACCCGCATTAGCCTCTTGATTTCTTGCACAACAGAATCTAATCTGTTACACCTTCCTAATAAACCTTAACCCTTTGAAAACTATTTACTGTTTGCTCCCTGAGAACCTGCAAAAAGATGGCCATTTCGCACACACGTATCTGGGCTGCCTAGGGAGAGAGCGAGGTGTGTGCTTTCCAGATGAAAGGTGGTTTTTTAAAGTGCAGCATTGTTACTACAGGCATATTATATCTGAAATGGCTGCACTTTTGCAGGATAATGAATGATAGCACTTCCTTATTGTTGGTGCCCACTCTCCACTCTTCTGAAAAGCGTGGTGCTATACAGCATTCAGCAGCGATCCCACAAAAGAAAAATTTTAGATGATTTAAATACCTAACTGTTCCTAATTGTTATTCAGAATAAAAGGTTGCACTTTTTAAGCTTCCCCGCTTTTACACTGTTTTTAGTACCTCCATTTAAAGCCTGAAAATAAATTGCTTTTGCATGTGAATGGATTGCTGTAAGTTCCACATACATGGGTCCCTGTGGCAGGGCAGGGTGGGTGCTGTTGGGGCAGGGAGCTCGAGTGCAGCTTGAGCTTTGGTGGTTGAGCCACTTTTGCTCACATGTCCACATTTGTGGTGTCATTTGTGACCTGCCATGCTTTGGGGCTCTGTAAGGTGTATAAATGAATGGGAGGTTCTGCCCCAACTTCAGAAATGTAAAGTTTCATTGGCAAGTACAATCATTTCTTCCAGTGTGTTCCCTAACTCAGGCTTGGGACACTGAGCAAGTCCGCATGGAAAACAGCCCGGGACTGATAGATTTTAGCCTATATTAAAATCCTACAAAAGAAAATTTCCAGAGGGTTCTGCTTCTTCCTGTCAGCTTTACCCATGCAACTATGGTCACACCTCAAGTAATGCAGGGATGTGTTCTCAGCAATGCATCGTCAGGTGGTTCTGTTGTGTGAGCAGCGTAGCGGGCACTTACACAAACCTTGATGGCAGCCTATTGTTCCCAGGCTACAAATCTGTACAGTAAAGGAACAAGGGGAAACTTTCCTTTCCCCCCAAAATTTCACTGTAAGATCAACTTACAATTCAGGCAGATTGGTTGGGTGCAGTAGCTCATGCCTATCATCTTAGCACTCTGTGACACTGAGGAGGGTGGATTTCTTGAGCTCAGGACTTTGAGATCAGCCTGAGCAAGAGCAAGACCCTGTCTCTACTAAAAATGGAAAAACTAGCTGGGTATTGTGGCCAGTGCCTGTAGTCCCAGCTACTCAGGAAGCTGAGACAGGAGGATGGCTTGAACTCAAGAAGTCTGAGGTTGCTGAGAACTATGATGACACCATGGCACTCTACCCAGGGTGACAGAGTGAGACTGTCTCAAAAAACAACAAAAAAGTCAAGCCAAATTAATAAGAGAAAAGATTTATTCATCGTGGGCACAGAGTGATAACCTAGTTTTCCAAAGGACTTCAGATATCTTTCTACAGGCCTTTTGGAGGGGAAGGCAGAAATTGAGGAATATAGGGTATAAACAGTTGCTAGGGAGCTTGCTAGGGAGGACTAATGGATGGGGGAGAAATAGATTGATTTGGGAGACAGATGTTTATGACCCAAATGATTTGGGCTAGGTCCACCTACATTCCCAACCCTTATTCCTGAAATATTTCGAGATAACAAGAAGGGGAAAGGGGAGTCAATTGTCCCCTTTAATCCTCTGGGGCCAGTCCAGTTTATGCAGTTGGAGGGAAGGCTTCTAGTGTTTCATGACCTTGAATGTCCTTCAATTCCAAATATTCTTTATACCAGGAAGTCATATTGTGGGGTGAAGTTTCCTTAGCTTCAACAGCATGTTAATGTACTGAGTACTCTGGGCAATTATAACAAATGGTCAGGATTTGTGTATTTAAACCTATCAAAACACAGAAAAGGTACAGTGAAAACACAGTATTATAATTTTAGGAGACTGCCATATGAAGTTGGAAAATTAGGTTTGTGAACTCATCCTAGAAAAAGCACTACAAACTTCATGGCTGAATATCACTACGGTCACCTTCAAAGTACTCCCCGAGGCCATAAGGTATGTAGCATTTTTTTCTAGGATGAGTTCAAGAAATTGAACTTATTTGTCCCATCTCATATATGTGGGCTTTCATTGACCAAAACAGTTATTTGGCACATGACTGTTTACCATTAGTGACAGGAAGGAAGTCTGTAGTCTGTCTTCAGTCATAATAAGATGGTGTTCACACACACACACAAAGCTTGATTGACTGCATACCTCAGAGTCTACTATGCACACACCACTGGACAGACTTTTTTTAATAACATAGACTATGATTAAATCTCCTGTGTTTAATGTTTAAGTCAATTTCCCCTTTTCAAGTCCTAATTAAGGATGGAAAATCCTATTTTTCCTGGCACAGCCCAGGATGTTCTCCCTGCATTTTACACATATAGTGCCACCCTCCCTGTCCTGCTCACTTGACAGCTCTCAGCACATGGGAAGTGTCCACCCAAGGAATGGTATTGACAGAGGATACCTGAGGCAAGTGAGGTCTAGGAGAACAGGTCTTCTCAAGGAGACCACAAGGATACACCAGCAAGATCTTCTCCATGGTGACTCAGCTCTTGGGAATTTGTAAACTTAACTTCCTGGAACTTGGAAATTTCTAAGTTCTATGAAATCCTGCAGTTCTGTAGGGGCTGGAATAGCATCTCCCACTTGATTCAAACTGGTCAATGAGGAGGGTACCTATGGGTTGGAACTATTTGACTGTTGATAAAAGGGGAAAGACCAAGCCAGTTGGGGAGCTCGGCCATTTGGAATTCTTCTATGCCGTAAACTCTGGGTGAATAAAGCCCTTTCTCTTATAAACATGGTGTTTGGGTAAGGTGACCAGATGTCCCGCTTTTGGAGGGACAGTCCTGCCTTTCAATAATTTGTCCCGCGGCCTATGGAGGTGTTTTTAAAAAGTCCTGATTTTTGGAAAGAATGCGTGACAAGCTAGGGAACAGTGAGAGAATGGGAAGGGAATATACGGCTGCTGAAAAGGTTAATGTAACTCCATTTGGGAATGAAGGGGTTAATGTAACTTCATTTGGAAATGAAAAGGCTAATGTAAACTCCCTACTCCCCTCCTGGTCAAGGTATCAGAAGAAGTCTGGCTCCCTCCCTTGCTTCTAGGCAAGGACAATTAGCTCAGAAGGAGCCAAACTGTCTGGAACAAACAAGTAGCGGCCCTACCCCCAACCCCAGAGTAAGGTGACCAGACATCCTGCTTTGGGCAGGACAGTCCTGATTTTTAACAATTTGTCCTGCGTCCTTTGGCATTTTATAAAAGCCCTGATTTTTGGAAAGAATGCACGACAAGCTAGGGAACACAGGAGAACAGGAAGGGAATATATGGTTTTCGGCTGCCATGTGGGTATTTTGCCAGGATATGCGTTTTATATTATTTTTGTTAATTTTATAATGTTAAACTTTAATAATATCAAATAATTGTTGAGAACTGATTATTGAGAACTGCTTATCAAAGTCTGCATTGTTCTCAGGCCCCGCCCCCAGACCCTGCCCCCCACGCCCCATGGTGTCCTGCTTTACCAATGTTAAAGTCTGGTCACCTTACGTTTGGATGCTCTTTCTCTCTGTTGGGCCTCGTCTTCCTGCATACCCCTGGCCCTTGTCAATTTTCAGTGACTCCTAACTTCCTTGCTCCTCTTTTTCTCTTTCTTTCTGACCCTTGAAACACCTTCCAGGCTTTTCCTGTTCTTCTGGGCTGGTGGCCCCCAGAATGGAAGTCCCTCCACAGTGAGAGAATGACTAACATGATCCTACCTGCAGCCCTTGTCAGCACATCTGGAATGGAGCTTGGTCTTTCCACCACAATGCAGCCTTCGGCCCCTCTGAGTCAGAGGAGAGTCCTTATAAGCTTAGGATGCCCACTGTTGTGGGTTTGTGTACCTAATTCAGCTGAAACATGTATGCCCCGCAATTACCCTCATTAGCTGTGGTGCTGGGCATATTGAAGAAGGGTGGTGCCTTCTGCTTCTTCAGAAACTCATCTTGAGAGATACTTCATTAGTTGGTCTGAGACTCACAGAGCAGCTTTTCTCAAGTTGATGCACAGGTATCACTGGGGTGCTCTTGGGGAACTTCAGGGTGGGGCCCTGGGGTGGTGACATAAGTCCGGCCACCTTAAAGAATCAGGACAGGGTGGAGAGAGGGCTTCTCTGCAAGCAATTCCTTCCTTCCTTCCTTCCTTCCTTCCTTCCTTCTTTCCTCCCTTCCTTTCTTTTTTTCTCTCTTTCTGTTTCTTTCTTTCTCTCATTGCTTTCTCTCCTTCTTTTACACAGAGTCTCACTCTATCACCCAGGTTAGAGTGCAGTGGCATCATCTTAGTTTACTGCCACTTCAAACTCCTGGGCTCCAGTGATCCTCTGCCTCAGCCTCCCAAGTAGCTGGGACAACAGGCGCCCACCATAATGCCCATCTAGTTTTTTCTATTTTTAGTAGAAACAGGGTTTTGCTCTTGCTCAGGCTGGTCTCAAATTCCTTAACTCAGGAGATCCACCTGCCTTGGCCTCTCAGAGTCCTAGGATTATAAGCATGAGCCACTGCTCCTGGCCTCTGCACACAGTTTCAATTTCACAAGTTCTCATCCCACACCTGATCAAACAGCCTACCACTGAGGGCTTCTGTCCTCTGGTATTTGCTTTTGATCCCAGTAGATTTTTTTATATATCAGCCTCAGATGAAAGTGTTTGATTTTCACCACTAATCCAAAGGAATTCTGAATTCTAATCATATTCTATCCAGTGGAATCACACTCCTCCTTGTCACCCCTTCCACAGTACTCTCTATGGATCATGCCATATCGGTGTCATCTGTAACTTAATGAGCATGATCTCAGTTCTAATCAGTCCCTACAGGTAAGAGCAATTCTACATCATCTGTGGCAATTTGAAAGGGGCCACTGGGGAGGTGAGAGGTGCAGAAAATGTTCTTTCCAACTTCCCATTTCTGGCCCTTTCCCAGTTCTGGCTACAGTCTACTGGCAAGCTTAGCCAATCTGAGAGGGGATCTATTTAGAAACCAGGCTCCCTACTATCCCGGCTGCATGCTGACTTCCTACCAGTGAAAGAGTCTTTTACAAACATCCCTTTCACACCTATCCTCCTTTGCCTCTGACAGTCAGGCCATAATGATGTTCCTTCTCGAATGTTTGCAACTTTAGAACACAACACGCTGATTTTCTGACATCCAACACACCATTGGCTATGGGAGGGGCTCAGAAATATGTTTTTTCCCTCTGTATGGGGAGCAGAGAATTGCATTTGTTAGAGTGTCCCAGATGCTAACAGAAGAGAAATGGTCTGGGAATGGTGAGCTGGACAGAGGCCAAAGCTGCTGTGTAATTTTTCTGACTCTCCTTTGCCAGATCCTCTGTGTGCAATGGCACACTCCTAGCAGAGTCCCCATGGAAGGAAGCCCTGCCGGCTTCAGCTCTGGCTAATGATAGACCAATGTGCCTTCATGGACAATTTAAAGAAAAAGCAGGGGGAAAAATTAAAAAAACAAACAAACAAACAAAAAACTGTTATTCTGCAGCTTCTGTTGCCCAAAGCTAGTCCAGGGTCTTGAAACTGTTTCACAAAGCCCCAAGGCCAAGGCCAAGGCTTGCAGGAGGGGTGTGCTCCCGCCTGCAGCTGTGTCAGTGGTGTAGTATGGCCATTTCCACCCCTCTAATGGCCCTGGGCTCTCGGGTTGGGTCTTGCCCTGAATTCAGATCAGAATATACAGTCTTCTTTCCTGCAGTACTTCCTTTTAATCCATTTAGGGGTAATTCCTGTAACTCTCCACAGGAAAGACCTGCTTTCTGCAAGAAAGTCAAACTGGTCATCTCCTCTCTCTGCCAGGGGCTTGTCATGCAAACTGCGGTGGGGATGACTCTCCCCTTAGGACTTGCTAGGTACAGAATTACATTTCGATGGCTATTATTTTCTGAAATTCAATATTCTTCTTACTACTGCCGGTCATTTTCACCTGTTGTTCTGGTATCCACTTCTTATCCTAACACTCCTTGCAAAGCTTCCACTTTCTGCTGTGATATTTCTTCTTGGTTCTTTTCTAAAGAAAGAAATTTAAATTTAAAGAGAGGAGAAAAGAATCATGTAGGAAGGTATACAGAACTCTTTAAGCAGTTAGAATGTGAATTTGTTTCTGAATTCAGATCTCGTGTTTTAGTCATAATGCCAAATGAAGACTACAGAATTCACAGGGTTACTCCAACCACCAATGTCTGGGATCTCAACAGTCAAAATCAGCAACATTTAGTTCCAATATTCACTCTATGGAGAGGCTAAGTGAGGCTGAAGGGTGAAAAAAAAAAAAGGCAAGTAGAAACATTCAGGTTTTATTTCCAACCAGAAAGATTTTCCACTCCAAAAGCTGATTTAATAAGGCCCATACTTGAAATTTTAAAGTCAAACACCTTTTGAAACACTCTGTATATTTTTTAGAAACCCATTCCTTAGTAGTAGATTGTATCTGTTCTAATAAGCTTTTAGTGAGTTGATAATTTTGCCAACTAGGCAATAAACGAAACAGCAACTTGTTTACTTGCTTTGTTATTTTCAAGTATAGGTTGTACTTCTCATTCTTGCCCCATTTTCCAAGGCAGAAGAAGAGCACCTGAGAGATGCAGCGGAGTGGAGGGGACAAAGGTGTCTAGGGACAGGTATCTCTGGTGAGAGCTGTCTCGCTGATTCCAGGCCAAGAGACGGCTCTCAATTCCTTGGGATGTGTCCATGCAGGCTCAAGAGACAGAGAGCATACGGACTCCTGTGAATCATGTGGGATCCTCCATTTGAACTTTCCCAAAAGCTTAAAACTTGAATCAAGACTATTTTGCTGAATTACATTTATTGGTTTTTATGGTTTTTACGGTGAGGTCTAAAGAAAATCAGGACAACCAACTGAAAAGCCAGTTTGGAAAAAAAACTATACATATGTATGTGTATATCTCTGTGTGTGTGTGTGTGTGTGTGTGTGTGTGTGTAGAGACAGAGTCAGAGAGAGACTGAGAAGACACATGAACTTCTCTATAACCACTGTGTATGAGAAAAGATTAGCCTATAATCCTAGCACTCTGGGAGGCCAAGGTGGGTGGATCACCTGAACTCATGGATGTGAGACCAGCTTGAGCCAGAGCGAGACCATGTCTCTAAAAATAGCCAGGTGTTGTGGCAGGTGCCTGTAGTCCAAGCTATTCGGGAGGCTGAGGCAAGAGACTCGCTTGAGCCCTAGAGTTTGAGGTTGAGTTTGAGCTATGACACCATGGTACTCTACCAAGTGCGACAAAGTGGGACTTTGTCTCAAAAAAAAAAAAAAGGATTAAATATGAATTAAAGAAGATTATATGTGAAATAAACTGGATGTCCTTATCCTCTAAGAGTGTAACATCTCTGAGAACCAGTATTTCCACCCTATTTATGTAATAGATTGTTTTTGATACACTGCCTTTGCCTGTGGACTCTTCAGAGCACTTAAGTGACAAACTGAGGCTGATTCCACCAACTCTGCCTGAAGGTAGAGGGCAGCCCCATACTGGCTTATCTAATGCAATAACCCATTATTCACAACCCAGCCTTACCAAGAAGAGAGGAGCCCTGCCCCCAGCCCTTGCCCCGGAGAACAGGTGACAGGGTGTCTCCTGGGCATTGCTGGAAGCCAGTGATGGCCATGGAACTCAAGCCAACAAAACATACTCTGGCCTTTGGGAAGAAAGAGAACAGCAAAGCAGAGGGGTGTTTCTTTTTTCTGTACACTGTCAGCCATCTCTCAGTATGGAGAAAGGAACAGATTAGACAAGATTTGATGGTATAGCCTGAGGAAACAAGAGAGGATTTCAGGAGGCACCTATGGCTCAGTGAGTAGGGCACTGGCCCCATATACTGAGGGTGGCGAGTTCAAACCCGGCCCGGCCAAACTGCAACAAAAAGAATAGCTGGTCATTATGGCGGGCGCCTGTAGTCCCAGCTACTCGGGAGGCTGAGGCAAGAGAATCGCCTAAGCCCAAGAGCTGGAGGTTGCTATTAGCTGGGATGCCATGGCACTCTACCGAGGGCAACAAAGTGAGACTCTGTCTCTAAAAAACGAAAAAACAGTGGATTTCTGTGGACACTTGCAGGGAAGCCGTCACCAGCAACACTTACAAATGTGGCCACGTATCTCCAGGGAAGCCTAGGACTGGGCAGGAGACGCTAATGTGCCAGGGCCCCCTGCACTGCTTCCCTAAGATGGAGGGTCTCATGGTCTGTACTCCAGTTGGTCCCAGTTGAGTTAATCCTTGTAAAAACTGCACTCTGTCCAAGCACAGAACCTGTAAGTGGAGCCAAGGGAGGGTTTTCTTCTCTGGGAACGCTGGAGAGGGCATTGTCGTAGACTACGTGAATGAAGGAGAATCTGGCACGAGGAATCTTCTCATCCTCCTGGCTGTGGAGTGAACAGGTGGCCCCAAATCTGTCTCTGTGTTGGGGGGGGGGGGCGGAGGCGGGTGGGGAGAGGATGCATCTGAAAATGTAATGTCCTGAAACTTAACTCTGAATCACATAAAGGAGAGGGAATAAACTACAGGGTAGCATTCCCAAAATTTTCCACAGAAATACCACTCATGGCAGAAGAAGCTGTGTGCGCTCGGATGAGAAGAAGGAGCAGGTATTGGCCCCAAACCACCCTCCACGGTCACCAAATGCATGTGACATCTTGGCATTGTTTTAAATTGTGTAGTGGTTTTCCGGCCTGTTGTATAATAGATCTGTGGTTGTTCTAATATAAATGTGTAGTTTGAAATGCTCAGTCTTGTCTTGTTTCTCCTGGAAGACACATCCTGCTGTCCCGTGACTCGGTTTCTATGAGCGGGCCATTTTCCCTGCACCTCTCCGTTGGGACAAGATGAACAGACACAGCTAGGGGACAGAAACTCTGAGACTGAAGCAGAGGGAGAGGCTGGGATGTCAGGAGGAGGCTACAGAGAACGGAAGGAGACTGGCACAGCGGTGCCTGTCCCCCAGGGTCCCCTTACTGCTGCCTTGTTCTGCTTGCCAGAGGGCTGTACAGCCAGCTACCTTTACACGTTCCGGCCCAAATGTGGGAAAGATTTGCTTTTGGTGATTTCTCTTGGCCTAGCTGAGACAGGTCAATTTTATTTTAAGAAGATTAGAAAAAAATAAGGAGGAAACAAGTAGAAAATTAAGTACAAGAAACATACAAAGCTGGCTTTCTTGCTGCTCCCATGTGCTCTCACCTGTGACAGTCAGGCGTTCATTACCTCGGAAGACTGGTGGGGCCTGGGCTGGTCTCTTGGACATCCAGAAAAGGATGTGGCCAAAGCCCAGACATGACCTCCCTCCTTTCTGTGAGTGTGTGTTGTGTGCATGCTGTGTGTATTATGTGCATATGGTTGTATGCTATGGGTGTGGTGTGTGTATAGTGTATTATGTGTGTTTTGAGTGTGTTGTGTTGAATGTGTGTGCTGTGTGTTGTGTGACTATGCTGTATGTGTGTTGTGTGTGCTCTGTGAGGATTGTGTGTGCTGTGTATTATATTTGTGTGCTGTGTGTGTTGTGTGTAACATACACACACACAAATTGCGAGACAAAGTGTGATGAATCCTGAGATCAAACAGAACCCCCACCCATCTTCGCTCCTGACCCTGAACCCTCCCACTCAGTAGTTTCACTGGAATGGGCTTTTTTTTCATCAGGAGAAGGTAAGAATAAGGTAACTGGCAGATTAAGTAGTCCCAACCCTCAGGCAAGATGCCAACTCTTGTACGCAGGATCGATCTGCTTTAGACTTGCCTTATACCAAGTACAAAATGATAGCAGATTTGTACAATACCTACAACAGTCACACAATAATTCTAACTGTAGAATAGCAAGAGTGCAGCCTTATCACAAAAGCAGAACACAGAATGAAAGCACCAGGCTTCCATTGAGAATATGCAGGAGGTTGAAAATAGTTTGATTTAATTATTTCATTATAGCCTATATTACAGTGTGTGCAGGTAGACAACATTTATACAACAATCTCAAGGAGTATATCTTAGACTTCCCCTATATTATAGTGAAGAAATTGGCAGGTAGGCAAAAGAATCCATTTAGTTGGAAATATTCATCCTTATTTCCAGACTAAACCCTACAATTGAATTCAGCCTCTGAAATTTAGGTAAATTGTAAGACTTTATTTCCACTCCAACCTTTGGAATCTCACAGATTAAGGGCGGACATGCTAGCACAGCTGGTCCATCCTTATACTAAGCTGACCTGCTAGGAACCAGCCAATTCAGCAGGCAACGGCTACTAGCCAGCCAGTCTTATTTGGTTAATCTTTACTGCTTAGGAGCGCCCAAGTTTTTTAAGCTATATCCAGGTGGGTGAAGAAACCTTGTCTATTTTTGCCTTTGTCCTGTCCCACAAGGACAGGAAGAGCAGTCTTCCTGGGGAAGGGACATTGCACAACTTAGAAAAGATTCAGTGACAGCATTTGGGCCCAGCGGCTGTGCACTCCAAGCCAGGACATATGCAGAAGGCACATCACTCTCTTGCCTCTGTCTCAGCCAGATTCCATTCTCTCTCTGCATGGTGACAAGAACGGAGCCATGTAAATAGTGTGGCATTAGTGCACACTCCACCATCAGTGGAGATCCTCACTGCAGACTAGAACAAGGCACTAAAATGCACATGGAGTCCTGTCTGTGGTCCCTGGGTTTATGAGAAGGACATTTTGCAGGGTAACTATGTGTTAAGGATACACTTTGGCTATCTCCCCTGGCAGGGTCAGTTGGAGAGAGAGCTAATCACTCAGTAAACAGAGAGAAGAGAGATGCTTATACTTAATAAGCCATTGCAAATGGAAAAAGCAAGCTCCTATCCAACGTGATTCTCTCTAGAAACAAATGGCTTGGATCCAAACACTACATAGCCCTTGTAGAGTGCAGAGAGGGCTCTGGGTCCCAGTGCCCCCAGAATGCAGCCCTTCTGCACTCTTCTCCTTCTCATGGAAGTGAGCTTTAACAAGAGAAAAGTGAATGACTGTGCATATGCACAAGTGTACCGCAGTCACGATTTGTTCTGATTTGTTCTTTTGTTTTAAGTTACGAAGCTTCTCATGTGCAGTACATCCGTCTTTCTGAGGAGCAGGCACAGTAGGTGGAGGTGGGGCACTGGGGAGACAGAGGTGCTGGGAGTTTCCTCTGCAACTCCCCACTCCCTTCCTGCAAGCCCCCAAACCCCAAAGAGCACAAACACCACAGAGCTTTAGTGGTTCAGCAAGTGGCAAAGCCGCTCTGGTGGCAGAAGCGAGGTCGAGGCCTCTGCCAAGATTTGCTGCTCTGGCTTCTCCCATCTCTACCGTGTGCCCACCATCCTGTCAGATGAAAGAAACGGTGTGGTTCAGTGGGCCCTGCCAAAGCTCAGGCTGCCAGCCTCGGCCACAGCCCTGTCTCCGCAAGCATTTACATTTACAACTTTGTACTCACTCGGCAGACTTTCACTTAAAAGGTGGGAAATAAAAACAGTACCTTGTCTCCCTAGGCGTGACTAATATTTTTTTTAAAAAGGGAAAAAGGATCATAAAGCATTTCATAGTACACTACACAAAAATACTAAACAAGGCCGGCGTGAGGTTATGTAAGAAGGTAGAGGCACACTTTGTACCGGAGACAGTTCCGAAACCAAGGGATTTGGGGCATAGAACAACAGCTTTCCTGCTTGCACAGTCACTATTTCTCGGCCTGTTTCTAGAAAAAGGACATCAAGGTTTCTACCAGTCACCCACATGGCCAATGTCTGGGGCACTAGCATCTCTTTTTGAATGCATCAAAAAATTCAGGAAGATAACAGTTTTGTTTTTTTCTGTCCTGTCCATTTGAGAGAATGAATCTCTGCTCTCCTTCTAGAAACAAACAAAAAAAGGAGTAGGGCTCACTAATAACATATCCTTCTGACGTCTCAGCTTCTGGTTAAAATGAGGGGCCAAAACATGACCATCAAATAATGTTAGTTCTGGAGGTCCCTCTACCTTAATCATTTCACCTCTTCCTGTTTCCAGAAGTAGATTCAAAAGTTCAAAGTCAGAGATTTACCAGCCTGGGCAACATAGCAAACCCCCATGTCTACAAAATATTAAAAAAAAAAAAAAATTAAAACCGGACATGGTGGCCCATGAACTTAGTCCTAACTACTCCTGAAGCTGAGGCAGGAGGATCTTTTGAGCCCAGGAGTTCAAGGTTTCAGAAGGCTGTGACCTTGCCATGCAGTTCTGCCTGGGTGACAGAGAAAGACCCAGCGTCTTAAAAAAAAAAAATCATAGATTTAAAACTTGAAATAATTATTGGACTACTTCCACTCTGCTAAAACCTGTGGCTAATTTGCCTAGTATTATTTCATTGGTGTTCGTATATTTGCACTTTAAAAAATGTTTTGAAACCACAATGAGTATCACTTCACAACAATTAGGATGGCTATTATTAAAAAAAAAACATAAAATAACAAGTGTTGGTAAGGATGTGGAGAAATGGAAATTCTTTTTTTTTTTTTTTTT
>NW_003852474.1:3057812-3076988 GCF_000181295.1 Otolemur garnettii
CCGGGCTGGGGATTCGAACCCGCCACCTTAGGTGTATGTGGCTGGCGCCTTAGCCGCTTGAGCCACAGGCGCTGAGCCTAGAAATGGAAATTCTTGATAGAAACGTAAAATGGTGCAGCTTCTGGGGAAAACGGTATGATATTCTTCCAAAAATTAATAATAGAATTACCATATGATCCAGCAATTCCTCTTCTGGGTATATACCCAAAGAGTTGAAAGCTAGAATTTGAAGAGATTTTTGGTGCCCATGCTCACAGGGCCAAAAAGGTGAAGTAACCCAAGTGTCCATTGACACATGAATGAGTGAATAAAATGTTGTGTATACATACAATGAAATATTACTTGGCCTTAAAAAGTAAGGAAATTCAGATACATGCTATGCATGGATGAACCTCACGGAGGCTTTGTTAAGTGAAATAATCCCAAAAGGATGAATACAGTATGATTCCACTGAGATACCTAGAGTAGTCAGAGTCACAGAGACAGGAAGGAGAAGGGGGTTCCCCGGGGGGAAAGGGAGGGAAAATGGGAATTATTATTTAATGGTCATAGAGTTGCAAGATGAAGAAGTTCTGCGGCTGGATGGTGGTACTGGTTGCAAAGTTATGTAAATGTAAACGTACTTAATGCCCCTGAACTGTACACTTAAAAGGGGAGAAACTGGTGAATTGTGTTATACATATTTCACAATTTAAAAAATGGCTTTTACATCTGACATCAAGTTTTCCCCTCATAACATCCATGAGGGAGGAAGAGCGGATATTCTATTCCTCTTTGCATAAAGACACAGGTGGGCAGGTGGACAGCCTCAGCCCTGCAACAGCTCTTGGCCTGGACGGTTGAGATCCATTGCTTTCCCCTGGAATCCAGCCCAGCCTCTTCTGGTGTCCAGCAAGTGGTGCCTTCGACCTCTTGCTTGGAATTGTAGAGGTGGGTCCTCCACACTGTTAAACCTCAGGCAGACTGGCAGCTGTGGGATCTAAGGAGGGGCTTGGGCCTGGCTGGCCCCTCCCCTGCCTTCTCCTAGTTTCACAGCTGGTCAGGGACACTAGTCCTTCTGCTACCCTTCCAGAGACCACTCAGGTCCCCTGACCCGATGGGAGTGCGTGGCCTCCATTTGTACCTCCCCTTACCGTTAGCCCCACTGTGGCCTGGAGTCCTCAGGGGATGGAACCTGGGCCTCCTCAAGCCCTAGCTTATCACCCCACCCGCGTAGGTGAGCCCCCTTTGGCCTCTGCCCAGTGTCTGTGGCTTCCACTCCCCTTTCAGAGTCCCTCCTGGGCTTCACTACTTAGTCTGCTCCAAACAGCAGCTCCCAATACCCATGGCGGCTTGTGGGCAATGTCTGCCTCCCAGGAGACACGGAGGTTTGACCTCTCCTTAGACCACTTCCTCCATTGTACGCATTGTTGCCTGCATTCTTTCACCTGGCTTCCTCCTCCTGTGGAAGGCCCTCTGGCTGCGGACCCCTTCCCTGTGTGGCTGTTCCTTTCAGAAGATAGGTGCGCTTGCCAGGGCTTCTCGGGACTTTCCATCACAGGCCAAACGCAAAAAGAGATAGAACTTGAGGGACACTAAGGCCTTATCAAAGGTGTAAATGGACTCTTCCACTTTTAGGAGACTGAGCCAGGTGAAGGTGGGGCGCGGGGGAGGGTCCCTAGGCCAGCAGCCGGGGGCCCTGGGAAAGTGGGCTTTGGGAGGCTTCAGAGTTCTCGATCGTGTGTGTTTGGTGGTGGCAAAGAGGAGAGGAGGTGTCAGGACCCGGAGTGAGGGGAGAGCAGGGGTGAGGACCCTCCACGCCCAGCCCAGCGTCTAGTCGGTCCTAACCTCCACCCTGCGTCAACTTTTTGCTGCCCCCGTTAGATGGCGCTCAAGACTTTCTAACCACTTGTGAAAGTGCTCCTGTCCCCGAACAAAAAGAGCCCAGGGTGTGTGAGTGTGTTTGAGTGCAAGCGCGCACGCGGGGCTGACCACAGGGCGAGGGCGTCGCCTGGCACCACGCGTGGCCCCGTCACGGGTCAGCCGGGCCCAGGGCGGGGGCGCACTCGCGGGGGGGGCTCCTCAAGCGCCGGCCAAGAACTTTTGCTGTGCCCTCCCGGGTCCTACTTCGGCTCGGACTGGGCCCACTCGAGCTCCGGGAGAGAAGCCCAGCCATTCTGCCGCGGTTTCGGGAAGCCGGGAGGAAAGGGGTCTCGGAGGTGCCAAGGGGAGAGCAGAGGCGCAGACTCAAGCTTCAACAAAGCGCACGCGACGGTCCTTTCTCCGCCCTGACTTACCGCCCCAGCTCTCAACAGCCCGGGGCTCTCTCTCTCTCTCTCTTTTTTTTTGAAGAGAATGGGGCAGGTGCAGGCTCCGTTGTTGCTGTTTGAAACGCTCCAGTGAAAGCGGTGCTGGGTGTAAGGTTTTGAACGCGGACTGCGAGCGCTTCCAACAGCCATGGCAAACTTCCTTGCCCCCAGTGCCTGTGGAGCCCAGATAAAGTTAAAAAGCCTCCCTTTAAAATAAAAAAAAGTCTTTGGGGACCCAAGGGCGTCAGATGCGACAGCTAATTTTAAAATAACTGTTTAACGAGTGATCACGGGGTGAGCTTTCACTCAAGTTCACCTCTTCTTCCACCTCCTCCCCCAAAAGTGACTAGACGATGGGCGATCTACTGCTTCTCTCCTTAATGTCAGTCTCAGAGTGCACAGCCCGGGAGAAGGGATGGGTCTCCCCAACCTGAGAACAGGCAGGAGCGGAGACCTTCCTTTGTGCCTCCCCTTGGCTGTGAACTTTCCCGTGTGGTAGGTTCTCCTTTAAGGAAGTAGCAATCCCTATGAATATTTAATACGGAGCGCCGGCCGCCAGGCGGAGGGGAGCCCACGGGCCCGGGTTTCCGCACGCCGGGGCGCAGAGCGAGCGCGTCCACCCCGGTCTGGCCACCGCGTGGACCCGGGTGCGGAGAGGGCGGGGGTGGCGGGAGGAAAGGGTTGGCAGAAGGGGGGCCGAGGAGCGGGGCTCCGGGCAAGCAGGCCATCGCGTTCATTTCCATAAGAAAGCTGAAATCGCAGTTGGAGGCAGGATTTCTCACCCTTACGGCCCTTCCCCCATGCCCGGTTTTCTGGGAGAAGCAGGCTCCGGAGCTCAGAGACCGAAGTGTGCGCTCTAGTCTTTGATGGTGTTGATAAAATGTGGTTTCAAATGTTGTCCCGAATGAGGCCGGTTTCCTGTTTGTGTGTGGAGTGGAAGCACCTCGCCGGGTGAGTGCAGAGGGCTGGGGGAGCGGACAGGAGGCGCAGGGTGGAGGAGAGGGAGGGCGAAGCCAGCGGGCGTCGTGCACTCTTGCAGAGGAAGTTCTCCAGTAGGTTTTTGATGGGGGTGGGGGGAGAGAGCTACGCTAAAACCAAGTCCCTGGAGCACAGAAGTAAGTGAGAGAGTGAGAGTGTGTAGGGATGATGAAGGAAGAAAGATCTCGAAAGCTCGGGAACCCAGGAAGCCCCTGCCTCATAGGAAGCTGTGGCCAGCCTGGCCTCCTTCCTCTCCAAAGACTCGGGGAAACTTTTGCTTGCCGCTACCGACCCTCTTCCTACGAAGGAATAAAATGTACTTGCCCAGATACTCGATTCCAGTAGCGGTTCAGTTCTTTCTGCTTTCGCGTTGAGTTTCTTTGGCCTTTCAGTGTGAACAGCAGCCATGTGTCCTCAGCACACACACACACACACGCACACACACACACATCCTAGGTACTTTATGATCCCATCTGGAGAAATTAAAACCCAGATCTGTAATGTTTATTCTTAGATAGTTTACCAAAAGCAGGGGGGAAAATGTGTCAGACACATGTCTGCAAATATAACAAAAGTACTTTCCCTTCTGCTTGAAAAGTTGCCTGCAAATGGCTGGTGTCCCTTTACCGATTCTGGACCACCTGTACTTCTCCGTGAAACTAAATCGAGTCAGGAATAAAGCACCAATCAGACCAAGCAATTAAATACCAATTATGACTATTAATGACTTTTATTGCTAATGACTGGAGTTGAGGACTCCAGCCCCTATCAAGGTAATCAAGCTCCTTTAAAATTCTGCTACCTAAGATTTTTATAGCACTCCTCCCCCAAAATAGGAGGTAAAAAAGACCGGAGGTTATGTTTTCAAAGAGTTTGCCAGTAGGTATGCCTGGTCAATGTTGAACTTACTTCTTTCCGTAAAGTTTATTTCTACTGCTGGTAAATAGTGACTCTGTCAAGTTAAGCAAAGTGTAAATTGATGGTGGTGATTACCTATATATTCTACTTGGTTTGGGTGCACAGAATTGGGATGGAGTGGGGTTCGTTCGCTCTCTGATTACTCTGGTAATGTTGAAACCCTTGGATGATTTTTAGGAACAAGGGTTTTAAATCTTCAATTGGGGTAATGGCTATTGGGATAGCTGGGGGAGGGGGGTGTGAGGAAGTGAAGATGATGAGCCCTGAGAGCAAAGAAGAGAAATGAGGAACTTGGCCTATGTTTTTACATTTTCTTTTTGCTCACGGGCTGAAATGGCTTTAGCTTGTCCTGAGTGACTGAAAAGAAAATATTACTGAGAACAGTCTCTTGGTTGAAAGGCTGCTGCGTGCCAGGGTTTATTCATTACTGTAGATGGTTTGCCATTCTTACTTTCCTCTCAGTTGGTGCCCCCCTTTATCCCAAATACTCAGTTCTGGGGTAAGGGAAGAGTATGGAAGGGAGAGAGGGAATAAACTGCTGTTGAACTCCACAGCAAGAAGACTGGAGGGCACAGTTAGCAAGGGCTCTCTCTGGTCACCATGAAGCAGGCCATGTAAGCAACAGGACACTTGGAAGTGCCAGTAGTTTATCTCAATGTGGGTCACTTCTTCTCGCTGTCCCATAGTTCAGATCCTTCCTGTCAGCCTTTGAGGACACTGGGAGTGTTTGGGACAATGAACTTCAAGTCTCTTGCTTCTGACATCTCCCTATTCCCTCCCCTTCTGGAAGGAAGCCCACAGAGGCAGCACGAATCTGGTTCCAATGTATTTACCAGACTGGTATGGAAATGCCCAGGCGGCAGGACAGAAACCTGAGCTGCTTGTGACAAGCATGCTCCTCTTCTAAGCAACATAGAAGTTTAGATACTTTCGAAGCACTGGGTGGCCTCTTCTCTTGATGTGAAGCACATGATCCTCCTCCCCACTTCTATTTTGTCAGAGTTAATTGCCCTGCAGTGGGGCATCTGACACCTCAGGCTGCCAAGAGATAGAGCAGGGAAGAAATCCTCCACAGGTAACAGGAGGGCATGGGATTATCTCCCACATTTGAAGGATCTGAAACCTTCACTTGAATGAAATGGGCCGGCAAGCCTCTTTGGCCTGGCCCATGCTGTTGGCAGCCTGGTATGACCCTGAGTCCTGAGAGCAAAGCTGGTGGGCAGCTGACCCAGAAGTGGATCTAAATAGGAAAGTTTCATGTGTCAACAACACATTCCCTTCTGTTCCTAAGCACCCAGAGGCACCCTGAGATCCTAGGTAAAAGGGGACAAGTGCCTGGGACAAGGGCTCCCCTTGAAACTCTCCATAAGGACTCCCAGCAAACAATTTCACTTTGGATCCTGCCTACCCCTAAGCCTGAGGATGGGGAGTGCATGGCAGGACTTGGGAACAGGGCAAAGAAAGTCAGTTGTCCCCCTTCCTGGGGCCAATGCAGACAAGTTTGAGACAACAAATACTTGGGAACAGGGAAAGGGAAGGAGAGGGAGCTAGTTATAGGATTATTAGCCCAGTAACCTTATCCAGCTGCCCTGCGGGAGTTCCAGTGCTCTGGGTTGAGAGAAAGACCAGAGCTCTCCCAAAATGCCCAGAGAAACTGCACAAGCAGGACGAGGGGATAATACTAGAAATACTATTTGGCGTCTAGAACCTGGCACTTTCCTCCTGTATTTACAGGAGGAGGCTTACATAACTCAGGTCTAAGGGGACCTGCTTTTTCAGGATACTTGGTGGGAGAATCTGGTGAAAGTTGGAGGCAATTTCCCTCAACTTACAACTTATTTGAAAATTGATACATAAAGACAAGAACAAATATTGCATAGGGCCTCCATTGTGTCAGAAAACCTATCCCTTCCTCGTGTGCCCTGGACATCCCCTAGGTGGGCCTATACGTTATTTTGATGTCAGGTAAGCTGGAGGTTGAGCTGTTTTTTTCCTGTATCCAAGTAAATACAAATGAGTTCATTTTTTTCAAAAGCAATGTCATAGCTTTAAACTTTTCCTGGCCCGTATCTACCTAATTTCATCAGGATCTCTTGCCGAAAACCATAATCCCCCTACCTCTTTTCCTTTTTTTCCTTTGTGACTTAAGGTTGCATTTTTTTCTTTTTTTGAGATAGAGTCTCATTCTATCACCGTGGGTAGAGTGCCCTGGCATTATAGATCACAGCAACCTCAAACTCTTGGGCTCAAGTGATCCTCTTGCCTCAGCCTCCGAGTAGCTGGGACTATAGGCACCAACCACAATTCCCGGCTAGTTTAAGGTTGTATTTTAGGAGGGTTTATATAATTTTGTTCATGTCAGTTGGTTTCTTTCTATCACCACCCTCACTTCATTTCCCTCTATGGATTTATAGTTGGAAGCCACACAAACACTGCACAGACAAAAATCTTTAAAAATTTTTCTGCTATTTTTTTCAAGTGGAAGAGTTGACAAGACATAAAAACATTAAGTTGCATAAAATCCAGTGGACTGATCAGTGAAAGTGCATCTCCATTTGTACATCTTTATATCAGAGATGGGGGGCTGTATCACCTATTGCCTCCCATTCCCAATCTAGACCTGCTGGCTGGAGTTTCAAGACAGGTAGTAGCCATTTGTGAGGAAAGGAGGGGCTAGCCTACTCCAGGCCTGTGGGATTGTCTGGGATGGAAAGGTGCCTGGAGGGCTGGCCTGAGGGCTTTAGCCAGGTTTGGCAGCTCTGAACAGCCCAAGGAACTGGGAGGTTTGGCCAGTGGGTACCCGCAACTACAAGCCAGAAGTCTGTAGCCATGCTCCGGATTTCCCCTGGGTGGAGTTAAAGGGGACACGGTGAAGTAGAGAAACAGTAACCCACCTTATTTTACACCTACATCTAAACCCTCTTCCCAAACTGCATTCTCACCACCTACATTGTGATTGGAGGAGGGACACCTCTGCCTGGCTGGATTCCTGCACCTGCTCCTAGCCCTGAACCTGGCCGGGAACTTCCTGCCCTGAACTTCTCACCTCCTGCTCAGTTCTGCTATGAGCCCCCACTCCTGGGCTCAAGAGTTGCTGGAACAATACCTCTGTCACCAAATCAGAGGCATGTGGGAGCTGCATCCGGAGTTTTCAGAACCTACTGGGGCACTGGGGTGGAGTTATGGGTCTTAAGGGAAATTTTTAAATTATCATCTCCCCCCATTCACTCTGTTGCAATAATTTCAACTCTTCATCTTCTGGGTGATGCCAGGGTGCCAATCCTTGTCCATCAATTCCCGTTCAGCAGCTGGAGGTCTGGAGGTCTGGCTGCATGGGCCTGTCCAGCCTAGGGTCCTGGCCAGGGTCCTGGGGAATGGGGCCCAGGAGAGAAACCTAGCCCTGGGGTGTCTCAGGGCAGAGGGAGTGGACCTAGCCAAAGAAATGTCCAGCTAGCCTATGTGAGTGACCAACAGAGTGTCCAGGGCCCGGGTCCTTTCCATGGCTGTCTGGTTCCTTTTCTTGCAAAGGCTGGGGTGGCTGACACACCACACCAACCCCAGGAGCTCCAGCTTCTCCAAGATTCTTCCTCTCTCCCAAACCTCTTCAGGGCCTGCATCGCCAGGCCACACTGCAGCCCGTGACCTTCCCCGGTCAACCAAGGGCGAGGCATGTTGCCCAAGGAGGCCACTGCCTTGCGGAGCTTCCCGGGGACAGCCATAGACGAGGCCCCTGCGGCGGGGGCGTAGCCACCCATCCACGCCTGCTGAGGCCTGTTGGGAGCTCAGGGGCCAGCCGAGAGCCAGGCAGCCCGCCCCGCACCATTGACAGCCCGGGCACGTCTGCGGAGCCCCGGGAACAATCAGCGGGCTCCCAGTCCCGGGAGCTGGGGACACGCCTGCAGGTGTGTGATCCTTTAAAGATCCTTGGTTCTAGTTTTGCAGGAAGCCTTTGTTACAGCTTTGTCAGCGCGCGCGCCTTAGGCAGCTTCCCCTCTCCGGCCCCTAGGTTCCCTCTCTCCCCGCCGGCCTCCAGGGGAGAGGGCCTGGTGCAGGGGATCTGCCCAGGATCAACTGTCCTCCTCCAAATCCCCTCCTGCAAAATACTTGTGCCCTGGTTACAATCTCTCTTTCGTGCCTGGGGCAGATAAACATGGTTTGCACAGCCTGTGCGTGTGGGGCGAGGCTGCCCTGGAAAAAACGGGCTTTCTGAATGTGACCTCGGGTTGCAGCAGCGGTGCGATCCTGCTACTGGTGAAAGAGTAGCTCTGCTGCCACTGTAGGGGCGACTGAAGGGCGCAAGGCAGGGCGCATGGGGGAAGGGGTAACCTGCTGTCCCACAAAGGGTTTGAAGGTTGTGATGAAGAGCCATTGAGGATGGCACAGCTGTGAACTTATCTGGCTCCTATTGGCCATGGGACAACTAGCTCCCAGTATTCTTGGGTATGATTGCCACCCCTCTACACCTCCATTATAAAGTATGACTTCTTCATAGCCAAGGTGCAGCTTTATGCAGGATCTCTGAAGGATGCCCTGACACACAGAAGGTGGAAGTAGAGCTGTTTACATGCACACCAGCTTACATGCATCCTGTCATATACGGTATGTATTTCCATAGTCTATCTGGACTGTGGAAATATTTAACTGGTCTTCATTCTTGCTTTCTTGGGCTTTCCACCGGCACATAGTTATTTGAAAAAAATCAAGTGTGTGTACCTCTCCCTGCAGAGGGTTCTGTGATGTTATGTAACACATTCACACAGGGATTTCTCAAATGATCAGTTTGCCCTAAATCAGCCAGCACTTGGTTTTCTGGTGGGGGTGTTGGGATGATACAAATGGAGGTGGAAACTCCTTTCCCTGGGGGCTTTTATTCCTCTCCTTGAAAACCCAGTTCAAGGCCTAGGAACAAAGGGGAGAAGTACCTGATCTATACTTTGGTCTTTCTCTTTCTTCACTTCCACCTGCTCACCTGCAGGCCTTCCCCTCTGATAAACAGAGAAAAGTCTGTGGGATCAAGTACATATGTAAATACTGCTGACCTCCATAGGCCCCTCCTCAGTGCACAGCAGGTACAGGTTGCTTAGTGCCTTTGAGTATCCACCACTTCCACTCCCTCAGACTATGTGGGGCTCAAGGCTGCTCACTCAGTATCCTTCTCTTGTTAAAGACATTCAGGACAACTATTAAATAGTTCTTGGAGAGTTAAAGACCGTTCTGGGCTGAAACATAAAGCCCTGTTTGGCAGAAATCTTCAAGGCATACAAAGTAGAATCAATCAGTAGGCTTGCCTGAGCAATTTTGAAATTTGATTGATTTCTCCCCCCAAAATGTTAATTAAAATAGTTTGTAAATGTTGTTTACTGATGGGTTTTCACTATTGTAACCTAAAGATTCTCAAAACCAAACTACAGAGACATTTATTTTCCTTTTATTAGTTTCTGGGTGATACTATACTTTCTGATTAGAGGTTTTTTTTTTTTTTTTTAAATCTTGCAGGAGAGTTTTCAACCTGGGGAATGTAAATGAAAAATAGACTCCCTTCTTCCGAGTCACCTTATTGGGACAGAATGGAACAAATCTGCCTGGTCTCCACTCATACCTCAAAGTTGCCCTGTCTGAACCTGGGTAGAGTGAGGGTGGCAGCTTTTGACGTCTTTTATTCTAGCCCTGGTGCAAGATGAAATCTTTGAAATGAATCTCTATTCTATTTCAGTGTGCATTGTTCCAGCCAACCAAATGGGCTTACCTTTTGCCGAGAGGCAATCCTACAGGACAGAACAAATGTGTGATCTCCCAGGAAGCTCTTCATCAGACCACCTCTTGTCCTTTTTCTTAATTATTTTTTAAAAAGTTTTGCTTCCCTGTCAGTGTCCATCCTTTTATTTTGTAATTCCAACAATGAAACATGGGCAGGGTGATCATTGCTTTCGTTCTTGGTAATCATGTCAAGTATTGGGAACTTACAAAGCCCAGACATATCTCAGGTATGTTCTGCTACTCACTGGGTCACACAGAAAATTCACACTTGGTTCTGCCTTTCTTTGAACAAGTCTCCCTCAAACAATATCCCTCTCCCAACTTACAGGGGAAGGAGATTCACTTACAGACAACTTTCTGAATTAAAAAGACCAGACTCAGTTCTCTGGGTAAGGTAGGCGATCCTGGCTATACTGGTGATAGCTCAGCACTGTACCTACATAGAACTTCTTTAAAGAAGGAGGCAGGCCAGGGGCCATATTTCCACAGACGTTTCTAAAACTGTGCCAACTATTTACATACATTTTACAGATATACTTGTGGTATATTCCCAGTCAGCTTAAAGTATTAAACATTTTATTTTGTTCTCATGTACATGCATGCACACACACACTCCTCCAACTAGGGTGATATTACCAGCCCATTTGCACTGTCCCTTTGGTGACAACGACATCCAACAAACTTCTTTTCTAAAACATGAAAAAAACAAACACCTATCCACATATTTTAAAAGGTTATTTTATACTGTTTAGTATCCCCATAGAGAGGAGTTGGCCGGGCACTCCTGCTCTTTTTCCAAGGAACAGGTCAACTAATCACTTTTCTTTCCCTTCCCAAGGCCTGGATATTTTTGAAAGCTAAAATTTCTGTTTCCAAAGGGAGGAAAAAGAACGAATTCCATTAATGAGTTACATACATGGAATGTGGCTTGTCTAGGCCATTTGTATTTGTAAATAAATAGCTTTCTGTTTATTATGTATATTTTACTTAAAAAACCCTAGTCCTTTAATACAGCAAATATTTCCACTTAAGTTTTATTTGAGTTCCACTGATGTTGTTGTTTTTCTTTTAATCACTAGGAAAAAACTGGGTTAAACTGAGTCAGTTGTGGGGTTCATTATCTTTAAGCGTCCAGACTGACTTTCAGACGTGGTACCGGTAAAGTTCTCACGTTTGCCAAAGTGCAGGGGTTGGGGGACAAGGGTGTTGGCTCCCTGGGAATGTTATCCGGATCAATTTGAGGGTCTCATTTCTCCCTGGATCTTTCTAATGTTTCCATTTTGCAGCTTCAGAAGCGAAGCCGGCATGCGATCTCGGTGGGGTGGCCGGTGGACAGGCACAGGCCCGCCAGTTGGCAACCGCGCCTTGCCCTGCCGCCGGCGCCCGCACACCGCGGTCGCACTATCGTCCCGCAGGTCCGGGCCGGTAGTCCTCGGGCGGGGACTGGGCTGGGCCCCAGCATCCTACTCCGGAGTCTGCCGGCCTCTGGAGTTTCCCACTTGCGAGAAGCGGAGGCGTGGGCCCGGCGCCCAGGGCTACCCACGAACTCCAGGGCTGAGTGCGGGAGGCGCGCAGGGCCAGGCCGCCTGAAACTTCCACAAAGCCGCCAGCGCTTCTCGCCCTGCCCCCGCTCCAAAGTCCCAGCGGCCTGGATCTCGGAGTACTCTCAGACAATGAGACCTCCCTGCGCACTAGGCTGTTCTGCTCTGACCCCGGGCCCCCGCACATTCGGACTGAAGTTAAAGGTCGTGGGCTGGAACCTCTTTCCCAGCCAGCGCATCTCCCCCCTCGCGCACCCCGCTGGAGAAGAAGCCCTATGGAATTGCAGGCTCGGGGACTCTGGGTTGGGCCACAGGCTTTGAAGACTCAGGGGATCATCGGTCCAGCTCTGTCTTTACTGCATCCACAGTTTCAGGTCTTGGGGCAAGCGGGGAAGTGGATTTCAGAGAGAGCCTGGTCAGCCAGGCCCTGAACTCAGCCCCTCCGCATGCTGCGATCTGGAGAGGAGGAGGTGGTGGTTGAATTTCCCCAGAGAAGGGTGAAACCCAGAACGGAAAATCCGCAAACGTAGAGCAGAGATCCACAGGCCTTTCTACCTAAAGTCCCACATGCCTTCTAGAAAGTTATTGCCAGAACCCCTGGAACCTGATCTGACTCCAGCCTTCAGGAACTCTCCCAACCTTCCAAGGAAACTTTTAGAAGTTTCCCTTTCTCTCTTTCCTGTATTGCGGTAGAGGGACTTTCTCCAGCCACTGGGCTTGTCAATTACTCTGCTAACCTTCCTTTAGTCCCCAGAGCTCCCAAGGCCCGAATATTTCTAGAATAATAATAATTGTTCTTATTAGGCTGAGGAAGGAAGGAGGACAGGATCAGAGGGTAGAGGAGACTGAGGAAGAGTGGAAATATTGAAGAAAAGGGATATTTCAACCTGTGCTTCAAAAAATTTCAGTTGACAATTATCAGTAACCCCAATAGACAACTCCATTAAAAAGAAGAAGAAGAATTTACTACTGCTCTTGAAAGCCGTTATTTTTTTACATCGCTTTTAGGAAGATAGATGAACAAAACATCGCGTTTCAAGCCATTTTGATCTGTAATTGAAAGGCAGGATCGGTTTGTATTCTCCTATGGCTTTTACAGAAGTTGCAGTGATCCAAAGTCGGGTTGCTGTGTCAGAGTGGCATTTTTATTAATGAGAATACAAAAAGCTTGCATATTCTTAGCCCTGCTTGAATTTAGTTGCTAAGCAACCGGTGTATGGTAATTCATCCGCGAAATTTAAATCTTTGAGAAAGGATCGTGCGTTTTGCTGAATGGTCGCCACGAGGAAAACAACTTGTGGGACCCGCAGCAGCTGCCACAGTTGGGCCGCCCAGCCGTGCCGGGTCGAGCAGGGACCCGGCTGCCCCAAGGCGACCGCCACCGCCCCACGTCCGCGCCCAGCCCTGCCCTCCCTCCCAGAGGAAACCGGGCTTTTGACGCCTGGCTGCGCTGGGTCCCTCCTCCCCCTCTGCTTCTTTTGACCTCAGGTTTTTGCCCGAGGCAGGCCCTACACCTGACCAAGTCGCCTACATCCCTAGGGCTTCTGGGTCCAGACCGTGAATTTCCGCATCCCCCCACCCCCACGCACCCTCTTGCTCACGGCATGCATGCACACACACTCACACACACACAACCACACTCTAGCGCATGCATGGTGCCACCACGACAATGCCAGTTGCCCTCTTCCCAGACCCCTCTGAGGTCACTTCCACAGCCGGCTCTTCCTTGAGGAAGACCGGACTCATCAAGAACGCAGCCCACAGCCCGCCAGAAGGCCAGGCAGCCGCGCTGGCCGGCAGTGACATCATAGGTTCCTGCTCGCCAAGCTCGCGCCCACATTTTAGGATACAGGAACAAACACGGATGTGAAATCAAGAATGAAAGAGAGAGTAATCTAATTAATAAGCCATGAGCCAGGCTAACAAAATCAAAGAATCTGATTACACAAGTACCCCTCTTGCTATCTCCGCTGCCCCCGCCCCCAGCTCCTCCAGCCTGCGCACTATTTCCTTTCCTAGGCAGGAAAGTTCAGGATGCAAACGCAGAGCCCTCTGATTTCCTTAGTGAAATCAAGATCAAGCCTACGGTGGGATTCCCGCAGCCTGGAGGTCACATGGGTGACCTTCAGGCCCTCAGACCAGCAGCCCTGAGAAAATGAGATGACCAAATGACCTATAGAACTTGGAGAGCAGGAGAGGCGGCCCCACACTTCTTAATTGTATCACTCTTAAGAACAACAAGACCACCTGTATTGATTGCTTATACTGTCAGTAGCCAGACTAGGAGGAAGGACTTGCTTCTAGAGTCAGTCATTTAAAAAAGGATCTACTTTTTTAACCTAGCACAACACCACAACTCTTTTATTTTTTTTCCTTAACATCACCTGCTTCTGGGTCACTGAAAACCTCCAACTTCCAACTTTCTTTCAACTCCACTCCCCAGCATAGATGTCTGAGCACAGTCAGGTATCAGGTTTTATCATGGAAACATAGCATACATTCTGATCGGTGCAGCCTGCCATATGCACTTCATGAAAAAAAAAGATTTCTCTAATTTCTATCTTTCAGCCTTAAAAAAATTAAGCAGGTCCGCCTCCTAAATAATTAATTTCAAGTCTGCATTTGGTGCCAATACTTGTTGCATCCATTTTAGAGTTGATTAATTACCCTGAAACTTAGGCAAACTAAACTCCATGTGGAGAGACTGCTTCTTCCTTCAATTTAGTTCTGAAAGCTACAAGTTATTGATGTATCTTACTCTATTTACATACAAATTGGTGCAAATATGCCCATCTCTTAAAGTGCATTTTGTATAAATATATAAAAGTGTCATTTTTGATTTAGCTTGACGAGGTTGATCATTTATTACAAAAATAAACGAATAAATACAACAATATATTGTTGCTTCCAACAGGATAAATACTTTACAAATATATAATTTAAAAAACAAATTTAATTGTTAAAATTATTTAAAATATTACACTTATCGATAAAACTATCAATAGTATATACTGCATTTAATATTAGAACCAATTATTCTCTGAATGTTGAAAACCATTCATACAAAACAGATTATGAGCATGGTAATGAGCAAACACTGGAGGCTACAAGGAAGCAAAGGGAATCTCTAAGATCAATAATGAACAGTTCTATTTTGGAACAAAGAAGTAGTCCTCCGATAAGTACAAAAAAAAAAAAAAAGGCAGAGCAACAACAGCAAGTGACTATTTTAAATACACCTTGAATGATTTATGGCACAGACCTGCCAGGGGAAGATGGTTGGGTGAATGAGGCTTGGACAACTGATTAAGAGCCATGGGAGACTGTAAACTGCAAATGGGCCTAGCTTGGGATTAGCCAGGCTGATGGAACAGAACTTTGTCACTTTCCTTTGGGTTGGAAAGGGAGGAGGGGATGAATTGAAATGGAGGAAACAAATGGGCACTTTACGAAGCACAAGACACTTGCGCTGCAAAGGAACACAATGACCAAATTCATTAAAAAGATCTGGTGATATATAACAATATTTTCATTATTTACATGTGTAACAATATAAGCCTTAGCACAAAACCTCTCAGTTATATCTGCCCTCTTTTGTTTTTCAACCATGAATTTCATTTCATAAATACATTCAAAGGGTTGATTAAAAAAATGGAGTGCAAGCATTAGCTCACTTTATAAAATGCAAAATAATGAAACAAAATGGGCTTGCTTTCCCAGCATCTCTAATTAAAAGTTACTCTACTACCCCCAAATCAGGGTTTCTTCCAAAGTAATCAGCAAAGTTTGCTTTTTAATAGAAAACAGTGTGAAATCTAATGTTAGCTCTTTTGTTGTCAGCTAAATCAAGTAAGTAGATACCTCCTAAAATTTTAAATAGATCCCATTCCTTGTCTAATCAATCACCACCATTCCTGTAGAAAAAATAGGAGTCCACTCATGTGCCAGTAGTATCTATCACTTAAAAACCTGCTCAATCCTCAGTTTTCCAATGACTTCTTCCCTTGCCCTTTAGACCCTCAAAAACAATGAACTTCACACCCATCCCCACTTCTGGTTGTAAATTCACAGGGCAGAGCCTTTACAATAGCAAGATAAATACAAAACAAGGAGCAAAGAAAAGTAAATTGTGGTTTCTTGTCCTCATCTTCTTCTTCTCTCTGTTTAATAAATATGGCCTTTTTCAGATTTCACAAATCAAAATGATTGTGATTTTTAGTACGATTTGGTGTTTAAAACAATACAGCCCAAATACACGGCCATCTGGCTGGGCTTGATTTATGAAAGTGACACAGGGCCTGTCGGGGACAAATAACTATTCCTTGTTGCTCTCACCGTTTTTTTGGGTTTTTAAACCCCTGTATCAATACCACAGGGAAAGGGAGTGAAGAGGAGAGAAGAAGGAAAAAAAAGTGAGTGACAGCTAAGTGAGACAAGGGGAAGTTTGTCTATAAAGTCATTGCTTTATCACCCCAAAGACTTTTTTTAAGTACAATACGTAGGGACTCCACTAAGCAGAGCCTTTTATCATCTTTAGTATTCACAACCTGAGGCATTATACTTTCATTTTCCCACATTGTAAATATTGAAACATTAACTTGATAAATGTGACCACTATACAGGGTTTATCTAAAAAGTGATCTAAAAAGCCAAAACTCCCAGCACCAGTAAGGAAGATATAGAATCATACTGAATCATCAGAGAAAACACGGAAATGTAGAACCTTAAGTCTGAGCTGTTAATTGTGCAGATGGATGAAGTGTGGACCATAATCAGGATTTTGGAACTATAGTCTTTCATGATAGGAAAAAAAACAAAAAACTTAATAATTTAATTACATATAGTTATTAATGGACATAATTGACATCAAAATATTTTATAGACTTATAAGCTATTCTTAACAACTATCAGTCTTCAGAAAAAGAGAAAAGACACATAGGAATATGTTGGGGGAATGAGAAAAGAGAGGCTGAACTTGGGGGAGGGGCTGTACTAACCATTAATAACCAGTTGGCACATTTTTACTGGTGATGTAGTTCAATCTTTCAATAAAGAACACAGGTATTTTCAAGAAAAGGGCTAGTATCTAGACAATCTCACCTAAAAACACTAACGACACCCACTAAAATTAAGGGAGAAAAATATTGTGAAATTTATTGATTAACAAGAAGTAATTACTATGTTAAAATACTAGCTGTTTCAGAAATGCCTATCTTTTACTCTAGATTTCCAAATAGACCTTAAGTGGAGCAGGCTCTACTTCCTCAATGCTATGATTTAAGGATTCTCATTAGTAAAAAAATATTTCCTAAAGAACTCTTTTCTTCCCACACAGTGTGTATGCATCAGACACAGACTATTTCATTCTAACAAATTTATTTTCTCGATCAGCTCTTACGGAATCACTACTCAAATTAAATTACAATCAAATGATCACATCAAAAGATACCCTTATTACCTAACAACTGTCCATATTTTCATTTCATTTTGATTTGTGCTCGTCTGAAAAAAACACGTAATACAAGATCTGGGGAAAAATAAATTACCGTTTTGCAGCAGTTCATAAGTATTCTGAATAAAATATTAAAAGAAGTCATTTAATGAAAATATAAAGCAAATATTTTTAGATCAACAACGGATCTAACAATTCTATATTGCCGTCTTTTGAAAAGTCTGTTTATTAAAACCTACCAAAAACACTGCTTGGAAATGGCAGTATTATATAATCACATCCACAGCACCCATTCAATCAAAGTTGGCAACGGATTGAGGAGAGAAGTCCAGATAAGTGCAGCGGCTGGTGCTCAGTCTTTCTAAATTCCTTTATCTGAGTCAGTCCAGAAATAAAAAATAAAAAATATTAATAAAAAAAATATTAGCGGTGGAATCTTTAGGCATGGTCCACCCCGAGTGGCAGCCGTCAAAGCCGGATTGGTGGCCGGGCCTCGCTCGGCGGCCTCGCTGGCTGGGCCCTAGCTCCGCGCCCAGTCCGCCTGCTGGCGACCGACTTAGCAGGGGCCTGTCGCCACTCCTTGGTGGACGTCCGCCTCTCCCTCACCCATCCCTCTGCTCTTTTCGCGTTGTTTTTATTTCCAAGGTTACTTTGAGGATACTTTTGGCTTTGCTGTTCAGTCTGTTAATATCAGAAGCTGTGAATATTTTATTTTCCTGGAGACTTTACCCCCTCCTCTTTTCATAGTTGTTTGTTCCCAAGTGACTTTAATATGGCCAAGAAAAACGGGGTCCTGGAGCAAAGAGTCACCCCATGATGAAACCCGGTGCCTCTGCTTTCTTTCAGATCGCTCCCAGGAAAGAAAGTTTCCGTGGACCTCCTCAGGCTGCGCTTCTGGAGGGAGGGAGAAAGTGAAGGGAGAAAGGGGGGAGGACCTCTTTTCTTTTCTTTTTAAGGGGAGAGGACGAGGAGGCAGGTGCTGTCCACCATTGCCATGTAGGTCATCTCAGGGTGGGAAAAACCTCCCGAGTGCAGTTTTGGTGTGTTAGGCATCTTCACCCTTCTTTAAAAACAAAAACAAAAAATGAAACACCACCGTGGTATACAGGAGATCTCATGATCGCCTCCTTTTCCTCTTCCGGTTTTGTTTGTCGTGTATGTATATAAAACAGTCTGGGTATTTATTATACTTTTTAATTGTTTTGGTCCCTCCTTCCTTGGACTTCAAAAAATGTCTTCTTAGTCCGTCTCTCCCTCGTTTTTTTCTCCAAGGGCGCGCATGCCTGTCTTTGGGCAGAGAGGAGGGCGGAGGCTGAGCCTGGGCTCGGGCCGGGTGCGGCCCCGGTGCGGGGTCGCGCGGTGGCGGTGGCGGTGGCGGCGGGGGCGGCGACGGTGCTGACGGAGGAGGCGGCGGCGGCGGCCCTCTTCGCGCGGCGCCCTTGCCTTCACTGCACGCTGGTCTGCAGCCCGTGGTGTGGTGGCGGCGTGTCGGCGCTCACGGTGCCCACCTGCGAGTAGACGTCGTCTGGCGTCTGCTGTTGGATCCCTGGCGGCGTCATGCGCTTCTCCTTTTGGCGCCGATTGCAGAACCAGACCCGCACCACCTCCTTCTCCAGCTGCAGGCTGTCGGCCAGGTTGGTGATCTCCTGTGCCGAGGGCTTGGGGCACTTGAGAAAGTGGCTCTCGAGCGCGCCCTTGACGCTCACCTCGATAGAGGTCCGCTTCTTGCGCTTGCGGCCCTGCGCCGCGATCTTGTCGATGCTGGTGGGACTGCCGGTGCTCGAGTCCGCCTCCTCCAGCCACTTGTTCAGCAGTGGCTTGAGCTTGCACATGTTCTTGAAGCTCAGCTGCAGGGCCTCGAAGCGGCAGATGGTGGTCTGCGAGAATACGTTGCCGTACAATGTGCCCAGAGCTAGCCCCACGTCGGCCTGCGTGAAGCCCAGCTTGATGCGCCGCTGCTTGAACTGCTTGGCGAATTGCTCCAGGTCGTCGGATGTCGGCGTGTCCTCGTCTGAGTGCGGGTCGTGGCTGTTGAGTCCAGGCCCCGCGCCGCCGCCGCCGTGGTGCGGGGGTCCCTGCGCGTGGTGCGGGTGCGGCGGGTGCGGGTGCGCGTGGTGATGGTGATGGTGGTGGTGGTCGGCCAGCTCGGGTGTGTCCCCGCGCACCAGCCCTGGGTGCACCAGGCTCTGAGCTCCGCCGCCCGCGCCACCGCCGCCGCCGCCGCCCGGCCCCGGGGGCGCGC
>NW_003852474.1:3077906-3129238 GCF_000181295.1 Otolemur garnettii
CCGCGGCCCCCGGCTGCAGCTGCAAGGCCGCTCGGCAGGGCGCGGGGGTCGCTGGCCGGCCTTGGTCAGCAGCAACAGCAGCAACAGCAGCAGGAGTAGCGCTCTGGGGAGGGGGGCTCGCTTCTCAGGGTGCGCTCCGTGGCCACCCCCTTCACGGGGGGTCGTGGCCGCCCCCCAGCCCTGGCACACTCGGCTCGCTCCAGCGAGTCTCCCCTGGCGGGGAGGGGACCTGCACTTGGGGCGCTCTCCCGGGGCGCACGGTCTCCTGCTCCTTCTCCTGTCCTCGGGCGAGCACGGATTCTGCCCGGCCGCAGGGCTCAGTCCACCTGCTAAGTGAAGGTTTCACGAGAGACAACAAAGAAAGAAGCTGTTCCTTTCTTCCTCAGCCAAGTTATTGGCGACCAGCAACCCGCCGGCTCCTTCCCTTGTCCGCTGTATTCTTTTCTCCTCAGGAACACAATTCACTCATTTTCCCTTAGAGTAGTAAAACTTTTTTCGTCCTTGAAGGCGTGGTGATGCTGGCTGGTCGCGTGTGCGGAGAGCGGAGGCTGGCTCCTGCTCTCCCCCTCTGGTCCTCTCGTTTCAAGTTTTGTTCTGTCCTAGGAAAACTTCTTGCGATGGTGCATTTCTCTGAAGTTGCTATTGCCGGAGCTCTTGGTTGCCTTCGAAACAAGAGTCCTTTTTCATTCTCTTCGCAACAGTCACAGTCTGATGCGACATCTTTCCTTTTGGGTAGAAATTAGGAAACAAGTATAACAAGGAAAAAATTGAACAGGAAAAAAATGATGTCGAATTGTTCTGTTACCTTGTTGCTGATGGTTGGGATTGGTGTATTATTTTTTTCCCAGCAGTTGTCTGGAGAAGGAGGAGGAAGAAGAGTGCATTGGTGGAGGTGGAGGTGTGTGTGTGCATATAGGGGATCCTTGATACACAACCAACTCCTGTGGGCACGTTGCACCGCTCGTAGAGTGCACCGACGGCGGGCGCGGGCGCTGGCCGTGCTGGAGCAGAGTTGCAGCAGGAGCTCGCTCTGCGCCCCCGTTCGCGCTCTCTTTCCCTCTCTCACTTTCACTGTCCCTCCCTCTCTCTCTCTCACTCACTCTCCCCCTCTCTCTCTCTTTTTCGGGCGCCCGCTCTAGCTCCGATCTGACAGTTCGCTCTCTGTCCCTCCCTCTCAGAGCAGGGACTGTCGAATGTTTACCCTCCGCCGCAAGCGCGCACCCACCACCACACTTTCCCAAATACAAGGAAGTCGAGCACCAGGGCCCCCGCTGATTGGCTACCCGCTGGGTGATTGGCAGGCCCAGAATGACTGGCTCAGGACGCGCGGCCCCCCTTCCGGCCGTTCCGATTGGTTGCTTTTTAATTTAGGCAGAGCGTCGTAGAAGCTGGAAATCTGTCGTCCCCCCCGACTCCCTCCCCCTCTCCACTTTCCCCTCCCCGCCCCTCCCCCGCCACCCCCTCCGCCACATCTTAACTCTTAGTGTCCGGCCCAGACGTTGGCGTTCCCTCAGTGGCTCTGGGCGATTGTAATAAGTCTGGGAGGAGGGAAGAAAGGGATAGAAAAGGAAGGGAGGGACGGGCTGGGGGTGAGGAGGGGGCGAATCAGAAGGAAAATGAAAAGAGAAACAGGTAAAATAGCAAAGTACCCAACCCACCTAGTACTGCGTTGCATTGCCCCCTCCCCCGCCAGAGATTTGTAAATCGCGCGGCGCGGATGTACCATTCAAGCTAATACCTATAGACAGATGGGTCCCCAGTGGTTTCAAAGTTTCCTCTTTCCTTCACCAGCCGGCCCCCATCTCTGTCTCGGCGGGGGTCGGAAGGGGGGGTTCACATCTCCAAGAGCTCAGGTCGCGGCCACGGTCCTTGGAAATCCGCCACTGCAACTTTCTGCAGCCGCTGCGCGCCGGTGGCGGCCCTCTTTGTTTAAGTTCTCGGATGCCATCATCTGAGAGACCTGCAGCCGGTACCGGCGCGGTGCCCGCGCGTGCGAGACGGACGGCTCGCTGCCGCTGCTCGCTCTCTTCCCCCACCCCCTCTCTCCCTCTTTCGCTCTCCCTCCCTTCCTCCTTCCTCCCTCCTTCCTCAGGGATTCATGCAAGTAACGTGCGTGCCCTTGTGAGTTTGGAGGGTGCAGGTCAGCGGAGCCCTGCGATGTTTTTGAAAAGCAATCACTCCGACCTTTCCCCATAGATTCATCGTAAGTGTATTCGACCCAATGGCTTGAGGAATTCCCGCGGCAGCAGGAGCCGGCAGAAGGAATCGGGATACACTAGCCGCGCCCTCTGTTGCTGCACCGCTTCCTTCTCTGTGTGTGTACGTGTGTGCGTGTGTGTATAATTTCAGTGTGGTTGTTATTAGTGGTGGGGTTTTGCTCCCTCGCTATTCTTAGGCACGATGGTGCTTTTTTTTTTATTCTTTCTTTTCTGTCTCAGAAGGGTTTGCGCCGTGGATAAGGCTGGCGGCGACAAATGCTTTCTCAGCTCCAGCCCGGCTGAAAGAGTTAAGGAGGACGGGAGGGGGAGTGCGCCGGGGAGGCGAGAGAAGCGGGGGTGGGGTGGGGTGGGGGGAAGCGGCCAAGCGGAAACGCTGCACAGAGGAACCTCAGCGAACCAAGAAAAAAGAGAAAGTGGCAACGAAAACAAGGGCAAATTGAACCCTCCTCGGGGATTTCCAATGAACTAACCCAACTCGGACATTCAATAAATACATGGTTCCTAATGAGTGTGCGTTGTGTGTGTGCACCCCGCACCCTCAGCTGCTGGTGCGCCAGCCCTGCACCCGCAGCCGCCCGCCCGCCTGCCCCTGTGTCTGGCGGTCCCGAGCCTGAGCAGCGGCCCAGGGCGTAGATGTGGAGCTGCTAGTGTGTTCCGAATAAAATGCAGACGGGCCTTCTGCCCTTTTCTCCCGGTGCAGCGCGCAGTTAGGTGAACTCAGTGAAAGCCGGAGCTCTCCAGCCCATCCGCAGCTACGCACCCTTGGCGTGATCTGAAGATTAACAGTAGACGCATAGAATTAATGTAGGATCTTGTCCAGCCCCTGCTTGCCGGGTGAGATACCATCGTAGGTAGGTTTTAGTAAAGCTCTTATTGCCAAGGTATAGATCTGAAAGGCAGTGGTAACCAAACCCCAAACAGAACGGATTTTTTTCCCTCTGGGTCCCCCAAAGGTTCCTTTTTATATTTATGTATGCGTATATGTATATATAAAAGATGGAACACAGATTTCATTGAATAAATCTGAGATCTCCAGGTGCAGACGTTTGAATAGTCGGTGCCAGCACCCCGTGTTTTCCTTTCCTGCCGATTTTGCTTGGATCCGGCTCAAAAACCGAGAGAGTCTCGTGGTTTTGTTTACACTGAATGGGGAGGATAGGAACAGAGCCATGGGGCCGCCTTTCATTAATATACAGTGAGGATTTTGTCTAAATTACTGCTATGAATTTCACAGTACACGCTTTCAAAAGCAGTCTCAGGTGGCCTGATGAAACGTGATAGCGCCTCTGCAAACAGATCCACTTTCTTTCTTTCTTTTCAAGGAGGGTGTGTGTGCGTATGGGAAGCCCCCCAAAACGCTGTGCTCCTCGATAACAGAAATACACTTCTGTTCCGAGGTCTGTCCCCTTGTTCCTCCCCCCTTTCATCGTACTTAGTTCTCAAATCGCTCGCGCCCCCCCCCACGCTGCCCCACCCCATCCGCCCCCCTCCCTTTGCCGAGTGTGATTGTTTTGTCTGGAAAAAAAAATCCAAAGTATATAACAAGGGGAGAACAGTTAGTGCTGATTTTCATTTGCATACATTTTCATATATTTTGGTGAAAATAATAGACTAGTGGAGAGCTGGGCTTAGAGGCGTCAGTGTAAAAGGGAAGGCTAAGGATGCGTCGGTTCTGGAGAGTTGAGAATATGCCTTCCCCTCCGCCCCCACCCTAGTCCCCTTATTTAAAAAAAAAATAAAACAACTTCTTTTATTTAAAAATCTAACCCTGGAAGTTTGCTCGGTAAGTGTTTTTCATTTTCTTTCCCTGCTTTCTCGTCTCTTTCCCCTCTTTTCTGGCTTATTTATTTATGTTCTTGTAGGTTTGGGAGCTTATTTTCATTGCTTGGGACAAGAGAGGGTTCACAGAGCAACTGTATGAGGGAAGGAAGGGAAGGTGTGTTGGGGGGAGTAAAAAAAATCCAACCCTGCTAAAATATTACATAAAAAGATGGACTCATTCCAAAGCTCTGCACAGCAAGGCACTTTACTTGGGGTGGGGGGAGAAGGAGAGTGCTATTCATTTTAATTGTTGATCGTGAAGGAGAAAAAAACACCCTGGAAAAGAAGTGATTATTAAGCATGCAGTGTATAAATATTTCTTGTTTGGGGAATATTTTTCCCCCAGAGAATCAGGACTAGAGGGGAAGAAACCACCTTTTTGTAGCCAGTGGTGATGTGGTGAACTGTGTACGCCCGCTGGGATTGGGGTGGGGGGACTCATGCTGGGAGCAGGGGGATGGAGGAGGGGGGCTTGGCAAAGGGAGGGCAGAGAGCTAGGGAAGGAGGAAGCCAGGCAGGAAGTCAGGGCACCCCTGGTTAATGCTGTGTCTGGGGAGAAGGCGGGGAGCTGCAGCCTCCCAGCTCGGTAGTGAAAGCCCATCAGAAAGAGGGTGATCAATCAAAACTAACCAGGACATCCCCACACTTTATTCCCATAGGAGGCTGGAGCTTTAGCTAGAAAACTATATGTTACTTTGTTTTCCATTTTTGACAGCCTTACTCCACTTGCACCCTCCTCGCCACTGTCCCTGGGTTTTGTAAAATTGAGGGTGCAGTTACTTGCTAGGTGCAATTAATTAGATAAATATGGCTGGAGGAAATAGCTAGGCCAAGTCCAGGCCCCTGCGAGCGCCTTATCTTAGTGAAATAGGCCGGAGAGGATTTTAAAAGCTCCTTGGTTTTGTTCTTTTAAAGGAAGCGCGTCTAGGGTGATGAGGGGGAGAATCAAATGGCTGGGATTTTATTGCACTTTTGTACACACAACACCTTGCAATTTAGAATTGGTAATTTATTTGGAAACAGTTGATGCCAAATCAATGAAATGGTTTGTATCGAGGGAGGAAGACGTTTCAGCTGGGGAGGGGGGCAAGAATCGCCAGTTTTCCATTCCTTGTTTACGTGCTTGGCAGCCTTGCTTTTGACTGGGGTTAACTCTGTGTGCTCCATTGGACCAGATGCCATATAGAGCTGCTCCCTGAAGATCATTTGTTTCCTTGATGGGGAACATTTCTGAGCAGAGTGTATTGGTTGCCATAGAGAAAGAAATAAAAGGAAGAACACTAGTCACATTAAGCTATATGTTTGTGCACTGGGCTTTAGATAAAAGGACCTTGGTTCAGCCAAAGAGAAGAAGCCAAACTAGAGATTTCTAGTGCCACTAAAACTAGCTTTATTTTGTTTTGGACTTTTACAGTTGAAACATATAAGCTAATTTTATTGGTTGTTGTTAATTTTATATGACACGGTTTACTGAACAAAATAAACTTTGCTCCGGAGTAGCACTATTGACTTGTCAGCAGGGGGCGCACTGACTTGTCTTAGCCGGTACTAAGTAAAACGTAGCCGTTTCAAAAGCAAATCTGCTCTTCCAAACTTGCCAAAGGAACGCACACCCCTACCTTTCTGTGCATATTCACAACGAGGAGCGAGTTTATTGCATAACATGGGGTTTTGAAATATGAGAATAATGACTGCCTCACCTCCCTCCCACCCATACCTGTGAAATGGTCCAGAAATAAATAACAGTCCCCAAACTATTCCTCCATGTCTCTTAGTAAAGTGGACAGAGAGCTGAGAAACAGAAATGAGCTGTGAAACCAACAACAGTTAAAAAAAAATATTATTAAGGGTATGTAATAGGCTACTTAAGAAGCTGTCCTTTAGATGGTGTTTCTTTGGGAGAGGGGAGAAACAGTCAAGAAAAAAAATGCATTCTAAGATATTATCTGTTAAAGAATGAAGGTTCTTCAACCTGATACATGCTTTGACTTCTAAGTAAAATTCAGAGTCCTGAAGATTTAGTTGAAGTGCCCAGTATCTTTTACTCCTTTTGATATTTAGTGGCTAGTTTCATTCTTGGCATGATTTATGGTCTTAGAAAGATGTTGGTTTTATCTTTGAAGGGCTTACTAGGGGAAAGAAAATACAAAATAGCCATGGGTTAGATGGCTTGAAACTTTTTAGTACATTACTTAGCCCAGTGGCAGAAAAGTTTCAATTAAAGCACAAGATTTCCCCCTTCAAAGATTTTTTAGATACTGCTCATGAGGACTGAACTTTATTGTGGTAAAGGATGAAAAAGATATGTGGAAAACCTCTTAAAATAGTGAAGGGCAAATCCTGACTGGTTCTGAGGAATTAGTCTATTTGTCACTAACAGTTTTCCCAAGGAGATTTAGAGAGCGTGACCAAGAAAGGGAAGCCAGGAGTGACTGCAAGTGAGAAGCTGGCTTCCACGGTTCAGTAGCTGAGCGCACCTGTGAATGTGTCACAGAGCCTGTTTAGTAAGGGCCACATTATGGGATGGCTCCAATGTTCCTGTGCAAGAGGGGGAAAGGCACCTTATTCTTTCTAACACAGCTCTAAGTCAACCAGATGCCAGCTAGGAGAAGGTTTTTTGGGAAGCTAACTTTAGTAAGTCAGCATTTGTTTTAACTGGTATGTATTAAGATTATGGGAATAATATAAGCAAAGGGGTCACGCTGAAACATTTTCATTCCACGATTTTCACTCTCCAGCTTAGAGTCAGGAAATGTTAGGTTTGTGCTAATAAAACAAAGTGGAGAATTGAGGAAAATGTAATTTGAACCCAAACATTGCCTTTTCTCCAGCTCTCGAGACATTTCAGACAAAAGGCTTCTGGGGAGATCCACATGAACTGGACAAATATCTCAAAGCTCTAGCTTACTTCACATACCCAGAGCAGCTGAAGGCCTTTAAAAATTTGGGGTGGGGGGCGGAGGAAGAAACTTTTCTGTTTAGCCAGACATTTTGCAAAACACCAGTGAAGCAATTATTATACATACTTAGAGCATAATTTTTGTATGCCACTTTTCATGAGATCTGTGGTTGTTAGAATCTAAACTGCTACTTACTTTCTCTTTTGCAAATGCACTTAAAAATTAAACAGAAAGAAAAAATGCTTTTCCCTTGTGATATCTATAGTTCTAGCTTCCTTTATGTAAAAGAAACAGAAAATAAGAATTCTGGGTAAAGCAACAAGTTAATTTGAAAAGAACTGCTATATTATAGATCTGGCTTTAGCATACTATAATGATTTGGGGGTGGAAATGATCAAGCTGGGTTTGAATTAAGATCCAAAGTGCTGGGCAAAGCTACAGACTTTTAATTGTTGGGGATGGTGAAATTGCTTTTGCCAAATGAGAGAATGAAGAACATTACCTGGGTCAAATGTACAAAACTCAGAGTGGGTATTTACTCATTTGCTTCCATTTGAGAATGGTCAGGTGCTCTGATACTGCTGCATATTTGCCATTAACATTTGCAAATTAAAATGTTAAGCGTACTCACAACTCATATATATATAACTGTCTGTTACATACGAATGGGAGGGTTCTTCCACGGTAGCTTTTGGAAAAGAGTATTTGTTGTCCTGGCAGTGATAAGTTGTTTTTTGGTCTTGTTAAGTTTTTTTGAAGTGTACTCATGCTTTCCTCTCCCCCATTTCTTTGTATCACTTTGATAACTGATCTATAGGATCTGTAGGAAAGGGGCAAGCACTAGGTTTTTAAAAGATGGGTTTGAAGAGATAATTAGGAAATTCAAAAACATTATGATTTCTCACCTCAAAGCAAGCAGCTTACTCTTTCTGATGTTTATAGGGTAGTTTTAAACTACAGGACATCTCAGATTGTGGGGAATGAATTAAGAAGGCACAGGAAGGTGGTAATCGAGTGTATGCTTTTAAAACAACCCATTCCCAACAGTTTGTCCACTGTAGCTGCATGCATGCACCTGACACGTCTGGTAATGAAAGCCACCAATCGCTAGGGCAGCTGGAGCTGACACAGTGTGATGGACTATTCTTGCCTGGCTCCTCATCACCCTAGATGCACCCCCCAATGTAATGGTCTTCTTCGAATTTAAATTGATAGGGTTAGGTAATGCAGAGGCCAGCTGATTGACCAAAATGATGATGATGATTCACTAACAAAAAAACGTCGGCATATTCTAGCTAGAAAAAGATTCCAAGGTCACTTGGTGGTTTTCTGTGTGTATTTGTGTATTTTAAAAACAAAGCCTAGAAATACTAACTCAGCTTTACTAGGAGTGGTTAGTTTTTTTAAGATTGGAATGGTCCTAATAGAATGGAACTGCTCTCACTCTTGGGGACACTCCCTACAGCAAATATTCCCTATACATTATAAGGGCATCTCCTTTCTGGGCTGGAACTGGGTCCTCAGGAGGTGGATAAGAGAGTCATTGTGGCATACTAGAAAACAATTCTTACATTTTAGTGCTTTTTTTTTCAATTAGATTTTTTTTTTTTTTGACATTTGAACTTAGCTATTGTCTGAGGGGCTGGGTGCAGATTGCAGTGTGTCAGGCTGAAGGCTGCTCTTTTCGGCATTTCCCCCAAATGGTGCTTCTGTGGTATCTTCTTTCCAGCGGATGCTGAAGCTTCCACCTCGCTATCTTGCTCCTTTTTGGGGCACTAACCTATGCTGGTGTCCGCTCTGGGCAGGCCAGCCGCAGATGTATTTTCAAGAAAGTGCGGTTCTTGTAGCTCACTTTAAAAATATAGTATCATGTTTATTCATTGATATTTGATACTTCAAATATTCCATAGCTTGCCGCAAGATAATTTCAGCACAAAAATGTCTGGTAGACACTTTGGTGGTCAAATTTAGTGACCTTGCTCATTGTAGCTCGGATTTGTTAGTTCCAAGTTAAAATGTTTGTGTCTGATATTGCTTTGCACACACAACTCTCATCCCAAATTTTCTGTAGGGACTTGGTTACTCAATAAAACCCTAAGGGAGGATCCCAGGCTTGCAGCCGCATTGTATAGACGACAAATGTTAACTTAGTATTAAATCCGGGTGCAAAAAGGCATATGTTGTTCAAATACTATGGGCTGTGTTCCTTTTATTTTTAATTCACATCACAAAAACAAGTAAAACTGCGCTTGGAAAAACAGTAGGTTGGAAAATCCTACGCTTTTATTGGAGGGATCTGGCAAGTGATTCCTTTCTAGGGCTAGAAAGTAAGAGTAGAACTTTTCCCCAGGAACGATTGTCTTGGAGACACCAGCGCTCAAGGTCCCCAATCTAGAGTGGCGGGGTCCTCCCTTTGCTCCCCACCCCCCAGTTCCAGTGATCTGTGGGCATGATGAGAAGCAGTTTCTCCCAAATCAGAGGCGATTTGTGGGGCCCCAGGGCTAAGTTCGGCTTCCTTAGATCATATTCTAATGGTGTTTTATTTTATTCAGAGCACAGTTTGCATAATAAAATTAAAAGGCTCCCATTACTTCCCTTTTATCCCAGAGCACTGGCCAGTAAGGTCTTTTAAAATGTTGTTTGAACATCTAGAGCGGCCTTCGGAAGTTGAATTAGTATTGCTTTTCTATGGAGAAGAAAAAAGGAAAGAGGTAAAAAGGGCAGAGTGAGAAGGGGGTTAGGGAAAAGGAGAGAAGTGGATAAAAAGAAGGTAGAAGTGGAAAAGACTGGGGACAGAAAAGATCAAGAGAGAGAGACGGGGCCGCGGGAGGCCACAAGATAAACGCTGAGTCACCCTAACGGGTCATTGGGAACACAGGAGCGAGATGCCTCAGCCTAGCAAAACCTAGGGGCAAAGCGCACCCCATCTTCGGGCCTCCTTCCCGCCCGGCGGTAGGAGCGCAGGCTTGGTGTTCGGCGCGGCCGGCTTGCCTTTGTCCCCGGCTCAGTGCGCGGCCGCGGGCTCCCGCGGCGGGCTTTGTTCCGGCGGAGCAGGGCAGGACCCCTCACACCGACAGGTCCCCGCCCTCCCCGAGCTGGGGACGGTGGGGGTGGGGTCTGCGCGACAGGGCCAGGGAACAGGGGAGCGTCGGCGGGCGCCTCTGAGCCTGGGATTTCGTTCCTTCGCTCCTTTTCGTAATTGAGCTGTTCCCCCTTCGGGAGGGGGCTGGGCTGCGCGGGAGGAGGGAGAGCTGGAAGGGGGGCGCCGGATCGCAACCGGCTGGCTACAAGGGCGAGGCGCAGCTCTCGGTGCGGGGCGGCGAGGATTTGTATTGTATGCGTGCGCGCTTGCAGGGATGGATGGATGCATGTAAGGATGAGGATGATCGTTGAATTGGGTCCCAAGTTTTAAGTTTCCGGGCGGAGATTTTGTCAGCTGCAGGGCGCCGCAGGTTGGTGCCTAGTTAACCCCTAAGATCCGCTCTCAAGGTGCTTTGGGGCCGCGGGTGGGCGCTGTGGACGCGCCCAGGGTCTGGGGCTGCCCACCGGCGGCGCGCAAATCCCCGCCGTGGAGGCCTGTGACGAGGGACAAAGAGGCGACACCCTGACCGAGCAAAGGGCAGGGGCGCACGTGTGCCCACGCACCCACGCGCTTCCTCCGCTCGGGACCCCTCCCTGTGCGTCCAGGCGCCTTGGAGCCCAGGGATCAGCATCTGGAAAGTTCGCCCTGTGCAAACCCTCTTTTCTCCTTTCGTCATTGCATTTAGCAACCGGCATGTGAACGTGTGTCACCCTCTCCCTAGACAACCCCCCCTCAAAAGGTGGGCAGATTGCAAGAGTTACTGCTCTGTTATTGTTTGTCAAACAGGCCCCTTCTCTTGGGAGAGGGTCGAGGGGCATGTGGCGGATCCCGGGCTAGGATTACATTAATCAAAGCATTATTTCCCCAGAGAAGCCGAGCACAAATGAGAGTAAATCCTAATAAAATTGGATCGCACAGAAATGGAACGCTTTAAGTAATCTGCCCTGCCTGATAAAAATCTCACATTTACAAGATGTGGGTCTTAAAAAAAAATCCTCACACCTCTGGCCTTGGCTTGGCTGCTGGGTCCTGGTCGGGCCAGGGTACTGTCACTATGTGAACTCAGTTGAACTTCTGGAGTAAGGAGAGGAGGACACTCCCGGCTATGGAGTTTCACAAAATCAGGCTTACTCAGAAGGCACGTTCGGCCCTGGGCGCTCCTCTGGAGCTGAACCCCTTGTTCCCATGTTTCCCATCCGTGCTCTGCTAGGTCGCAACTCTATTCCTCTGGGAACGTGGGCCCCCACTTTTCCCTTCGAGCAGTTGGCCACAGGATAGGTAATCGCACCCCATTACCGTGGCGCAAAGCCCCACCAAGCCAGAAGGAGGGTGCGGCCCACGGTCTGGGCAGACGACCGGTGCTGAGCCCGCAGCAGATTGTAAGTCCCCCCGCCCGGTCCCTAGGCCCCCATTTCAGGGCCTGCCACGTCCGCGGGGCCATTTCCTAGGCGACCTCGGGTCCTTTTGGCCAGGGCAGAGGTATGCGTTTGGGGTGACTGCTGGGCAAGCTGAAGGCGCCGCTCGCGTGAGAGACTTCTGGTACTTTCGGGCCATCTCATCCAGTAAACAAGGTTCACACTTTATCTGCCTTCGTCCCCCAAGTGGTAGGAAACTTTGCGACGCCTTGCGCGGTTCTGCGAGGAGGATAAAGCAAAGCTCCCCCTCCCAACTCTATAGTAATGGTTGAATCAAGCAAAGCCTGCATGCCAGGAGGCAAACTCGCCCCGCCACCCCGAGGCCTCCTCCAGCCGCGGAGACTCGAAAGCCGACTGTGACGCCACGCGGCCCCTGGTTGCTGACAAGTGTGACAACACCGTCCTGGTCCCACGGGTGAGCACCAGCCTCAGGGCTGCGCCCAGCCCTCCAGAGGGCGCGGAGGCAGCCAGCTCTCGTCCTGGTCCTCCGCGCGCGGAGGCGGGCGCCCAGGACCCCGCGGGCCGCGATTGCGCCAGCGCCCCCTGCAGGCCGGCATTGGAAGGGCCCGCCGTGTTCTTCGGTCGCGTGAGGTCCCCGCGCTGCCCAAGTCCAAGCCCGCCGGCCGCACGCCACCCCGCCTGGTCTGCGGCGCCGGAAGGCGTTCGGTGCCTTTTCCAAATGCGAGTTCCCGACGGCCATGGAGCAGCAGGATGGGTGGGAAAGGAGAGAGAGAGGGCAACAAAAGGGAGCTCCGAGGGAGGTGAGGAGCAGACGATGTCACCCCCTCCCCACCCATGGTCGGCTGCTTTTCTCCCGCCCCCTCTCCAGTTGGCGAAGGGCTGCCCCCGCGGGAGCCGGTGGCCTTACGCCTAGCGTCCGGCCTGCACATTCCGGAGCCCTGAAGGCCGCGCTGTTCCCTCGCCGGGGCAGTGCAGGGCGCTAGGCAGGGCTGGGCAGCCTCACCTCCGGCGAGTGCGCCTCGGAGGGGTCGTTTCCCCAGCGGTCTGGCGGGTGGCGCGGCTGGAGCAGTGTACGTGTGTGCGCGTGTGAGGACGTGTGCGCGTGAGTGTGGTGCGCGCGCAGGGCAGGACTGGAGGCGCTGCAGGATTCTGTGGTGCAAGCGTATCCCTTTCAGCCTTGAGATCTAAATCTGCAACCGTGGCGCTTATTATTCTCCCCCACCCCCAGTCCGGGTTCTCTACACATGCGTCTCCCTCTTTCGCCCATGTCTTCCCATCTGGTTCCCAAAGAGATCCCCCTTGTGGTCCGGGAATATTCGTGGACACCCTGACCCACGTGAGCCAGGGTAAGGCTGAAAGGGACAGTGCTAGCTGGGCAAAGACACCGAAAGCATGTCCATCATCCAGCTTGCTCTTGAGACTGGATTTCACGCACAAGGAAGCCGCGTTTTAGGGATTCCTGTATCTGTTTTCTCTCTGCCCTGGCCTTAAAAACTGCTGCATAGAGGTGGCTTTTAGGTTTAGAGGGATAGGAAGGAGGTAGGAACCAATTGCAAATCACTTTCGGGGAGTCTCTTTGACCAGTTGTAGTCCTGTTGCGCACCTTTCCAACTTAACTGGCCCCTTTCCAGTGATGGGAAAGGAGGGGGGAGGGTAAAGACGCCCGCACGTTTTCATTTCTGAAATAATGACTCCCCTTTCTTCCAGTCTGTGATTTCCATAATTTCATACAAAACAGGGGCTGTCAATGATCTCTTCATAAGAAAAGAGAAAGCCGAGCAGTAGAAAACTTGGACCAAATCAGATTTCTCCTTCTTAAAACAACCAGGGACTCCCTCCCTATCCCACCAAGTTTGTTCAGCTTTCAAGGGGAAACAGGGCAGAGAAATTTAGAAAAAGGCTAAACATTTCTCTCCTTCATTGAAGCTATGAACCCAATTGCCCAACTGTATTTTTGATAACCTGAGATCCAGAAGATTCTAAAAGGGAACTTTGTATACGCACGCTATTAGTTGTCCTCTCTCCCCTATAATGTTTGCATCTAAGCATTTTCAAGAATTTAAAAAATATCTGTGATATATACTTTTGCTCTTGAATTTATGAATATTAGATGGTTTTACTGTTAGGCATAATTCTTTATAAGACCTCCTGTCCTAAAGAAAGTCTCTAAGTAACATTTCCACAAGCTCACTAGCTACTCCAGAGGCCCTTACCAGCCAGAGTCATGATAAAATTTCCCTGGCTCCTTTTCATAAGATAATTTATAGACAATGAAATTTTAACAAACAACGTGATGGTAAAATGTTGAGTGTTTAAATAGATGAGCTTTTGTTTTCAGAAGTAAACTTTGGCTTTTCTTTGAATTATTTATCAAGCTGTTTGCCCATAGGTCTTCCTAAAGGCGGGGAAGGAGGTAGAAGAGGGTATCACTTTTATTTACTTAAAGCATATGTTGACACAAAATTTTAAAACTAGCCTTTTGGAAAACAGCAAATTACTATGCCTATAAACACCCACCTTTGGGACTGTGAAAAGAAAAAAACAAAAAAAACAACCTAATTACTTTCACAGAAAACAGTACTCAGTTGACTAAAATATTGTATGGCAATCCTTGGAAGCTCCTCCTCCTCCTTAAGTATAGTACAGTTTGGTAATATACTACACATATTTATACATGATGTAAATATGCATATGCACAAGGGTAGATGTTTATGTACATAACATAACAAAATATATACATACCCCAACTGAATGCATTTGCATATAACATGCCCATGTGTAATATACCAAACTTCTATGATTAACAATACATTCTATAAGAGATAGTCTTAAAATAAGGGGAAGTGAGTCAATCTTATTCATATTGAAAAACATTTAAAAATTTCTTCTGAAATCCAAATCGTGCTAACTGTAGATGGCACTACAGAAATCAGTAAATAATAGATTCATAGGATTAATATTTTACGCGCACCCCATTTAAAAATACTATGAACTTAAATAACTTGTTTTCCATAAAATAAAAGGACTGGCATAATTAAATGTGCACATTTAAAACATAAACATTCTACCTAAAATCAGGTACGTATCTTTTGACTTTTTTCACACTTTAAATACTGTTGTCTTAGAACAAAAATTAAATCCTGGTTGCAGTGAAAGAGAGCAGTAGTGTTATTTTCCATTTTACTATAAAGAAGACATTTTTAACTCGTTGATTTTATGGTCCTCTACCTGCATTAAAAGACATTCAGTGGTCTACTGATAATTTACAACGTAAAGCTAATTTGCAGCATATATTAACACTTGAAATGATTTGTATAATATGGGATTCCATGTTACTTATTTGCCTCCTTTAATGGTATGTTACATCTTTGGATTTTCAGATGTTATTTTGGTTAAAATAAGAATTATAGTTGAAATGAACACCTTGGCATGTGTTGGCAAATATCCACAAGCTCATTTGTGCTGAGTAAATGTGAAGAATTTTATATTTTAAATGTTACTGGTCTTAGCTGATAAAGGAATCCAAAGGATAAAGTTTTGCAGTTTTCCTAAAGACCATGATAAAAGGAGTTCCCTCACAGGATGAATTCTTTTCACTGAATTATAAAATGTTTTGTTTGCTTGACCACATTTATGTAAATGTTTCTTTACTAAAAAATATATGACGTTTGTGATGGCATTTATCCTACATGTATTTATCACTTGCTTATTTCAGAGAGAGTCTTTAAAAGACAGAGGACTCATTGGTGGTGTCTAAATGCAGGGCGTCCATAATGTTCATGGGCGATTTAAAATTTTTTTGCACACAAAAAATTGATTGTGGCCTCCTGTGTTGGTAATGACCTTGTGAAAACAGAAATTAATTTAGCCCAACTACTTTCTGAGGTTTGTTTCTTAATCTCCTAAAAATGTGAGTTAAAATAATGGAAATGCCACAAGTGAAAATTAAAAAACAAAATAAGACGGTTACTTGGAAGGAGGTAAAAACATTTTACTCTATTTGGGGTTTAAGATCAGCTATGAAAGTAAGTTAGTCTTTTGTTTTAGAAAGTTTTCTATCTGAGGGTGTGGAGTGATAGGAGAGACACAGGCTATATGATGACATAAAAATGCACAACGTTCATTCAAAAATTTGGATGAAGAGTCATTCACTTTAAAATTGTAAAATCTTTTCTGTCAACTTAATTAATGAAGTGGGTAAAGGACTATTTTAGCAGGCTCAAATTACGTATGTAAGAAGATTTATAAGAAGAAATACTTTGGCATGCTATGGCCTAAAAGCAGACAGAACTATAATATAGCAAATAAAACTCCCCAGAATGTAGGCATCCGAGATTCAATTTCATTAAAAAATTTGGCAGTTAAAGAAAAGAAGGAAAAATGCTTATTAAATCAGGGCAACTATAAAATGTTGACAGATCTCAAGTTTCATATCCAACTAGGCGCTTAAGAAACTGCTGGGATGTTGGTGGAGTGTAAGTTATTCTGTCAAACCATTTTTCATAGTTAATTATCTTTTCAATACCCTCAAATTTAAACTCCAACTTCATAGACTAATCCTTTTCTCTCTCTCTCTTTCTTCCTTCCTTTCCTCTAGTTCCTCCTTCTTTCCTTCCTTTCTTTCTCTACTCACCCCACTCCCAAGTCTGTAGGCAATTGGGTGAAGCTATGGAGGGTGCACTCTGAGGGGGTTGAAGGTCTTCAGCCTCGGTGGTCAGGCCTTGTTAATGACACGCATCCAGTATACTGAGGTATATCTGTGCTCTCTCAAAACACATTTCTTTTCTTTTCTCATCCAACTACCCGTGGCTTTTAAAGAGAGAGGCAGGCGATGTCTGCTGAAGTCATAATAAACTGGAGAATTGAATTAATCATTTGGATAATTCAGGCATTACTGGCTTTCCTTCCTTGTGTCTTCTAAGAAAAAAAAAGAGAATGAAATTTGAACAATCTGGATTGGCTATTGTGATTGAATTTGTAGGATGTTGACTAAATCTATAAGGTATTGCTTGATTCCTCATTCTACCACTGTTAACAAAGATGGATACATACACCTGAATGGATGCCCATAGAGGTCAGAATGTGCATTAAGACATTTACCCCAGATTTAAATAAAGGGAGTTGAGGGGCCTGACTTGCCAGATTTTGCTGAATGCGTTGATTGAAGTTATTAGATAATTGTTCACCTTTCTACTTTGCCCCATGAGAGGTGACACATGCACATATTATAAAATACTTTAAATTAATGTTAAATAGTTCAACTGGGATCACTAAAGTTATTTACATTTAGCAATGAATTCAAATGTTAGCATTATACATTTATTGAATTAGGATCCTCGTTTTCTTGTATGCTCTGACTTGGAAACGTTTGCTGAACAAATCTTTAATGGTTTTTTTTTTTTTTTTTTTTTTTGGGAGGACAATTTTCTCAGTATAATTTGGTGGATTGAAAAATATAGTCCCTTTACTTTCTGTGGGGGGCCATATCAAAAAAGTAAGGGAGGACAAGGTTAAATATTGTAGGTGGCAATTAGGCTCAGAGACTATTTTAAAGTTGTCTTTGGATAAGGTGGAACACAATTTGAATTTAGTCTCAAGAATATCAGCAAATATTAATTGCAGGCAGTTTTAAAAAAAGATGCCTAACTGTGGATGTTATTGAAAAAAGAACACTTAGACTTCATATTAATAAACTGCTTTCTTTCTTAAAAAATCTCTGGAAAATTATGTCACTTTATTTCAAATTCATCTAATTAAATACACTGAGGTATTGTTTATCTTCGTAACACAAGACTATGCCAAGAATAAATAAAACTGTGTCCTAGATAAGAAAGTGTTACTCATTTCAGTTTTGCTATAATTTCAGGAGAGAGGGGCTAAGTGAAAACCATGGGTTAGTAATGCTTTTATATTTACTTAGAAAGTTGTTATGCTAACAGAAATTACTGATTAACCTTAGAACAAGGGTGATCATGTTTTGAAATTTTAAATAATTTCTATTTCTAGATGCACATGAAGATAGGGAAATAATAGGTTTAATGTGTGCTCACAGAGACATTAAGCATATAGAAAGATATTAGTGGATAAGTGAATAAGGATATTTCACTAGACATTTAGACCTAAGATTGGACTTTGCTGATTGTACTTTCTTATTAGTCAGCCTAGGGAGTTTTTTTTTTTTTTTTTAATTGACTCTTCAAAAACTTACACTGTGTGAAATTGTCGCAGAAACACTTATTCTTCACCCCAGACCCTTTTCAGTAAAGGGATGCCATCCATGGAAGATTTAGGCAAAACAAAATAATAGACTTACTGTCCGAAATTTCTCTTGGAGTGAGTATTTGTAGGATTTTCTAAAAAACAAAATACCTATAGGAATATTTATTTTGCTTTTTCGCCTTTCTCCTTTTAGAGGTAGGGCCTCATTCTCCCTGTTGGCCGTTGATCTCGGTGGAGGCTGTTGAGAGGTAGCCATGTAATTTCTTTATCTTTCACCTGCAAATTACACACATTATTTTGCAGCTCAAAATAAGCATTCCCAATGAGTTGCATTCAGTAAATGTCTTTCACAGCATTAGTACAGAACTGAGGTACAAAAGAATATTAATCTAATACATTCCAAAATTCAAATACTTGTGATTAATAAGCATTATTATCTATAAATAAGGCCCTAATGATACTTTGGCAGTGTTGTAAACACAAGAATCAGAGGCAATTATTGTCATTATTGTTCGGCAAGTACTTCCCATGAATACCAAATGAGTATTGCTGACCAGCTACTTGGCAAGTAAGGTTCCTATAAAGAAACAGATGTTGGCCAATCAGGACTGGCTCCTATTAACTGCCCTTCGCCCAAGACTCGGAGTCCTTAAAGAAAGAAAAGAAACAGGGAATCCAAAACAGTTTTGATGCGATTTTTAAAGATGCCCTTTATTATAAAAATAACAGCATCTTGAACATAATGCTGCTTTCCAATACTGACTTGGGAGAATTGGATACATTAGCAACCATTGTGTTCCTTGGAAGCAAAGGTCTCATTTGTGAGAGTTGAAAGGTTCTCGGAACCCTGTGATGGAGCACCTTTGCAGGAAAATCAGTGGACAAGGAGAGGAGTAAGTTGCAGCCTCATGAAAATCCCTTCAAAGAGCTTGGGCATGGCCAGGTTTCTATCTTTTCTCCCTTTCCCAGGCCACATAGAGCTCCCTCCTCCGTGAAAGTCACCAGCCCTGTGTGGGAGGCAGGCAGCTATGATGCATGTTAAAGAAAGTTCTTCACTCTCAGGGCTGCACTCCAGTCACTGGCACTCTGGGTCTTAGCAGTCAAAGCAAGACCAGCTGTCCCCACGAGCTGATTTTAGCTTTCAGTCCCAGTAAGGCCGTTGGCGTTGGCTAATAGCCAAATTGGTTTTTGTGGAGAGGGGCATAAAGTTTTGCGTGTATTTTCCAAAGGGAGGGAGGGTGTATTAACGATTAAGGATAGATTTGTTTTCTATTTTTGAATTTCCTGTGCCAAGCCTTATGCTTTAAAGATGGTATAGTTCTGTACAGCAGGGGTTGAAAAGCACAAATGGTTTCTCAAGGCATTGGAGACACTTCGAAGACACAAGAGATGGGGGTGTGATGGGGTCAGTGATGCCGGGAAGAGACAGCCTCTTTGCCAGCCATGGTCTCCGGCTCTGAGCTCAGTGTGGGTGTGTTCTTTTTGGAGAACGCATGGTAGGAGACCTTAACCCTCAGGAGGCGAGTGAGATTGCTTCCCGTGCATTTAGCATCACTTTAACTTTGGTGAGATTTTCCCTTCTTGCTCTCAGGGTGCTGAAACCTAAGTTCTTTCATTGTCTTCGTCTGGGAGAGGAGCCAGGGGGCCATGTTACCTGAGGAGGTTTTCTGAAAATGATCCTGCCACTCTGGGCCTAGGGGAGCACGCTGGCCACACCCATTGATGCAGGTAGCTGGACTCCAGAGCCATTGCTGGCAGGAGGAGGCCTTTGGGTGACAGCTGGGTCCTGGGTACTCTCATCCTCTCTTCCATTTTAAACTCTGCTGAATGGGAGGGAAGGAGAATTGTCCACAGCAGCATGTGGTCAGTCTGCGCATGGGCAGATGAGAAAACGTGAGTTCTTCCAAGCAAATCTTTTCTCCTTTCCAAGTATATTGACTTAAAGGAGAAGTTCCTTCCCAACAGTGGTGATAACGAACAACAGTAACCACAATAATAATACTACTAATAAAATTTCACTAAGGACTTACCAGGTACCAGCCATTGAAACGTGCCTCTGATGCATACTGTATTGAAGCCTTTAAGGGCTCTCCAAAATACAGTTTGTATCTAAATGTGACAGGCGAGCTAACCCCAGGGCACTTGGTGGTGGCACCAGGTTTTGAAGTTGGGTTTTGTCTTAAACTTGAGAAACCCTGCTAGTCTCTTCCCTTTGGGAAGTTCCTCTGACATTGCCCCTTTAGGGCGAGTCTGTGCTAGTTTACAAAGGGTTCTGTGACACTTGGTGAGTGCAGCCACCTCCCCCCCAACCCCGTCTTATGTCAGAAGGAGGATGGCAAAGGCCTTTTTACCCACCAGTACTGCACTCTCTGCCACCTCCCCCAGCTCTTCATGATAATGAGAACAGAGCAAGGCTCAACATACTAACCTGAAATCATTATTACACTGAAGCATGGCAGGGTGTGATAAGGGTCTCACAAAGTGCACACGTGTATATCTCTAAACTCTCTTGCACTAAACAGACATATAGGCGTATGTCTGTTTCTCTGTATATGAGTAAGGAATAGGAAAATAATCATTAATAGGTTATTTTCTTCACTCTAGGGAGGTAAATAACCTATTATTGGGAAGCAACTTCCCTATTGATGACATTGACCGTTGACTCCGGAGCTTGTGCCTGCTTCCAGGCTGGGAGGGACACCCAGGCAGTGCTGATGGGAGGGAGAGCCCAGGTTTGTGCTCCACTGGTGCACATGTGGGCAGGGACCGTGTGGATGCCCTGGTGCACACAGGCAGGGCCACTGTCCAAGCATCCTCAGGGGCCTTGACACTGTCTGGGAAACAATGAAGCTGTTTCAGGTGCGGTCAGGATCAATCAGTGGGGCCAGACTCTGCAGCTGGGCCTTGCCCTGCCAAGGCATTCCGGGACTCTGGGGACTGCTCCTTTGGCCCCTGCCCAGGTGTCAGAGCGTGTAGATACTAGCTCCTGGCAAGAGGAGAAACACGCCGTTTCGTTTGCGGCCTCAGAGAATGTAGAGTCGGCTGTGGAACTTCGAGAAACAGTGATACTCTACTCACAGCAACAATGACAGAAAATTCAAAGAAACTTCAATAATGATTTTATTTTAAATGAAATCTTTATTGTACCATCGGACCCCAAAGGGCAAAATTTCGTAAAGGTTGGAGCGAAAAGGTTGGCTTTTAGGCAAATGAATGCCACTTAATTAATTAATTAATATTCTGCCTGGTTCCAAGAAAGGATTTGAGGCAGTTTATAAAAATACATGTTGGAAAGAAACTAAGGGGCGAGAAGTGGGCCAGGGGTAAAGTCAGCACCCACTGCTTGGAGAAGTTAGAGAAATCACACAAAATGGCATGAGATAGTGATTCCTTTTCTCCATAGCAAAAAATAGAAAAATTTTTTAAAAATGGTTACAATAAGCTTTGCTAACTCTTATTCAAAAAAAGAAAAAAAGACACTATTTTCAAGGTGACCTATTATATCTGACATGAAAATATTTCCTAAACATCTTTGATATATTTAAACCCCCAAGAAAATTTTTCAGAGGGGAACTTACTACGACATCTTTTGTATTCACAGTAAAAAAGCTAATCTTGAGTCCATTAGAATTTTACATCGGAGAAAGGGCATCGGATATTCTTTGACAGTCTTTAATCCTAGCAATCGACAGTTCACTTCCTGTGCTTACTTTCTGGACGGTCATTTGACAGTTTGCAAAATATAGAACATGTCCTGCTTCTTCGGTAAATCCCAGGAAATCAACAAAGATATATGTTTTACTGCTCCTTCTCTTTTTTGTTTACGTAGTCAAGAGGCACATAATAGAAAGAACTCAGTAAAGTTCTCTGTACTTAGGAGTATATAAATTCATGCACTCTCTGCCACAGCCCGCTTAGGAACTTGGTTGCCTCATGTAACCTTTTTGGTTTTAGTTTTCTCATCTGTTAAATCAGGGTGTGGGATTTAGTTGATCTTTCAGTGCCTTCTAGCCATAAAATTCTGTGTTTTGAATTTTCCTGTCATCTAGAGAACCCATTAATGTAAGCGTGATTTTTTATATCTAGTTATATTTCCATTGTTATGGAACTTGCATGTAAAGAAGAATACAGGGCATTCTATTATGCAGTGTAAATCAATAAAATGAAAATGTATCCATTGACAACATTTGTATTTTCACCTATTACAGCGCTGTGCCATCTCTTTGAATACAATACACTTTTATGCCCCATTAAAGCATGCTTGACATAGCTTTCAACTACTTGCAAATGCTGAGAAGTTGAAAAACATAACATTTACAAAAGATACATCTGGTGCATATTTATATGACTTGGAATAAGGAATCATTTAAATACTGCTGAGCCATCTCCATATTAGGAGAAAAGATATTCCATGTCCATATGTGAAATTGGTAATAAAATACATGTAGGTTTCAATTTCTCTTACCCATTTTTTTTTTCCCCTTGACACATGTTAAAAATGTGGAAATATTGGTTAGGAATTAAATCATCTATTTGCGTCGTTGGGATTGCTTTCCCCTTGAATTTTATAGATTACATCATTAAATCTAGTTTCTGTTCTAAAGGTGTTAAGTTTTCAAAGGGATTAAAAGTAGCTAGCACTTTATACAGGGTGGCCATCAAGTTCGTGTGCAATTGAAAATAGTGTGCAATTGAAAAATGCACACGAACTTTATGGACATCCCGTATTTAGAAAATCCACTTATTCAAGCTCTGAAGTTCTTAACCTGTGGATCATGGGCTCCTTAAAAATCTAGAGGCGAGCTTTCCCGGGTTCTGTGAACCTTCTGAGTTTAAACGCAAACATTTGTATGTGTATATACGTGATTTTTTTTTTTTTTTCTGAAAGAGGTTTAACTTACATCAGTATCACAGACAGGATTATGGCCTTGGTGTAGTGGGAAAATTTAGAAGAAATATCTGGGGTTGCTCCTTACTGATTGTTTCCCCTTGGAGTAGGTAAGTCATCTACCTTCTGTATACCTCCTCTCTAAAATAAAAGGGTTGCACTGATACTCTCAGATACCTTTTTTTCAGTTTCAGCATTCTGTGATTCTGTGTCAGAAACTTACCTCCATCTGTCTAAGTCCTTAAAGCCACCAGTGCTCTCAACACTTGTTCATTTTGAGGTTGCAATTGTGGAGGTCCCGGGTGGAATATAGGCGAGGCTACGCTGAGTAGTGCGGGGCTGCGTGCATATCAAGTCGGGGGAAAAAGCACACCTAAAACTGTACTGCTCTTCTAGAATGCCATGTGGTACGGCATATGAAATATAACTTCTACCCTGCAGCTCACACACACTTTAATTAATGTTATGGGCTGTGCTTTAAATGGAGAGAAGTGAGAAAATCAAGGTTAAGGAAGCTCTGTTCTTTACTATGTAGAAGGGGAAAAAAGAGAGACAGCTATGTAAATCAAGGATTTCATATCTCCGTGTCAATTTCTTATCTGTTGTCAGTTTGAATGATTTCTAAATCAGGAGAATGGTGAAGATCTGTTTTCCCATTGGGTCTGAGCCTAAGGAATTTGGAGCTGGAGTTCTGAGCCAGGAAACAGTCCTGTTTTGAATTCAGAGACTCTACTGCTGAGCACAGATGCCAGGCTGATGGTAAATCTCAAAAGGTTCAGCTTGATACTTCAACCTTAGAGGTCAGAGAGAATTCCTCATAGGGGGCAAACAAGACTACCACAGGTGGCTGGGACTCTCCAGTTACGCCACGGGGAGGCTTTGGCGATATGGCCAATGGGGGGAACCCACCTGTGTCAAGTAGAACATTATTCTAGTTGAGTCTGGTTGGCATTAGGCTTTAAGACATTTTTACATTTTCATATATTTGACATGGGGTAGCTCCAGTATCCACAAAGCTTTCTAAGTTTTTCACCTTTGTTATTATGGTGCCAGATAGACCCAATCTCCAAAGCTGATATAATCTAGTATGTAAAAATTCTTAATTTAAGAGGTATTCATTTGAAAGATTCTCCCAGTTTTTTTTTTTTTGCACCCTTATGCTCAATCTTACTCACGTGGTAACTAGGTGCATGGACTAAAGTTTCAGATTCCAACCTTGGGGGCAGGCTCCCAGCCCCACCTGTCTTTACTTTTCCTCTTTCCCCAGATATCTATACATATTATGGACCTATCAAAATTATTTCACTACAACAAGGGGTGATAACTTTTTCTGAGTTCAAACCTGTAGGGACACTAGATTTCAGGGAGTTTGGCCTGGAAGAGTCCGTGAGAGCCGAGATGTCTGCAGTGCTGAGCTTCACATGAAGGCTGACTTAAACCCGCATACGTTATGATGTACCCTGATGACCCTCGGAAGCCTGAGAAGCATGAGATATCTTTATTATTTGCCCATTTATTTATTTATTACCAATTCATATTTTTTTGCTTGGCAGAACTTTTCATGACCAATTGAAATGAGCTAAAAAGAGAGATGATTAAGGATTAAAATATCACAAATCAAATTTCAGGGAGAAAAGAAACAGACTAAAGAGCTAATATATACTGTTTTTTTTCTCCCTTGAAGGACCCTAGCTCTAATGCTCCAAAGCATTGTCAAAACCAGCAATCCACCCGCGCTCAACTTTTCCCTGAGCAATCCAGCCCCTGATCTAACTCTCACATTATTTACCTTGATGGAAAGATCCATTGGCTCCTCTCGAGGACGGGCAGCTAGAGGAGGTAGAAGTTCAGAATAAATTTGGCTAATGATGCTGTGTTCTCTTGTCTGGAAGGAAGGGAAATAAATAAAAGACTGCCAACTTTTCGTGACATTGTGTCACCAGAGGGATCTGAAACGACCCCTCTCGTGAGAGCCTCAGGTCTTATTCCTCTCGTTTTCTCTGGAGCCCACCCTGGGAAGTTTCTCCCTCTCAGCAGTTACCACATGTGCAGCTCAACTTTCTACCATGGCATATTCTTATGGGAAACTCTTGGAGCGTACTGTTGGTAAAGCAATCCCAAGAAAGTAGAACAGCATGTCATCGATAACGTTCACCGACTTAGGTTAACTACAACCCCTTCAGTCAACAATGTATCTGTTTATTCACAAGCAGGTATGAAGGATTAATACCATTTGATTTCAGCATCGTAGAGGCTTTGGAAGAAGAAATGAAATAAAGTACGTCAAAAGTTCCTTAGATAAAACTGTTTTCCAACTCAGAAGCATTTCACAGGGACTCAGGGTTGCCGTGCGCAGGAGATCATAAGACATCCCTTGGAATGAAAGGTGATACAGAAATAAACACAAAAAGATCTCCAACACTCTCTTACCATGTGCTGGGCTCAGACTGTTTCAAGTCCCTTCTCCAGTATACCCTGCTGCGCAGAACGGACATTATTTTAATTTGGAAACACCGTTTGTTTATCATGATAATATTTTTTGTTTGAACCCTGTTATTCAGAACTGAGAAGGGAATTCCACCTCAGAGAGGTTGTGCATTTGCATGGGTGAAAACTGAGATCCTTTAGTTCAGATAGCTAATCTGGGGTCTGCCTAGAGAATATTTTTTTTGTGTGTGACGAACTTTGATAGTTATTTCTTAATTATTTATGTGAATTCTAAAGCAGTTTTGCTAAGTAAATACGAAATAGCCTGTCTGGATGAAAAAAAAAAAATCAGATGTTCGCCACGTTACTGCTTTCCAGAAAAGTCCCTGAGACCAGGACTCTAAAAGATTCTCTTTAGAAGCTATTTAGAAAAATATGACCATGTCACTACAAAAATGAGCCAGGACAGTTTTGGTAAGCTATATTTTTATGTTTGAGGCTGGAAAATATTAATTATCATTTTAAATATAGGAACAATTCCTTTTTTTACTAGTTGTTTTAAGAATACAAGGTCTTAAATTTTCTATTTTCATCATATTATCAATGAGGAAGATTTTGCTGATGGAAAAGATTACTTAAGAGATCAGGAAATGTTCTTTTAAAGGTGTGATTCTCCTTAAGAAAGGACATGAACTACAAGATTATCACTCTGACTTTGGGAGTTTAGGAGTCAGCGAGTCCAATAGTACATGATTCTATCATAGATCCAGATCTTAAGAAAAGCTATTTGGCTGATAATCCGCTGTGAGGAAGCAGTACAAATTAATTAATATTGAGGAAAGCACATTATACGTCTATATGCTTAAATGGCTGGCCCATTTGGATTAAAATGCGTGATCTATTCAGCTATGAATTCCAGTTAAGTTGGTGAACCAGTTAACTCAGTAAACGAATTGAGTAGGTCTAAATTTTAAAAAATGAATCGGATGGTTCAAGTAGATAGATCAAAATCAAAGAATGCTATCAAGGCGTATGGACGCAGCCCCCCAAATGAGGAATTTCTGTGATGCCATTTGTAAAGACATCATGAAATAGGTCACGAGCATGTTTTGTAATTACTAGAGATAAATGTGTCACTTTTTGTGTATATGAAATAGGAAAATAAACAGAGAAAAAGGCTTCAATAAAAATGTGAAGGTTTATAACAAAAATATTTTTTGGAAACCTGCCTATGTTTTGATTAATAAAAGGCTCTCTTTTCAAAATTTTGGTTATGCTTTTTAAAGTGGCTAATGTATTTATCAATATTCTCAACCTGCGTCAGATGACTTGGTCCTTAGTGAGTCTTCTGATGCGTCTAATAACGGATTCCAACTTGTTTTCAAGGAGACAGTCTTAATTTACTTCTTGCAGAAATATTTTTCACCATTTCAGACATTTCAGTTTTAGGTTTTTTTTTCCCCCTGGGCTGTTTGATTTTCTTTCCTTTTGTCCTTTCTCCCCTTTTAATGTTTAAATTGTATCCTTAACATACATGCTTTCCCCCCTGTGCTTTATTTACTCTTTGGTTTCCTTCCTTCTAGTGATATAGCTGGAATTACCTCTCAGCTCCCCTCCACTTTCCCTCTCAACATTCCCTAAGCATCTATCGACTATTCTTTGCCCAAGGCATCCTTGTGTATCCCTATTCTCTTTGCTTTTATGGGTATAGTATATCGTGTTCTTCCTATAGAGATTTGTACAGGAAGCTACTGGAAATTTCAAGCTATGGGGAATTGCAACCCCATGTATGTTGAGGGACAACAATTTTTTAATGCAGTTTTTCTGAGCTTTCTAAACTGGGCTTGCTCCTGAATGTCTTGTCCACAGTTTCTCAGTCCTGTCATTTCTTGCTAAGGAGCACAGGCTATCTGTTCTTCACTTGCTTGTTCAGATCTTTCTTTGTAAGGTAGTCACATCTCAGAAACTCTAGGTTGAGAGTCCTACTGTGGCCAACTCAACCTTGGCAGTTTCGTACGTTGTTCCCAGGACCTCTGCAGCCACTCTTTTTGGAACTGAGTTGGCTGATAGCAGGAAGACTGCTTAGATGAAAGGTGTGCGTGTTGTGGCTATGGACACTCCGGCAGAGATTTGAGTTGGGGCAGGGGGGCTCCAAACCAGGGGGTCCTGTGATTTGTGTTACCCTGAGTAAATGGCTTAATTCTCTGCATTTCTTTGTATGCTTGGACTTAATTAACCACTTCATGGAGTGTTGCACTTAGATCCTTTCCAGTAAGTGTTAATTTTCTACGTTCTTACCCAGGCAGAGTTAAACACAGTGGACATGGTGGTTGCAGTAGAAACTAGGAATGGTAGAAATGATATCGTGAATACAACACATTTAGTATTTGAAAGCCCACTCATAGCGTCCATTTTATTTTATCTTCACAGTGACCCTGAGGACGTGTGAGGGCCCAGCCTTTTCATGAGGGAACTGGGGCATCTCTTTGAGTCTCTGCAGCCACTTGATTCATTTGGGAGGAAGTAAATGCCCTCGAAAAAGCCACTTAGATATTATGAAGGTAATGGCTAGTAAGAGATCATCCTGAGTGTGGAAAATTGGAGCCATTCAGCCTTGTAGAAAAGAGGAGTTTTATGTTTCATTCCCAAGTTCAGAGAAAAGAAAACCTTTCCTTTTCTTTCCTCTTTGTTGTTTTTGGCAAGACTCTCTAAAACTGCAACTCCCATATAAGACGCAGTAGGCCACATTTTCAAAGAGCCTCTGTACTTTGCATGCGTTGGATTTTTTATGCCTAACTACAGCTCTGGGTAGTGGTAGAGTCTGTGGGGTGGAGGGAAGGGGAGGCACAGATGGGCTTTTCACATTTGCTGCCCCACTTTGAATGTGGAAATATACTAACTTTTATGAGGTTTGGGTTTCTTAAAAGTAGAGTTTCTTAAGGAAGATTATACCTCGAGCAGTACCATCTTTAAATGAAATGAATCGTTCTGGAAATGATAAGGAGAGTTGTGCCTGTCTGCCTGGATGGTGGTGAGGAGGAGGTTTATTGTTTGAAACAGAACTCAGCCAAAAGAGCGCTCCAAATTATCATATAGCTTTTGTGAGGCGGGATGACTTTCAGTTGCTCACAGGTCGTGGTCCCTTTCCCTAGACATCTTTTGTCTAGAATAGACCTTCACTAGAAAACAATTAAATGCCTCAGAATTAGTGGTTGAATAACAGCCTTGAGAGTTTGGTTTATGCTGGGAAACATGGAGATTTCTTCTGGGGCCACCAGTGATTTTAAACTCCCTTTTTCCAGCAATTTGTTGTCTTTATCTGCTAGAATAGGGTAGGTTGTGCTGTGGTAGAAAATAACCACTAAAATCTCAGTGGTTTCGACCAAGGAGAAGTGTCTCTCTTGCTCCCACTGTGCGTCTCCTGTCAGGGTGCTGTGTCAGGAGACCCTGAGGGACCCCGGCTCCCCTCTCACCTGCTTCCACTTTCACCATAGTAGGAGGAAGGGAACACAGTGAATCTTGCCCTGACTCTGAAGGCATTTGTCCAGCACTGGCGCATGTCATCACCGCTCGCTTTCACTGGCCACAGAAAGTCATTTGACCATGTCTGCCTTCAAAGCAGTTGGGGAAATTCAACCCAAATCTGAGCTTGTAGGGAAGAGAAGAGGAATATTAGTGAAATGCCTTATGACTATGCCGTCATCCTTCAAGGAAGGATGGTCTGGAAGGGATTGGTCTGTTTATGGTGATTAGTACCACCACTGTGAATTTCTCTGTCTTAGACATTTTACATTGGTAGAAAAGTATTGTCATATAGCTCTACAATGGTCTCCATGAATTGAAACTCCTACATTCTTGAAATCTTATGATACAGCAGGCTCTCAAGGACTTTTGGTACTTTGAAATGCTTTTAGTGACAATGACAGTGATGAAAATAATGAAGAATAAAAACTCACCCATGGAGAGAATTACATCTCTTCAATGATTGCTGTAACTTCATTTTTTTCCCCTTTCTTTTAAATGTGCTTTCAAGTCTTAATCAAAGAACAACAATTGTTGTGATTAGATTAATCAACATTTGATGGAATGAAGAAACTAAGATTCAGAGAAGGTCAGTAGAGTAGATTTCTCAAGTCTGTAATATTAACATATACGAGCTTGTACAATGAAGTTCATAATCTCATCCTAGAAAAAAGTGCTATATGCCTCACTGCTGAATGTCAGTGTAGTCACCAGATGGCCTAGGGGAGTACTTTGAAGGTGACTGTAGTGATATTCAGCAGTGAGGGATATAGCACTTTTTCTAGAATGACTTTGTGAATTTAATTGTTTGACCTCATAAGTTAAAGTGTTTAAACTTGTATTTTTGGATTTGAGTGTAATCACCACCATTACCACACCATCATGACCATCACCACAATCACCATAACCATCGTAACCACCACCATTATCACTGTCCCAGCCGTCACCACCATCATCATCACTGTCACAGCTGGTACCACCATCACTACCACCATTGCTAGCACTACCATCATCATCACAACAACCACCACCATCACTACCATCACTACAACTATCACCACCACCATGACCATCATCACCACCAACGCTATCGCTGTGGCCATTACCGTAACCACCATCACCATCATCTCTACTATCACCAAAATCACCACCATCATCACTATCATTACCACCACCACTATTACCACCATCACCACATTACCAGTGCCATGAACCAATTTCCATTATCTGTCTCACTACCAACATGACCATCTCTACCACCGCCATGACTGTGACCGTCACTGCCACTATCACCACCATCACCACCATTATTACCACTCCTACTATTGCCACCATCTGTTATACACTTGTGTGGCCCATATAATGTTTCTTTTCAGATCACCCAGGGGACTATATAATTGGGAAAGATTTTTAGCAATTAATTTTGTTTTTCTCTGCACATTACATAATTTAGGAATGAAAAAGTTCTATGGAAAAAAAATTGTCATGTCAGAACTGTCTTGGTGACTGGGTCTGGACTAAAGTTTTCTTTTTCTCTGTCTTTTTTTTTTTTTTTTAATATGATCTTCTCTCATTCTTTAAACTTAAAAGAGAACCCCAAGCTAAAAAGTGACACAGGCCATAACCTGCAGGTCCCAGTAAGGGGCTGCGCATTACTCCAGCACTCACTTCTAACTTCTTTCCCATTGATGCCACTCAGGTCAGGGGTACCCCTTTGAAGTGCAAAGATGTGACCAGGATTTCCAAAGGTAAGACTATTTTCCCTGCTAAACTCTGTTCAGCAACCAGCAGGGGGAAGTGAGAAGGACCAGTCCAAAGAAGGGCAACACGTTTACCAGATCATCATGATTTGGCAGAACCAGCTTAGTCGGCAGATCTCACTTCACAGACTCACCTGCTTGTTCTGATTTGGATGTGATGCTCCAGGCTGCTAGGAAGAGTGTTCAGTGTGAGCACTGGAGGTGATTCCTTTTGCTCACCCAGCTGTAGAGATCAAGGTCGTGTTTTGTCCTCTGGCATGTGTGCGGAGGGGCAGGATCTTGGAGCCCCCGCCCATAACCTGTGCACTTTTAATAACTCTTTGCCAGGCTCCCAGGCATTTGTGTCTTCCGTGACCTTGCAGGCTAGGGAGGCAGTGAAGAGTAGAGGGATTCTGGACTACAGGGAACGCCTCAGAGCTTTACCCTTCCACTTCAAATATTAATAAAACAAAGACCTTATTAAATTACCAGTCCTGGCTCCAATTGAATATTTGCCAAGAATCCCGTGCTTCCACCTCACATAATGCACGTTTGGGGTTTGTTTTCGCAATCAGTCTACTTCTCTGTGGTCCAATAATCAAGTGGAAGTCTCTCCATCTTTCATCCTTCATCATTAGGGGAAAAATACAGCATCATTTTTCTGGCAAGGAATAAATATCTCAAAATGAAAGACAACATTTAGTGACACCCCCCCACCCCCAGTAAAAAAGACCAACCTTCAAGAGTACAACTTTTCTGATGAATCAGAACTGGAAGTGATTAAGGGCTTAGTGCGTTAAAACAATGAGCATCCACATCCACTCTTCAGTTTCACAAGAAAATCAAACATTGTCTTTTAAGTAAGTGGGAGCTGTTTAACCTAACTCTTTAAGTTAGCCATAGATTAGTACGTTGGCATGGTTTGATGAACTGCATACAGGAACTTAAAAATATTTATTTTATTGAACTAATAGCAGTCCCTATTGGAGAGTAAATCGCCGTTGAACCCATAACTGCAAGATAGATACCATCCAGCAGTTTAGTTTCTATTTATTTAGTTCCTAATTGTCAACTTGAATAGAAGTTTCAAATTGTAACTTACTAAATGACTATAAATTGGGGTTGCCTGAGATGGTATTTTCAGATAAAAATGTACTTAGTCTGATTATTTGAATTGGTGGAGATTATTTTTCCAAATTCGGAATTTAAAATTCCTGTGAATCTTTAGATTGGGTATCAAAATTTGGCGTGTTGTAGTGTAGAGCATTATTATTTTAAGATCGTATATTTTGGTCATGCTAGTTTGGGAAGTTCCTCGTGCCATAGTATAATGTATTTCATAAGAAAACATTTTTAAAGGCAGTATTTAGAAATCAGGGCTGGCTGGTTGTTTTCATTTAGGCTGCTGCCTCTTAGCTCCTTGAATCCGAGCACACTATTTAAGGTTGCACGAGTGCAGTTTAATCTTCAATATCTTATTCATGGATGTACAATTGTAGTACGTATTTAATTTTTAGTTTGGGTTTATAAAGGAAGGTATATTTGGAATGCAAATGGAGACAGCCATGTTTTGCTTGGAAGGAAAATAGTAGCTACAGCAGTAGTTAAGTCTTAATGAGTGCTTACTGTGTACTATGTACTAGGCAATGAGTTAAAGAATTTTATGCCCATTACTTTGTGTGCAGATGGCAACCCTATGTTGTAACTATAATTACCATTGTATTACAGGTGAGGAAATCGGCAACTCAGATAGGATACCTAACTTTCCCATGGGCTCCTTGGTGGCAATTGCAAAGCTGGGGTGCTCCTGAGAAGCCCGGCTGGGTCTGGACATATAATATGGGGCCTCTCTTACAATGGGCTACAGCCTGTATATTTAGCTGTGGTCTTAAAGCTTCTGAGATGAAAGATGACAAATGCAAATACAAGGCTAGATTCTCATTCTCTTCCACAGGGTAGAAATGGTCCTGCAAAGCAAACCATGCATTTTCAAGCAGCCTTTCCATGGAAAAGCTAGCGTGGGCACACGCTCAAGTCAATTCCCAGAGTGCTTTCTCACAGCGGTTCTTCCACAAGATTACAAAGACTGGGAACCTAGCCCGTTATTATTAATATTTTTAAAAAGTTATTCTGGCTTCTTTCAGGGCCATATCAGTTTCAAAGATCGCTGTCAAAGTGGGAGCAACTGAAGTTGAAATGATCTGAATGTTCAATGTAGCCTCAGAGCGGAAACTTTTCTTGGGAGTTGAAAAGTCAGTGGAATATTCATAGAAATGTAATATGAGCACAGGATACCAAAGGCAGTGTCAAAGCTTTGTTCCAAACCCGTATTTGCTGTTTGTATAACTGGCTCCTTAGGAACTGGCTGGGGGATAAAGCAAGAGAAGGAAGGGGCTTGGGATCCCGCCTGCCTTGAGATAGGTCTGCAGGTCAAGGCTCCAAAGACTTAGGTGGTAATGGGGTCTCGTCCTTCCTGCTCTGGGAGGACCATCTCTAATTCAGGTTTGGGACCCCTTTCCTCACCCTATCACCTGTGTTGTGCCTGAGACAGAAACTGCCAAGGAATCTATTCAAAAATCATTGTGCAGTGTTTTGCAAGTATAGACAGGACACCATTTGCTTTTTCTTTAAAAGTCTCTTGATCAGGTTACAGATTAGAAAAAATTATGGAGGCATAGACCCTTATGGTCATCACCTTACTTCTGGAATTTTATCTCGAAAGTAACCAAAGGAATGAAAAACTGATGACATGAATTTCCTTTCAAGAATTAACAAATCTCTCTCATTTTCCCCTCGGAACTCTATTCATCTGTAGTTAATCTAAGAATTAACATTTAGCAAATTATTGCCTTAGTGCCTTAAATGAGGTATGTGCCTGGTGGCTCACTTGATTAGAACCCTGTGCTAATGAGGTCATAGGTTCAGTCCCCAAGAGGGCTGGTTCCCTTTACTGTGGTCCCCCTCCAAACCTCAGCCAGGTCTTCAAATGGACACTGGTCACAAGTGGCCTTCTGGGGAAGAATCAACACAATTTTTTGACCATTTATGGGGAAAACAACTCAAAGCAGATGCCTTGATTTAATTTGGAATGTGACAGTGATCCCATGGGGCAACAAAATGGTACCCTAGAGGCTGCAAGGACTTCTTTCAGACTGTGCCAAGTGCCACACTTCCTGGGGGTGGCTTCCTTGCTGGGAAAATTGATTGACGTGTGTGGGAGTTTCCAATCCTACCAGTGAAAGGGGGCTGCCATCTCTTAACAGTAGGAGGCTGAATGCTTATTCAAGATGCAGACTCAGAGGGACACGTTTGCAAAATTTTGTTGCGTTTCCGCCAGTCACTTTTCTACGAGATGGATCATGGGGACCTTCTGATTCACATCTGTAGTTGGGACCAACTCTCCCACTGCCACCAGCTTTTTGCCTCCAGCTGGTGGGGGACACAGCAGCTGAGAGCACTTGGAATGAGGGCGTTTCTCCCTCTCCTGCATTCTCTCTATTTGCCACTCCCAACTCTCAGAAACCACTTTGGTGGTGGGTCCCAGTTCTAAGGCAGAATCTCCCCCGACCATGACTGACTGCATTGATAGCCACTGAGACCCGTTCTTGAATTTAGGGAGGAATAATGCCTAATGAACGCCAGCTGTGCCTGGTTACATTTACTGTGGAAACCAGCAACTCTGACTTGACTTTCTCCCATTTACTAAGAGCACCTCCTCCGGGGCAGAGGCCGTGTCTTTTTTTTTTTTTTTTTTTTAATTTGACCACTGTACTCTTCTTATCTAGCTGGGCGCTTTGTGTATAGCAGGAGTTTCAATACATATTTGTTGAATGAATGGGCGGACAAAAAGAATCAAATGGAGAACTGCTTCCGTTTAGACAAGGGCAGTTTTTTAATGTTATTGCTTTGTTTTCCTCTTTACAAAGGTATATGTGGTTATTGAAAATAACTTAGAAAATAGAGAGGGACAGAAATCCAGAAAACAAAATCCACCCATAATGCTATTCTTTGTAGATAGCACTCCTTGCCATTTGGGGGTACAAGATATCTACACCCATATGTGTATCTGTCACATATATGGGACTCTAACAGTGTATACCTGGTATCCTCAAACTTTGGCCAATGAGCCACATGCAGCGTGCCTAGGACATTTATCCAGCCCTCCGGGTGTTTTTGCCGCCTCTGCCTGTCCTGCTGTGCAGCCAACTTGTCCTGGGGCCTATAGTCCAGCCCTCCAATGGTCTGAGGGACAGTGAACTGGCCCCCTGTTTAAAAAGTTGGAGGACCCCTGGTACTATTGACTAATAGTTTTATTATATCAAAAACTTTGCATGATATTGTTTATTCTTTCACATTATCATTTTTAATTTTTCTTTCTTTCTTTTTTTCTTTTTGAGACAGAATCTTAAGCTATCCCCCCTGGGTAGAGTGCCTTGGCATCACAGCTCACAGCAACCTCCAACTCCTGGGCTCAAGCAAGTCTCCTGCCTCAGCCTCCCAAGTAGCTGGGACCACAGGCGACCGCCACAATGCCTGGCTATTTTTTTGGTTGCAGCTGTCATTATTGTTTGGCAGTTCTGGGCTGGATTCGAACCTGCCACCTTAGATGTATGTGGCTGGTGCCTTAGCCACTTGAGCCACAGGCACCGAGCCCATTTTTAATGTTTCCAGAGCATTTCCTTGCCTGGCTGTTCTTCAACTTGATCAGTTGAGTATTAAAATATCCTTGTAGCTGAAATGTTCTACATAGTTTTGTTTAATTCCTTGGGATAAATTTCTATAAGAAAAATCGCATGGCTCTACGGTTTTCTAATTCAATGTGTGTTGAGAAGGTATTGATCAGAGAGATGTTACCAATTTGCACTCACACCTGAAAGATATAGTAGTGGTCCACCATGTTCTTCCTGTGCTGGATGGTGAATATTATCATTCTTTTAACTATTTGCTCATTTCATAGGCAAGAAGGCTTTTGGTGTTTTTATACATTGCATTTCTTTGGCTAATAGTGAAGTAATTTTAAAAATCTGGTCATTTTCATATCTTCTTTGCAAATTTCCAGTTAATGTCTTTTAAGACACGTATAAATTGGGGGGGGGGGCAGTATACTTAGCCCTCTCTGTTTCAGAGGGCTGTTGAAAAAATTTTTTAAAGTGATCTGAAGATATTTGAAACTTACAAAGTAATCCACAAATGTGTGACCTGGTAGGGGGAGGGTCAGGAGGAAAGGTCACTGCAGATAAGTGGGCTGAGTGAGGGTAGGGAGTGTGCACTCTGGTAAGCTCTGCAGGAGGAGAAATAGGAAGAGACATTTGGGGAAGAAGGGAAAGGGGCCCTGGGGCCCTTGGGAATCACTGGAAATAGACAAGGTCAGAGACAGTACTGGGGCTGGCAGCTGGAAATGAGAACTGATTAGAAAAAGAAAGGAGTAAGACAGGCCTTGGGACTACAGGAAACCAGAGACCAAGAGGGAGTGGGCAAGCATCCCACCTCCTGAGAAGGGGAAAAATCAGCATTGCTTCTTCTCTGAAGACTCCCCAGAATTCCAGTGCAACCAGGGCAGCAGGTGTGTTCAGGAACAGAAAGGGAAACTGAGCACCACTGACAAGTGTGGTCCCATGATCAGAGCACACCTGTGCTTTCCAGGGAGTCTTGGGGATAGTCGCACTGGGGAAAGGTGTGCAAAATAAATGGAAAAGGATAAAACACTTCACAAAATCCCCCAGCATGGATATGACCCGGCTGATGTAAAGTGGCATATAAAGTATATATACTATGTGTAATGTATATGCTATATATTAGATATGTATTTTTATTCTCTCTCTCCCTATAAAATGTGGATGTGGGCATATCCATGTGTGGGAGAGGGAGAAAGAATTATATTTGCTTTTATTCACTTACTAAAGTATTGTTTCACTTGTTATAATAAGTGTGTATTACTTCTCTAGATTGATAATAAAATAATTCAAAGAATAAAAACGATGTAGTATGTGCTGTGAGCATTGCTGGGCATTTTCTGCTCTGCAGCACACGGGCGAGGAGTGGGATTCATGCGGTGGGTGGAGCTACAGCTACGGGCTGTCCTTGGAGCCCGAGCGCTAACTCTGGCAGGGGAGTCCCAATTTGCACCTGAGAGTCACACCTGGGCCCCTCGTGGCACCAGGCGGATCGCCATCTCACACTTAAATAAAAATAAAAAAGAAAAAACCACTTAGATGAGGGCGGTGCCTGTGGCCCAAAGGAGTAGGGTGCCGGCCCCATGTACCTGAGGTAGCGAGCGGGTGCAAACCCGGCCCTGGCCCCAAACTGCAAAACAAACAAACAAACAAACAAAAAACCACTTAGATGATAAGGAGTGGCGGTAACTCTTTGGCAGGCAGAACCCTGACCAACAGGTAGGACATTTCTGTGGATGGGCAGCAGCCAAGGGCCTCCCTGCTAGGTCAGGTGGGCATGGCTGAGGCACAGATTGTTGGGAGGAGGCACAGATTAATTGCAGGAGGAAAGAACTTGAGCTTGATGGAAGAAGGAAAAAGAACTTTCAGTTTAAGGACTACTCCTGCAGGGGATGAAACAAAGTATCTGCTTGGGGCCTTATGCTGTTTTAGTTCAGGTGAGCCTGTGTAAGGCAAACCCTGTGTCCTGTGTAGTTCATATGCCAGACACTGGCCTGGGGACTGACGCCCCCTCCTAGAGGTGACAATGGACCTGGGGAGATAGGTGGGAGTATAAGAGGACCCAAACCGACAGAGAGGGTCCTCACATGTAATAATGATGACTTTGAAGGAATCCACTGAGAGTTAGGAAGGAAGAGGGTTAGCAGGTGCCCAGTGAGGGAAGGAGACCCGGAGGTGGGCCCTGAGGGTGAGGTGGTTTGCAGAGCAGTGGGCTGGGCTGTTGGGTCAGTGTGGGGTGGGAGCTGTTCACTCGACCCCTTCCTGGCTCATGAGAAATTATGCTTAGAAATTCTAACCTTTAATGCACGATGAAAAATTGCCAAATAAGCGCAAAGCAAATACAGAGCATTGACATTCCACGTTCAGAAACATTCCATTTTATTTATTTATTTTTTATTTTTATTGTTTTTGAGACAGTCTCACTCTGTTGCCCAGGCTAGAGTGCCGAGGCGTCATAACTCATAGTAACCTCAAATTCCTGTGCTCAAGTGATCCTCTTGCCTCAGCCTCCTAAGTAGCTGGTTCTACAAGATCATGCCACAACACCCTGCTAATTTTTCTATTTTGTTTTTTTTTTAAATATGGAACACTTCATGAATTTGCATGTCATCCTTGCTTAGGAGCCATGCTAGTCTTTTCTGTATCATTCCAATTTTAGTATATGTGCTGCCAAAGCGAGCACAATTTTTCTGTTTTGAGTAGAGACAGGGTCTCACTCTAGCTCAAGCTGGTCTCGAATTCCTGAGCTCATGCCATCCACCCACCTCGGCCTCCCAAAGTGCTGGGATTACAGGCGTGAGCCATTTCTCCTGGCCTATTCTCTTTATTTTTAAATTTTGGTTTTGACTTCTATTACATAAAAAGTCACTGACATTTAGATTTATTTTTGCTGAAAGAGCCAGCTGCTGTGGTGAGAGTAGTCTGATGTTAGTGACATGCTAAATGTGGAGGGAAGGCTCTGAGAGGAGGTTTCCTGCGCTTTCACAAACGGGGTCCTGGCTCCTCTGTCATCACCGGGCCTACGAGGCTATGCAGGTACTCATACTGTTTTCACATTGCACGTAAGGAAATGGAGCTTTGGAGAAGGGAAAAAGGGCTTGGCAAGGTCCCGTGGTCCCTGGAACGTGTGCCTCTGTTCTGGTGAGCTTTCTGTGAGCCACAGGCCATTAGTGGTGAAGGTGCTGCACTCAAGAGTTGCTGATTCCTTCCAGAGGCCACAGAGGTCTTGATGTAGGCTTTTGTGATGAGCAGGAAAGAATTTATGTTTTGCCCTGACTGCCCCCTTCATCACATCAGGGCAGCTGGGCTGGTGTCTGTTCACCAAGCAGAGGTGAGACTCGGCCTTGCTAATCTTATTCTGTGATCCACATCCTAGACTTAATCAAGGCTTTCATGTCTTGAAGTTGGGGTGGGGACCACAGAAATGAAACTTGAAATGTTCCTAACACTTGAAATTTCGTGGCTCTGATGACTTTGGATGTGTTATCATTCAATACATTAGCACGTAGGTCCTTGGCCCGTCCTTCTCCTTACACTTGTTTCCAAGGGATTCTGTTGTGATCACTAGGATCATCTTTTATTGTCAGAAATTCATTTAGGTCTGTCACCATTTTGGGACACATGTTGGAATTCTGACTAACAAGTATAGATCTCTAACCACCTTTAATTCTGCATTTTCTGGCAGGATCCCACTGGTAACCCTTTGGAGCAGACCAATTCCTTTGCAACTTAATCATCAGCGTTTGGAATATAGTATCGTTTGCCTGAGTTTGAATGGAAGGAACCCACAATCTGTGAGTTCTAACCCTTTAGAAAAATGACCGTTGCCACAAGATGTGAAGTTGGCCTTTGAAATCAGCAGACACCTAGGAGTTAGTGTTGAGTAGAGAGATGGACAGGCTTTGTGGATGGGTAGGTCTGTGTTCCAGTCTGCACCTTGCACTTGGGACTTTGCAGTCGATGTTTTGTAAGATCTCTGCAAAGTCCATTTTATCATTTTTAAAATGGGGGCAATTTATCTACCTCATAATATATTGGTGAGGATTAAAACAGAGGAATTAAGAGATCTGGCGCACAAGAGACACTCAAGAAATATGTTTGTATGCCTCTTTACTCAATAATGTAGTGAATCCCTCCGAAAACAGAAGATCCTTCAGAATAAAATCTTACTCATTTGTTGGGTATGGGACACCTAAAGGGATGTGAAACTCTTTTGTTTGGATTGTGGTAAGTTGACTTTGCACTTTAAAAGGGGAAAAAGGAAACCTCTGGTACCTCAAAAAATGAGCCTTTTTAAAGCCTGTGTTGGACACCAATCCTAAAGAATATTTTTATTAACATATTTTCTTATAAATGGAGCTCTACTCATCAAATATTTATAAGTAGTAGCTGAAGAAGCCGGAGCTGTGCTTGGCAAGCTTGGGGATGTTTCCCATGTGCACTGTGGGGTGGCCTAGGCAGGGGAGACCTCTTAATTTTGTGACATGGTTTGGGGGTGCCCCAACGTGCGCTCCTCTTAGCATGGTTTCTCTCAGCTCTGGGCCTGTTCGGGGGCCGATCAGGACTCCCACATAGCCTGTCCTCACAGGCAAGTCCCTTTGAAGTCCACAGGAGCTCTTTGAATGGAAAACACACACAACGGGGTGTTGATGCAAATAAGAATCAGGCTTGATGTGCAGGAATAAAGGTGCTTCTTACCCCCAATATTAGCTCTGTAGCCCAGAAACTATGGTTTGATGATTAAATCAAAGGCCCCTCCCTCCAAAAAACCCACAATCCACCACCAAGCTCCATCATCCGTTTGCTCAGAAGATGATAAACCTACTAATTACTGGAGAGTTTTAATTAAGCAACAGATACAGCCAACACAGGGCTCTGTTTTTACTTTAAACGTATCGATAGAATAAACATCCTCAATTTCAGGGCAACTTGCTAAATGAAAAAGAAATAAACATTATTCTCTTTTTGAAATATCACTCATCGGGTGTGATAATTTAGAAAAATATCTCTATTAGAGATAGTTAGAGATTTTTTTTGGTTGGAAATGCAATCGCCGATGGAGCAGAAAGCTACAATTCGTAGACAGGTTAAGTAAATTAAATCACTCACTGTCTTTTTTTCAATGGCTTTAAAAGTTAAAGGTAATTTGCAAAGAAAATGCTCAGTTTGAATTGGTTTGTAATATCTGTTAATGATCTTTAAAAAAATCCACTTATTCACAATTCTGTCCCTGAGGGAATTCCAGTGTGCTATCAGAAAAAATTTCTAAAGTCTGAAATGTCATTAGCTAGTGATTTCTTTGAAGTAAAAAGCCCGGGAAAAAAATTAAATTACATAAGGTATACAAGTGCACAGGACAATCACTTTGATGAATAATATCTGTGTTTTTCATAATGTTTCATACCTAAAAATGCAACAGTTGAAACCCCAAGCTGCTAAATTGTAGAGCTGTCTTTTGCATTATCCCAACGTAGGCATACTCTCTGTTTATTTCACACATATATTGAGTTCTTCCATATAGTTATAGATTGTTGATGGAAAAACAGTACTGTTAGGAACAATTTTGATTATAGTCATTGTGTTTTCTTTTTTTGAAACACAAGTTGCCTAAATACAGGCTTATAGGTGTTGCCATCCAGAATTAAAACAATAGCCTGTTTTAATGCAACAGCCTGTATCCCCGAGCCAGGTGCTGTAAATGGAGGTGCAAATACTACATAGCCCTGGAGAATTGTTCAATATTAGATAACAGAGTCGTGAAATACTACACCAAAGGGAAAATTTTCTTCCTGACCCCAGCTGGTGATCAGTTTTTGCCTGGAAGCAGGCGAGTCTTTGTAATACAATACTAGTCAATGAAACTACAGATGCTGGTTTGGCTGCTATAAATAGATATATTCCTATATTTTTTTTTTGAGGGGGAGCTAGATTTTACTAAACCATTGGCTACAGGTTAATTATGCATCTCATAAGAAAGCATTTTCCTATAGCCAGCCTAAGTTTGTTACCTTTTAATCCCATTTTATGTAATAAGGCTAGAATATAGGAGCCCCGAGCAGGCCCATTATTATTGTCAGTATTTCATACATTGGTCTTTAGCGCTCTCCCTTTTTTCCCTCATGCATTACTTACCTCTTAGCTAAATTGCAGAAGGTCCAAGTTTCATTCATCTCCCTCAGGGAGAGGGGATTCCCTTCCTCTCCACTCAGCACCCCTGAAGTCCTATGGATGGTTCTTCCTATTTCAAGCTTGTAGCTGACTTCAGGAGGTCACGCTGAGTACAGGTTAGAGCCAGCTTGGTTATCAAGTTAAAAATTGATTAACTTTAATAAAGATCAGTTATGGTATTTTCCTAGTTCCATCATTTACTTTATCTAAGGAAATGGAAATCTACACGTAAAACTTTTTTTATTAAGAGGAAGAACTACTTTATTCAGGAATTATTTTGTTTTGCCCTATTAGAGGGGTTACGTTCATCAATCTCATATCATTCTGTCTGTATTAAATCCCGTAGCATTCTCACAGGAAGTATAAAAAGTAGGCACTCATTTAGCTATTGTACAAAAGGGAAATGTAAACTTCAGAGGAGTGGGTTAACACTCACAAACACACAGCAAGTATAGGTTAGATCTGAAACTACAAGACAGGTTTCCTTATTCCCACAGAAGTATTATCTTTCTTCTCAGTGTTATCCCCCAAACATACTACCAGACGATGGAGCCTTCTGAAAGAGGGATTGACAATCCCTGGTACATGGCCCCTTTCTCCTGCCCACATGACACACTTAGGAAGTTGTGGAGTCCTTCCCATCAAATTTAGATGCAGCCTCAGAATCCTTCTTAGTGTATAGAACACTAAATTCCATCAACCAGTAATAAGAATTTGCACACCTAAATCAAATTCATTTGCTGTCCTTGCTTGCATGTTCCTGAGGAGACAGTGCAAGCATTAGGCTGAAAATTAGAAAACCTCAATTTCCTACCCACAAATTGCCACCCTGGACTGACTTTGGGAAAGTCGCTCACTTGCCCCTCGTGATCCAGTTTCCCCGTTTGTAAAAAGAAAGCTAACGTAAAACTTTTTAATTGAAGCTTTATTAGGGTTCCACAGATGGAAGACCACAAAGAGCAGAAGCGTGAGACTGGGGCGTTGATCTAGAGTGGACACACCCCATGACTCCCTAACCCCCAAGGACAGGAAAGAGACTACTGCTGACGTTCCCAGGGGCTGCCGTGATGGAACTCCATCTTCCTCCTCAAAGGTAACCACCGGCCTGGCCTCGGACACCATAGATTTGCTTTATTTTGATTGAACTTTATATAAATGGAATTATATGATGGGTACTCTTTCTTTAAAAATTTATTTGTTTATGGTAAGACTATTGAACACAGTGAGGTGTTCTTTTGTATGGCTGCATTCTCTCAAGGTTACAACGATGGTGTCGGGTGCCCTCACTGTGTATTTTCCTTTGCTTCATGGCCTCAATCACTTGCCACCATTGGCCCATTTCCCCCTTCGTGAATGTTTGGGTTGTGTAGAGTTTTAGGCTCTTATCAGAGAGCGCTATCGTAACCTTTCTTGTGCACATCTTTTGTACATGGTGTATACACCATTTTGTTTAGTCTATATATAGACTAAAGGGGAAATTATTAAATTTAATAAATAATGCCAAGAAGTTTTCCAAAGATATTGTATTGCTTTCTGCTCCCACCAGCAGTGGGTGAAGGTTATGCATGGGTTACTATGAAAGTTTTGAGACAGGTTGTGTTGTCATCTGTTATTTTACTTCCCCGAAACACAATTGACAGCGTCCTTTCTGATTCACTTGTGTGAGTTTCAACTCGCTCAGCTTATGGGTCTTGCTGGAAGGGCTTCATTTGTTTCCATCTGTGGGGAGTTTACGTTTCTTGATTTTTATGTATCTCCAAACTTTTGTAATTCGTCACGTAGCTGTTCTTCATCCTTGATTTCACATCCTGCACTTGATGTTCTTAATCTTTTTGGTTTGGGTCATCCTGGGGGTGTGCAGTAGAGTCTTGTTGTCATTTTAATTCAATCTGAAGGATTTTTAATAAGCTGAGCATCTTCTTCATGTATATGGTCATTCAGATATTGTCTTTTGTGAGTCATCTTATTAAGTCTTCTCATTTTTCTGTTGGATTGTTCGTCATTTCTTACTGATTTGCAGGAGATACTTCTATATTTGGGATGTATCTTTTTGGTTGTATGTGTTGCAAATATATACAACCTGAGCTTAACTTTTCACTTTCTTTATGGTATCTTTGGTGGGGGACAGAGATTTTAATTTTAATCTGGTCTGATTTACTTATATTTTCCTTCATGATTAGTGATTTTGGTATCCTATTTAAGAGAGTTTTGCCTTCCTCAAGTCTATGATAACGTCTTTTATGAGCTTTGTTGTTTTACCTTTCAAAATTAGATCTACAGTTCACATGGCATTTTTTTTTTTTGAGACAGAGCCTCAAGCTGTCGCCCTGGGTAGAGTGCCATGGCATCACAGCTCACAGCAACCTCCAACTCCTGGGTTCAAGCAAGTCTCCTGCCTCAGCGTCCCAAGTAGCTGGGACCACAGGCATCTGCCACAATGCCTGGCTATTTTTTTGGTTGCAGCCGTCATTGTTGTTTGGTGGGCCCAGGCTGGATTTGAACCTGCCACCTTAGGTGTATGTGGCTGGTGCCTTAGCCACTTGAGCCACAGGCACCAAGCCATGGCACTTTTTTTTTTTTTAATATATGTGAGGCTGGGATCAAATCTATTCTTTTCTCTGTGATATTTACTTAACCCTGCACCATTAATGGGGAGGACCTGCTTTCCCTAATGCTCTGCAGTGGTACTTTTGTCATAGATTAAGTGCCCACTTATTATTTTTTTTTGAGACAGAGTCTCACTATGTCACTCTTGGTAGAGTGCTGTGGTGTCACAGCAACCTCAAACTCTTCAGCTTAAGGGATTCTCTTGCCTCAGCCTCCCAAGTAGCTGGGAGTACAGGCACCCGCCACTATACACAACTATTGTATTTTATTTATTTTTTTTTTTAGAGAAAGAGTCTTACTTTGTCACCCTCAGTAGAGTACCATGGCGTCATAGCTCATAGCAACCTCCAGCTCTTGGGTTTAGGTGATTCTCTTGCCTCAGCCTCCTAAGTAGCTGGGACTATAGGCTCCTGCCACAATGCCCAGCTATTTTTTTTTTTTTTTGCAGTTTGGCTGGGGCTGAGTTCAAACATACCACCCTTGGAATATGGGGCCAGGGGGTGAGCCACAGGCACCGCCCAATTTTATTTTATTTTTATTGTAGTTGTCATTGTTGTTTAGCAGGCCTGGGCTAGCCTAGGCTTGAACCCACCAGCCCTGGTGAATGTGGCCGGTGCTGTAACCACTGAGTTATGGACGCCAAGCCGAGTCCCCACTTATTAATAGAATGGTCATATGACTTATTTCCTTTATTCTGTTAGTGTGACAAAATATTTGGTGGGTTTCTAAATGTTAAGCCGATCTTGTATTTCTAGATTAAATCCAATATTTTTTTAAAATTTTAGATTCACATGAAGGTACAATTAGGGTACATTGTTTGTGTTCGTTAGGTGGAGTTCAAGTTGTAGTTATGCCCCTCACTCAGGAAGTGTGCCATGTACCCTTACATTTTGTGTGTAAGTTGAGAGCACACCATTCCACTCCCTTCCCCTCCTAACCCCTCCCCCCTTCTCCCCTCTACTTGAGTTTAATTGTGTTTTTCTCTTGTATAAACATGTATTTGTTTCTCTACAGGTTTCATATTAGTATTGAGTACATTGGATACTTGCCTTTCCATTCTTGTGATACTTTACTAAGTAGAATGTTCTCCCACTCCATCCAGGTTAATACAAAAGGTGTAAAGTCTCCATCTTTTCATGGCTGAAGAATATACCATTTCATGGTATACACGTACCACAGTTTATTAATCCATTTATGTGTAGATGGGCATGTGGGTTGATTTCACATCTTGGCGATTGTTATGTGAGCTGTGATAAACATTCTAGTGCATATGTCCTTATGGTAAAATGATTATTTTTTCCTTCTGGGTAGATACCTAGTAATGGGATTTTGGGATCAGGTGGAAGGTCTACTTTTAGTTCTTTGAGGATTCTCCATACTTTTTTCCAAAGAGGCCCTATTAGTTGGCAATCCCACCAAAAGTGTGGAACTGTCCCCTTTTCTCCATACCCTTGCCAGCATGTGCAGCTTTGGGTCTTTGTGATTGGGCTATTCTCACAGGGCTTAGGTGATGTCTCAGGTGGTTTTGATTTGCGTTTCTTTCATGATTAGGGATGATGAATACTTTTTCATGAGTTTCTTGGCAATCATCTGTCTTCTTCAGAGAAGGTTCTGTTTGTCTCTTGCCTGGTGATAAATGGATTGTTTGCTCTTTTTTGTTGTTGTTGTTTCTTTATTTGAGTTCTCTGTAGTTGTTGGTTTATCAACCCTTCATTGGATTCCTAACATGCAAATATCTTTTCTCATTCTGAAAGTTGTCTGTTTGCTTCGATTGTTGTGTCCTTAGTGGTGCAAAAGCTTTTTAGCTTAATTAGTCTCATTTATTTATTTTTGTTGTTGTTCCGTTTGCCAATGAAGTCTTCTGTATAAAATCTTTCTTCAGGCCTATATCATTAAGAATTTTTTCCACACTTTCTTGTAGGATTTTTATTGTTTCATGTCTTAGATTTAAATCACTTATCCATCATGAGTATATTTTTGTAAGTAGTAAGAAATGTGAGTCCAGTTTCAGTGTCTTACATGCGGTTATCCAGTTCTCCCAGAACCGTTTGTTGAATAGGGATTCTTTTCCCCAGTGTTTGCTTTTGTTTAATTGATTTATCAAAGATCAGGTGGCTTTATGAAGCTTGTTTCATCCCTAGGTTTTCTATTCTGTTCCAGAAATCAATGTCTCTATTTTTGTGCCAATACCATGCTGTTTTGATCACTGTGGACTTGTAGTATAACCTGAAGTCTAGTAATGTGATGCTTCCACATCTGTTTTGTTTTTTGAGACAGAGGCTCAAGCTGTAGCCCTGGGTAGAGTGTCATGGTGTCACAGCTCACAGCAACCTCCAATTCTTGGGCTTAAGTGATTCTCTTGCCTTAGCCTCCCAAGTAGCTGGAAATACAGGTGCCCACCACAATGCCTGGCTATATTTCGGTTGTAGTTGACACTGTTGTTTGGCAGGCTCTGGCTGGATTTGAACTTGCCAGGTCTGGTGTATATGGCTGGTATCTTAGCCACTTGAGCTACAGGTGCCAAGCCCACATTTGTTTTTATTGCTAAGAATTGCCTTGGTTATATGGGGGATTAAATCCAACTTGGTTGTGATGTATTATATATTTTGTACATTGCTACTATATTTTGCTCATATTTTAAAAAATCTTTTTATAGCAATGTTTATGAATGAAACTTACCTGTAACTTTGTTTTATTGCAATGTCTTTGTCAGGTGTGTTATTAAAGTTCAGCTGACTCAAAAAATGTGTTTAGAATTATACATTCTTTTAAAAATGAAAACATAAAGGAGTCCAAACTAACATAATAGTAAAATATATGTGTAGTTTTCCCTGAGTAAGTATTCACCACTATTTCTTTCCTTCTAGAATGTATTTTCTGTGTATTTTAACTTAGACTTAGAGCAGGAAGCTGGTTTCATGGAGCTCTGATGGGAAAGTAAACAGAGGTTAGACTGTCTTCTAGGAGTTTCCATATGGCACTCAGCAGTATGCTCATGTGCCCAACACTGAAATTTGTTACTGCATCTGAGTCCCAGGACCTGTGATCAAGGCCCATCAGATGAGAAGCCTTTTTGGACATATGAAAATCATTCAGATAAAATACCTGATCCCCATCAGAATTCAAGGGCATTTTTATCTGTGACTTTTGACCCCTTCAGTTGCTGTTCCACACACTTTGTAGTTTTTATTTTTAAATTCTTCTTTAGTACTGTATGTCTTTTTCCTTACCCTGTCTCATTTTTCCTGCTTACAGTGTTGTCCCAGTTCGAGGCCTTGCCACTTCTTGCTGGGGCTATGCCATTTGTGGAATACCTGGTCACCATTCCCTCTTCTTCTCGGTCATGCAAGTGCTTGCTGTGAAATGGACAGATGACCAGGTTAGTCTTTTACAGCAAGTCGTGTACTGGCTCCGCATTGCTCTGCAATATGAAGTCCAGGTGGCCTAAGTTCTTTCACGATCTGGCATCCCAGTGCATTGAGGTCTCTTAACAAAATACCTTAAACTGGATAACTTAAGAACAATAGAAATATACTGCTTATAGTTCTGGAGGCCGGCAGGGGAGTTCGAGAACCTGATGCTGGCAGATTCAGTGTCTACTAGGAGGTCCAAAGATGCTGCCTTGTTGCTGTATCCTCGCACGATGGAAGGCACAAGGGAGCTTGCTCAGGCCTTTTTTCCAAGGACACTAATCACATTTATGAGGCTGTAACCCTCAGGACTGAATCATTTCCTCAGACCCCTGACTCCCAGTACTGCTGCATTGAGTATTTGGTTCTGAAGTATGAATATTGGAGGGACATCAGCATTCAGACCACAGTACCTAGCTTGCTCTTACCTCTCCAGTCTGCCTTTCTGTCTCACTCAAGTATGGTTTTATACTCCCACAGCTCTGTCTGCTTGATAGATATAGCTGTGTGCACCCTGGGGTCCTTTGTGCTCCCACTTTTGCCTGTGCTTACCTTTTCCCCTGTAATAGACCATCCATATTCTTCTCCTGGATAATCCATGAGCTGGATAACCTTGTCCCCACCCAGCTGTGGCTGTTTGGACATGGGCAGTCCTTTCTGCCCATGACTCTGTCTGTTTGATGAGTCCGTGAACTCTTTGCAGGCCGGGCCTGTATCTTACTCATCTTTGTACACTCATAACTTTCTGTGTGCTGGTAGGTAACAGGTGCTTGATAGACAATTATGGATCCAAATAGAGAAGACGACGGTGGTTGACCATTTTGAATTTTATTTCAGCTCTTTTTGGAAGCCTGAGATGGAATAAAAAGGCCGACTGCCATGACCAGAGGGGAGGCAGGAAGCAAGGGCTCAGGGAACTCTGGAGATACAATCTCTTCCTGTATAACTGAGTTCAGTCCGGCTGATTAAAATCCTCTTAGGGTGGAATTCGCTTTTTACAGCATGGATTAGCAACAAGGATTTTCTTGTGAAGATAGATTTTTTTTTTCCAGAGAAACAAATTTGAGCAATTGAAGACTTTAAATGAAAAAAAAAATCCTGCTTAAAAGGCAGATTGACCAAAATCCTTCCCCTTTCTCTTCTTAATCAAAGAGTGTGCACAGACACTCTTTAGGAAATTGTGTGAGAGATTCACAAGGATCATTAAAGTCTCCAGTAGACATTCACGTTCACATTGTAAAATTGGCTACACCCTCCAAACGGTGTCACGTGAAAATGGACTTTCTGGGGGCTCTTCGATATGAATGGGTCCCAGTTGCACAGTGATGCCATTCATTTTATTTGGCCCACGCATTGCAAGTACATTCTAAATTTGGCCTTAATTATTTTTCCTTTCACAAAAAATATTTTGTGGGATCTTTTTGAACCCTGACGACTTCCTTCTTGCCCCTTAAAACAGAAGCCAGGAGTGTTATTTTTGTTCTCTTCTAATTAAAATAATTGCTTGGTTCCTTTTAACTAGATTCATGCCGTTATTAGCCTAATACATGGATGGGTGCCATGGAGTGTTTGAGAAACAAAATGAAAAGTGATCATGTAGCTTCACATGAAAAAGATGCCGTGGTGCCAAGGAGCATTATTTCCTTTCAGCCAGCATTTTATAAGGGCCTTTCGTAAACCTGGCCCCCGTACCCTTACTAAAAGACTGTGAAGTGAAAGAATAGTTCTGTTTTCTTTATTAAGGTGTACAGCAAGCTCAGTACAATTTGAAGAGGGGCACTTGATAGGCCGAGTATGGCACAAAGACCGCAGGTCTGGTTTTAATGTCTGCCCTGCTTTGTCTTTCAGAATAACTGCAATTGAAGAGAAAATGCTCCATGTCCCCCCTGTTGCTCAGTGTTTATCAAAGGACAGCAGAGGAAGAGAGACAAAGTGCCTGAATACGTGTGTGAAGTGAGTGTTGTCAGGACCCCGCCTCTGAAAAGAAGTGCTGGAATGATGCCTTTGACCAGACAGTCCTCAAAGCGGATGTACTCTGAGGGTCAGCCAGCATGCCCCAGCCAGGCTAAATCTGACCTGTCACTTGTTTTTGTAAATAAAGTTTTATTGGCTCACAGACAATTACGTATCACATCTCCAGCAGCTTTTGCAGTGTGACACTGTAGCTGTGACAGAGACTGTATGGCCCATGAGACCTAAACTATTTACTATTGGGCTCTTGACAAGAGTTTGCTGATTCCTGATGTTCTCTGTCCAGTTCATCGTATATTTACTACATATCTATGTCATGCTGAGATATAAATTTGTAGGTGTTTCTATAGCAGCACTCCTTTGAAAGAATGCTCAGAGCCTTTGTTGATGTGCTACTTTTATGAGTATTCAAAGCAGGCATATGGAAGGCGTGAAACAGGAAGGATTTAGGACAAACAGTCAGAGCAAAGGATCTATCCTTATTGTCTTGGTGGCAATTCATTGACTGGCTGGTTCTTCCTCTGCTGGCTACCTGGAGAAGAAGATCTGGACATGGGTGGAACTTCTGGCTTAGCGTGCACCTTCATTCTCCATCAAGACATCATGGCTGACATTATGAACTTCCATTTCTAGAACAAAAAATGGGCACCCTTTGCTACCTGTTGGTGCCTTGAAGGATCAAGTGAGAGAATGTGAATCCCAGTGTTTTCTAAGCCACAAGGCAGTGTGTTTGTGAGACAGATATTACCTGTAAAAACATTAGAAGAAATACTATTATCCTGTTTGCTACGAGAGAAAATGAGATGTAGCTAGCATGTCCAAGGTCAAATAGTAAGCAGTAGAAGAGCTGGGAGCTGAGCCTCCTGGCTGGAATTCTCTGCTCTTTGCAGTAGACCTGGAGCTTCTTTATGTATCTCTCCATAGTTTTAGAAACGTTCAGTCCTTTAGTTCATTGGTGGATTCATTCGCAATGCAACGTTATTTAAGAGTTTAGTATGAACTGGAAAGAGGATCCTCAAGGAGAGGGTTGGCTATATAAAGATGAGTCGGAATTCTCTTCAAATAATTTTGTTCCTGGAATTTTGTGGCTGGAATCCTTCAGAAGTAAATAGAGTCTACTCCAGATTTTCCCTGTGCTGCCCAAAGAGTAGACTTGGAGCAGAGAAAGAGAGAACAGGTGAGTGGGAAAGAGAGAGCTATGCTGTCATTCTATAAAATGTTGCAAAGCGTTGACGTTGTGTGTATGCGCGTGTGTCTCTGTGTGTGTACATAGATGCAAGCAAAGGTGAAGAGAGATACTACCATGTTAATAGCAGGTTGTGCTAGAAGCTAAAAGGTGATCTAGGTTTGGGAGACTTGAAAGTTAAGATATTGTACATAAAGTCCAAGGGAATCTATACCAGAGAAATTAAATATAAATTGTCTGGCTAACTGGCTCATATCATATAGGGGTTTGCCAGATGCAGACTTATTCTACCACGCTGTTACACACAATTGTTAATTCATATTGCATTTATTCAATGAGATGTCTTGTGATTTTTTTAGATGATGATGATCAAATGTACCTGGAGGAAGCAGCTTTCACCAGAATGTTGAATTTGCCTTATCACGGTAAGAGAAGTGAAGTTCTTGAAAGTTTCTGTTTTCGATGTTTGCCCCTTTAACAGGGGTGTTTGCCAATATTTTTCTCATATTCAATGTTACTGACTACTTGGTCTCTTCAGATTTATCCGTGAGCCTAAGAGTCATAAGATTCTCTGAAACAAAGGTGCCAGTGAAGTTGCCTGATGAAAAAGCCAAGCTTCCAGTGTCTTCCACTGGACAGTTGTCACCTGCTGTCACCTACCTCTCTGAGAGGTACAGTAGAAAGTTATGCCCTATTGCACCTGTTTTCTCCCCAAAAAGGCAGTCACAGCCCTGCTGACTGAAATTGGAGGTGATGATATCTAATCCAGCCATTCATCCATGACAGGTGTGTCACTTCTCCGATATCCCTGGGGCCCAGGACACTGCTGTTTTAAGAAATGTAATTTGTTTCAGCCCTCAAAAGGCATATTCCTAGCAGGACTTAGGACAGCTACAGATAACACGTCCTTCTCATCTGCAGGGAGTTTGTAAACATCAACCTAATATATTTAACTTTCTTTTATCAGTGAATTTTCTTCCACTTGCTGTGGAACACTCTTCTTTTTCTATTCATTTCGTGAGTATTCTATGGAAACATTATCACCATGTTGGAAATGTTTTGTAGAAGAGGAAGGCATCTTATAACACAGTGGAACATCCCCTGCAATCGTGGCCTTCAGTCCC
>NW_003852474.1:3129448-3154570 GCF_000181295.1 Otolemur garnettii
CGTCATTGTTGTTTGGCGGGTCCGGGCTGGGGATTCGAACCCGCCACCTTAGGTGTACGTGGCTGGCGCCTTAGCCGGTTGAGCCATAGGCGCCGAGCCATTTTTTTTAATGATTATACGATACTCTGGAAGAAAGTTAAAGATCTTTGAAGACTGTAGAAACTGTTACTGTATTGGGCAGGGCCTGTGGCTCAAAGGAGTAGGGTGCTGGCCCCATATGCTGGAGGTGGCAGGTTCAAACCCAGCCCTGGCCAAAAACTGCAAAAAAAAAAAAGAAAGAAAGAAAGAAACTATTACTGTATTGCTATTATTACTGTTACCACCATTACCCTGGGCACTGTCCTTAGTGGTTTACACATGGCTACTTTGGGTTCCCCGGAAAGTAAAGCTCGAGGAAGATCTTATGTGCTGCTTCTTTAGTGGAGAGTTCAAGCCCAGATTTGTGGAAGTTTGGGAGAATTACTGTGTGGCTGAAATGACAGGAGCAAATATGAGGGTGTGTTACTGATATAGCCACAGGCTGGCGTGAAGCATAACTGATTTTTCAGTCATCTGGGACCCTGGGAGGCTACACACTGGCCCCCAGAGAAATGTTCACCACCTAATCTCTGGAACCTGTGACTGTTACCTTCTGTGGCAAAGACTTTGCTCATGTCTTTAAGGATCTTGAGATGTGAGGTTACCCTGGATTTTCTGGAAGAATGTTAAATCCCATCACAAGTCTCCATATTGGAGGCAAAGACAGAGTTGACACATAGACAAGGAGAGGGCAGTGTGACGCAGGAGACAGAGATAGGAGTGATGTGGTCACAAGCCATGGAATGTCACAGCCACCAGGAGCTGAAAGAGGCTAGGAAGGAATTCTCCCCCAAACTCCTTGGAGGGAGCACAGCCCCCATCAACACCTTCCTGTGAGCCCAGTGATACTGATTTCAGACTTTTGGTTTCCAGAAACATGAGATAATAAATTTCTGTTGTTTTAAGCCGTGAAGTTGGTGGCGATTTGTTACAGCAGCAATAGGAACAGATACTGAAACCATCCTTCAAAAGCACAAGCTACGAACAGACTGAGTGGAGGGAGAGGAAGAAAGGGAAAAGAATTTGTTTACAATGACAGCCTCTGATTGGTAAATGGTTTTCCATTTACCAGTGGTCATCCTTCCCCTCACCTCTGGGTTGAGCACAGTTGCATGCTGAGTTTCTCTGGGATGTCCCATGCTGGAAGGGGAACAGAAAAACCCCAGGGTGGAGAGGCCCATTGGGTTTTGACCTGTGATGTCAGTTGTGAGGCAGCTGAGGTGAATAAATGGCCCATGGCTCTGAGCAGGTAGTGTAGATGGGGGGTCTGAAAGAATGACCTCCCTCATCTGCACCACAACCCACAATGCCACAGAGATGTGACATCCCCAATCGGCGCTCGGCCTCCAGTCTCCGGTCCTGCTAGCTTGTGGCACTTGCTGCCCCTCGGGGCAGCACATCCATTGTCCAGTTCAGTAACTGGAGTCCCTCTTCCTTCACTGGAGTCAAAACCTGTCTTCTTGTAGCTCTTGGTGATTGGCTGAAGGCTTGATGTACATAAATTAAGGATCCTCTCTCCAAATATTCAAAGATAATTTTTATCCTTTTTCCCCCCATCAGGTGAAACACTCGCTGTATCTTCAATGTGGCTTTATGGAGGAATTTTCTTTTTGAGGCTGGTGGTGGCTCATGGAAAGCACCTGAACTTCAGGTATGGTCTGCTCCAGTACACAGGACTTACGCTTCACTTAGGTTGCCAGAGATCCATTTTATTTGATTGTTTGGCAAGCACATCATTTTCAGTTGTACTACACTTAGTGTTGATTAAAAAGCTCTCTCCTTACCCATGGGGACAGATGACTATATGAAGAGCCCCAAAGACTCAATCTATTTGCAAATGGCACCACTGCAGGTAAGAGATCAAAATGCCACCTTACATCAGGGCGAACACATACCCACAGTTTTATGCTGCATTGAGGTCAGTAAGTGATTCTCACAGGTTGGTACCAGTCAGCCACACGAGGTTAGGGACTGTTCTCAGCCAACCCCTGCTACTGCTCACCTCCCGTCCTCACTCCCAATAATCCCCCCTCCCCAATTCTGGATCTGGAATATTCCCCTTCGCGTCTCTAGCAGGCAGCAAAGATTCGGATTCCACTCCTGGTCCAGATCAAGTCCCCGGTGTCTTATGTGAGATGAACTATTGCAACAGACTGGAAAAGCCCACGTGGGCAAGAACCGTGTGTACATCCTCCACCTCCCATCTTCACAGCAACCCTGCAAGGTGGGTGTACCATCTTCATTTTACAAATAAGGAAAATGGGGCTTAGTTTAAAGGAATTTCCCTAGGGACATAGAGTAGCTGACCTTGGCTTCAGACTCAGCAGGTGAGATTCTGTTTCACCAGGTGGTAGCCAAAAGGGACATGAAGGAGTGGTCCTCAGATCCCAGTAGATGGCCTGAGCCTGGAGCTGGCCTCTCTGAGCCCCTACAGGAGCTGGAGAGCACACCATTGGTACTGGATGGCTGACCCCTTATGGGCCTCCCTCGGCAACTTGGCCTCCTGGATTCATGCATGTTAGGGGGAGTCAGGTATGTTAGGGGAGCCTCAGGCCCCGCATTCTGCCCCAGCCTCTGCCAGTCCCAAATGTGGGAGCTTTAGTGGCTCAACGTCTATTTACCAAGTGCCTCTCGTCTCTTTGGCCAAGCTGGGGCTGGGATGGAGAAACACAGGCCCCTGGTGTACGTTCTGCAGCCCCGAGGGAGTGGCAGGGCATCTAGTGCCAGGTCTCCACGTCTCGTTCTCAGAGTGTGAGGCGTCAGGTGGATTCAAAGCAGCATGTGAGCGTCCCCTGGAACTGTCGACCCAGACGGAGGTGTTCCTGAATCTGTGAAGAGGGATGATCCTGAATGGAGCATTATCGGGCTCTGTGCCCCTCAGTGTTTCTTTTCACCTTCACCTCATTCACGGCCCTGCTTAGCACCCACCTGCTGTTTCAGGGGAGGCCAGTGACAGCGGAGGATGAGCTTCCTGGTCGTGGCAGATTCTTTAGCTTGTCCCTTCATCCTTTCTTCAGTCCCCTCCTGACTGGTATTTACTTGCTGTGGGGGCTGGGAAGCTAAAGTCTCCCCTTCCAGACTCCCCTACAAACTGGATTGTCAGATGCCTCCGGTGCTGCCCCGTGAGACGCAGGCCACATTTCGCTGTGGCTGCTTCTGCAGTTCCAGGTCCTCCCTACTCAGGAGGCTCACGGTGCTCAGGACACCGCTGCTATTGCCGAACAGTGGCCTGGGTGTAAGATAGAAAGATCCTGGCTCCTTGATTACACCTGCAAGCACTGCACCAGATGTGTTGGTGATGTCCCATAATAAACGTCTACTGGTCAAGCCCCTGATGTCAGCTTTTTGTTATATTCATCTACATGCAGGCCTTACCCAATACTTTGTTTTGTTTTTCTCCAGCCCTAAGGGGAACAGAAAGGTGGGAGGGCCCAGCGGGAGATGTGAGAAAACACTCAGGAGCAGTAGGCAAGTCTGTGGGGAAGTCATTGGTTGTGGGGGGCAGGCTAGAGAGGAGTCCTGCCCCTGCCCTCCAGACACCATGAAGGGACCAGGCAGGTGGAACAAGGGTGTGACCAGGGCAGTTTGGGTGAACTGATGTCTGGGGACCAGGTGCAGGGAGGGACCCAGTGACATGTCAGAGGTTGCCGGAATGGACACATCACATCACAGACTTACGTCTCCCTGGTACCAAGACTTAGAACTAAAGAACCCCTAGATTTAGCCATGGCCTAAGGGAAATTGAGCCCATGGAATTGAGTCTTTGCCACCCTTGAAGAATGAGGCTTCAACATAGAAATTAAATGAAAATACAGCCAGTAGACCATCTAATACATACCCTCATAAGAGAAAAACTCAGATCAATTCAAGGTGGGGGGCTAGGGAAAGAGGGTGCAAGGAGAGGGGAGGAGAGAGGGGAATGGGTAGTTATGGTGTATGGCAAACCTCTGGGGGCAGAACACAGTTATAAGAGGGACTTTACCTAATAAATGCAATCAGTGTAACCTAATTCTTTGTACCCTCAATCCCAACAATAATTTTTTTTTTTTTTTTTTTTGAGACAGAGCCTCAAGATGTCCTCCTGGGTAGAGTGCTATGGCATCACAGCTCACAGCAACCTCCAACTCCTGGGCTCAAGCAAGTTTCCTGCCTCAGCCTTCCAAGTAGCTGGGACCATAGGTGCCCACTACAACGCCTGGCTATTTTTTTGGTTGTAGCCGTCATTGTTGTTTGGCAGGCCCGGGCTGGATTCGAACCCTCCACCTTAGGTGTATTTGGCTGGCACCTTAGCCGCTTGAGCCATAGGCGCTGAGCCAACAATAAAAAAAATTAAAAGAAAAGTAATTAAATTTAAAAATTGTATTTTTTATATACTAAAGTTGTGGACATAGATTCACGCCAGGCACTATTAAGTTAGGTAAAGTACAGTGAAATACTCTTGACAGATTAAGATGGACAGGCTCACGCTGGGGTACTGAGGGTCTGCTCGCTGTCCAGGCTTGCTGGAGGGTCCCAGTGTGGAGCTGAGACCACTGGGGCTGTGTGGTGGGGGCAGAGCTGCTGGAGTTTGCAGTTCTGGGATCTGAGGCTTTCCTTTGCTCCTGGTCCCTGTTCTCTCCAGCAGTCTAGGAAGCATGGGTCAGTCCCAGGGCTGGCTCTGCTATGCAGGTGGATTCAGAGTGGTGGTTCAGGGAGAGGGTCAGGGAGAGGATGATTGTCAAAAAAGTTGCCGAACACTGCTGAGCTGCAGGGGGAGCACTGGGCAAACCAGTTTTCATTTTAGAGAGGATTATAATTAAGCCAAATCATTTCCTGCTGCCTTTTCAGCCCATCACTCTTCCGATTTTCCATTCAATTAAATCCAGTTTCTCTGAGCAGCCGTGTAGTTGTTACCTGGTGCTCGCAGCAGCAGCCTGGCATTGCATCCCTCTCCAGCTCCTGGTAACCATGTGGTCCTGGTCGGGTCATTTCCTGTCTCTGCATGGTCTGTCACATGGGGGAATGCCAGGACCTAACTCACAGGCCTGTAGGAGGAGCAAAACCTTGGGACAGGACTGGCTCACAGCAGGCAGTCTCAGGCACACAGAGCTCTGGCACCGTCGAGGTCCTTGACAGAGATAGCAGGCAGTCAACAGCACAAGGCAGTCAACAGCACAAGGACAGTCCTTAATTTCCAGGCACGAATCTAACATGCAACAAGGCCATGTTACAACTTTCTTTCCTGATGGCCTTGTAATCGAGTAGCCTCACCTTTTGCATTTGGTTTGAGAGAAGGCTGGTTGCTTCAGTTCCCTCCCCTGACGCTTCCTTACAACGTGGTTTCTCGTCACTGATCCTTGTTCCACCCCAGTAGGGGCTTCTGAAGATTGGTGAATTGTGCTGTAGGGCTGACCTCCCCATCAGGAAGTCAAGGAAAGTTGGCACAAACCTTTGGAAATAAAAATTCTAAATTGCCTTGATGATTTCCTTTGCTCAGGTTGAGCCCTCGATGATGGTGACGATCACAGCAGCAGGTGCTGCTCCAGTCCCACCCTAGGAAAGGAGTCTCCATGACAGTTGGTTTCACTCTGTTGCTCCGAAGAGATGTGTCCCGATGAGCGCCTTCCCTTCATTCATTATGCTACAGTCATATTGCTAGGAGACAGAGATGAATGCTGTGTACTTATCTGATTAAAGCGCCTGTTGTTTTAAATCTATTTGCATGGAGACTTTTTTCCTCTGGTAGACATTCAGTGACACAACACATTAAAAATTATATCTGTATCAATGGTTTCCACCATTGTATTTATGTGGTGCGTGCGTGCGTGTGTGTGTGTGTGTGTGTGTGCTTTCATGCACTGCTCACTGGTCTCTTGTTATGATCAATACGTACCCGTATTCAATAATTATGAAGCAATTATAGCTCCTAAAAAAACAAAGTTGGATATATGTTTTATTGACCAGTTTAAAAAAAAAGGCAGAGTTATGCAAAGTAGCAGATACAGAAATTTCATGAAAATGAAAAAGTACAAGTCCTTAAGGAAGAACTCTTCATCGTCATGGGCAATTCAGCAGGCCTCCCTTCCAGGCCATCTTCCTCATATTTTTGCTTTTGCTTTACAGCAGGGCCTGGGGGACAGGACTACAAATGTCTCAGTCCTTGCCCGCTGCCATCATTAGAGCCTTCATTAATCTTTGGGTCCTTTGGCTCTACTTTGCCAAAAGAATAATGCCTCCCCCAGAATTACACAAAAATCAATGGCAAAGTTAATTGAAATCTGGATCTCTTAATATTTTTCTCTTTCTGAAGCAATTGCTTCGTTTCTGAAAAGTGAGGTTTAACTCAAAGGACAGCTTTAATTGAGGGTGAGTGAATTGATAAGAGAGAGAAAGGAGAGGTGGATAATTTTCCAGGTGACTGAAAGATAGTGTTTACATGCAGGATTTCATTTCCTTTCAAGTTTGGCATCAGGGCTCAGGGAATGTTGAGTAGATGGGAAGAAGGACCAGGGCATTTCCACAGTGTAGCCTGATGCTCTCTTGTCTCTTAAAAGGGCTGAAAAGGCTTTGAAGGAGATGGACCTTGCCCCCTCCTCTCCGAGAGTGTGAGAGAGCAAGAGTGAGAGAGAGACAGAAGAGGGGAAAAGGTGGAGGAAAAACTGGCCGCTAAAAAGGTGGGCAGCTTCTTGATTTAAATAACCCCTCCCCTTTTTCCGGCGATTGAGGCATTTACATCATAGGTATGTGGGCCTTTAATTTGCATTAATACCAATAACATGGTTTACATTCAGAGCAGTTTATAGCATGCAAAGTAAACTATATTTCACTAGATTCTTATATCAATTTGCAGAGGCAAGTGGGATAGATTTTTTTTTTTATGTATACTTTGTAGAAGAAGAAACTGAGTCTCCCAACTAGCAATAAAATGGGTGAGGAGGTGGGCACAGGCCTCTGGGCTTTCATGGGAAGAGAAAAGGGATTGAAATGTCCTGGACTTTACCTTGGTAGGAGCTCCTGACAAGATGTGGGCAAGGCTCACCTTCCCCTAGGTAGAACTCATCCAGACTCCCCAGAACCGAGGCCCCTGGCTAAGTGCCAGCCTGGCCACTGGGTCCTGCAGTTCCAACTCTTGTTGGTATCTGCGGCTTCCAAAATATTCAGACAAAGGGCTCTGAAAGGCATCTGGTCAAGCTTTGCAAGAAGAGAAAACTTACCCTCTGATTCCCAAAGCCCTGAAGTCAGGGATTTGATTACGCTTATCATGATCTCAGCTTCCACCGCTCCAAATGTGATTAGTTTTGTAATTAGTTAATGTCATTACCTGTCATCAAATCCAGACAACGTTGGACTCGAAAACCTCCCGTGGCAGAAAATCCCCCAAAACTGACATCTTTCCACTATTGAATACAGTTTCTTTAATAATCCTGGCGACTGTCCCTCACTTTTAGACCACAGTTCTGAGAAGTTGGGAGGGGGATGTGTTTCTTGTATTTTTTTGACAAGGCGATTTAAAATACTTCAGGCTCAAAACGTTTCTGTTCTCCAAGCAAAGCATAAATATAATCTTTTCAGCAAATTTTGTGCCCCACTGTATTTTCCTTCTTATATATCTTGGCTATATTGCTTTGGGCAGAATGGCCAAAATAAGAACCCGTTTACCATAGGGAAACACTGTGTTAAGGAATATTTTTATGTTATGAAAAAATGCTGCTTGTCTCTTATTACTTAGTTTCTGTCAAATCCTGGGCAAACGGTTTTTCTTCTTTGCTCCTATTCAGTCTTTCAATACATATTCTTCATGTCCCTGGTGAGTGCGTGTGGGTACTTGGGACACAGCAGGGACAAGGCAAGCACAGTTGCTGTCCTCTGCAAGCTTCTGTTCTAATGGGCTGAGGTAGATGAAGGAAATAAATATTTAAACTGGCGTGCCCAGCATGGGCTGGACATTTTCCCATTTGCTTCTGCAGGCCACCTCTCTACCCTACTCCACTGTTTTGTAGGGAACCCCAGGAGATGAGTCATTGAGATGACATCAGTGGCTTCCTGTCCTCAGCATCCAGCTGGGTCAGAAGCGAAACTGAAGAGCAGGACAGTGAACTCAGGGTACCTGCGACTCACCCGTCCCTGAGACCTGAGGGTGACACAATTGCCTCCTCATTGGGAAGAAATCAACCCTCCCCAATGCCACCACTTAGGAGTAGTCATTGCTCCCCACCATTCTGGTTTGCTGACCCCTGACGATTCCTTTGTAAACGGATCCTCCATCAGTTTTTCCCCAGTCAACTGTTTGATGGGCCATGTCTTTCCTACGTGGACCCCTGGCTGCCACAGTAGGTTAGGTGATAAGCGGTATGGAAGATGTACTTTCTAGGCTCGGCATCGATAGCTCAGTGGTTAGGGTGCTGGCCATATACACTGGGGCTGGTGGGTTGGAACCTGGCCAGGGCCAGCTAAATAATAATGACAACTACAACCAAAAAATAGCTGGGTGTTTCGGCGAGTGCCTGTAGTCCCAGCTACTTGGGAGGCTGAGGCAAGACATTTTTCCATTTGCTTAAGCCCAAGAGTTTGAGGTTGCTGTGAGCTATGATGCCATGGCACTCTACAGAGGGCGACATAGACTCTGTCTTAAAAAAAAAAAAAGAAAAATATATTTTCTTCCTTCTGCTCCCTGGTCCATCAGCATAATTGCCTGTTGTTACCTGCATGGTTCTGGACTAAGTGTCATTTGGTGCAGGCTGCATCACTCCTCAGTGACTCACTCACTGGTGGATAAGCTGCCTCATTCACTGTTAGACGTCATAAAGCCGGGGACCTTTACTGAATGCTCGCTGAGGGCAGGGGCCATGTTCCACAAGGCGTGACTGGTTCCCAGCTCCTCCAGTATCGGGAGGGGAGATAAGACGGGCTGATCTGTAACTGGATCAGCAAACTCCCGCCACAATCTTCAGGACAGTGCTGTGCTCCCCAGGCCCCACCACTCCCTGCCCTGCCTTCTGCCCTTGCCAGCCGAGCGGGCCCTGCTCTGTGCTCGGGGCCCACTTGTATCTTCCCATTCCCCCGTGTGCTTTTATTCTGCTGTGAGTAATCACCCCGTTCCAGTGTCCTCTTCTCTGAAGGCTTTGCTGGTTTCATCATTTCAAGGGAGGGGGGGAGGCTTTCTCTTTAGCTCTGGGAGACACACATTTGTATCTTGCCAAGCTGTCGCTGTGCCTTTTTGTTTTCTAAAGAACCTTTATAGATTCTTGGACTCTTTTGCCTGCCCAGTTCACACTGGCCTGAACTGTTGGGGTAAGCCAAACCAAGTATTTTCCTTGTCTGCATTTAAGCTTATTGCTTAGTCTTGGGAAGTGAATTTGGGCTCAGAGCTCTGCAGTTCATGGCATCCCCTCTTTGTGAAAATAGGTTCTAAAAATTCAGATGGTCTGGAGCGTGCCCCATGCTTGGGGGTGGCGTATATACTTATCGGTTTCCTTCTGGAAGCTCCAGATGGATACCATCCGGTCAGGGAGCTTTGCTCCTCTGCTCGAGTTTTTTAGGTTACTCCAAAGCTTCCCCCCTGGAGACTTCAGTGTGTGTTAAGGCCACACTAGGATTTCCTGTGCAAAAAGCCCTTGAAATGTGAAATTCCCCACTTCTCTTGATGATAAAAGTGATGCAGAAAGAAAAAAAAATAACAGTTTTGTTACCTGATGGTACTTATTAGTTGGCCCCCCTCAGAAGCAGAACTGAGAGATTTCATGTGGATTTGGGTCATCCTCTGGGGGGATCTGTTGACATGCCACGGAGTGGACGCCATCCATGTGTACATCGTTTTCATCTGTGATAGATGAAATAAGGATAATATTCTTCACTTAAAAAATGCACTCAGGGATCATTTGCTATAAGTTTAAGTTGAAAACTCTCAATTTACAGCAGTCTATTAAAACAAAAAAGAAAACACACCAGTCTGGCTCAAAAATATCCTCAGGAAACCAGCCTGGAAGAACAGAGGGTGAAACATGAATGAGCTATTTAGCTGTTCTTGGAAAATGGCATAATTCTCAGAGGAATGAAAGGCCAAGCATTCCCCAGATTTTTGTCAGACACATGTGCCAGTCCACAAAGTGCTGGAACCCTAAACAGACAACTTGGACGGATTTCAGTTTTCAGTAATTCAGGTGTTTGTGGCATAGAATAAACACCACCCAGAAGGCAGTATCATGAGTTACCAGAAGTTCCAGTGTGTAATATAATTTTAGGCAACATTTTCAACTTCTTCTGCACAGGGATAGTAAGTTAGTCATTCTGTTCACATAAGCAGCATATTTTACTATTGAAAAAGGCAATCCTGAATCAAGCGATGTTTGGGACGCCTGTGCAGAATGGATTTGTTCTTTGGGATCATGTATGCCCAACTTTAATCTGTGGATGTCTGCAAATTAATGACCAAGGAAGTACTTGTTGAGTGGGCATGATACAGCCCTCATTATGTTAAACGTTAGGGGCCACCGGAGCCCCCCACTCTGGTTCCAGCTGCTTTCAGAAAGCTTGCAGTCTCACTAATGAGATGAATACTTATGGAACAATCAGGGGATAGCACAAGACATTAAATAATGTGAACAACTACGGGACAGAATTAGAGGAAGGGAGGCAGGGAGCACTAGACTATTTCAGAGAAGACCTTGGGCAACAGGGGAATTTAATTTTAATTCTGGAGGAATTTGGTTGGATTGAGAAAGAGAAATGGTTCAGCATGCTGGAAATTGGCAAAAGAAAGCCACTGATTGAAAGAAAAATAAATTAAATACCTATCTGTCAGATAATTTCTTTTTAAAACCTAAGAACTTTACATTCATTAGTGAATGCAACTTTAATAACCACATGAAAAAACCATTTTAGCTCCCATTTTGGAAGTGAGCAGACTGAGTAATCTGCTGAAGATCACAGGGAAGGAAGCCACGACGCTGAGGTTGTCTTGGGGACACGGCAGAGGTCTACCTGTCTACTTCCTTCATGGCAACGTCTTTATAACATGAGTAAAGAACTGAACGGGAGAATTCAGGGGCTAAAACAAAGTGTATCTGGATATTTTCTAAGCCTCAGAACCAAGAGAGGAAGGGAAGGCTGAGTATGTTGGAGTCTCAGTGTTCAAGGTGGCTGCAGCGACTCCCCAGCTCCCGGCACGCTCCGTGGCATGGTGGAGGGATGTTGGGTGGGAGGTCTCCCGTGTCCAGTTAAGGAGAGTCTGTGCACAGACTCCACTGTCTCTAGCAGGCAAGACGCAGAATGTTTTGTACTCAGAGAGGAGTCTAGCAACGTATGGCAGACGCTGAGTGTCTCCCAAATCCATGTTTCCTTTCTTCCTGGGTGTGAAGTCAGTCAGCCAGAGGCTATGCTTCCCAACCTCCCTTGCAGCCTGTGAGACTAGGCTAGTGCTTGTGGGAATTCTACAGACTGAACAAAAACTTGAAGCTGGGGCAGAGATGACTGATTTGGAGAAGGCTACTTTAGACAGCCTGGTTAGAGGAATGCTCTGTGATGAGGTGGTGTTAGAACAGAGCTCTAACAGAAGAGAAGAAGCCAGGCATCCGTGAGAAGTAAGAACGGGACACTCCAAGCCGGAAGGAGCATATGCAAAGGCCCTGGGGCAAGGAAAGGAAGAGGTTCTTGACCACAAGGAACTGAATACAAGGATGGAGCAGGGAGAGAGACAGAAGAAATCATAATGGCAACAGGGATGGGAGCCAGGCCTGGGTTTTACTTTTTGTACACCAGGGAGCTCTTGAAGAGTTTTCAGCCAGGAATGGGTGTGGAGGGTGGGATAATTCACTTGATTATTATTTTAAGATAACTTCCACTGTTTGGTGGAGAAAGCAGTGTGAAAAGGAAAGGATTTCTATAGTTGCCACAGGCCACAGTGTCTCTGGCAGCAGAAGTTGGATTACGTTTTAAGAAAAATCACAGAAGAACTTCGCTAATCACATAATTAACATTCAAATGTTATTTAATTTTTTTTATTTAAAAACTAAGTATAACCCAGATCTTCTTAAGAGTTAAGTTGGAAGAAGGGTTTCTTATACTATCCAAATGCCAAACAGACTGGGAATTGCTGGTTTAGAGGTTAGTGGTGCTGTCATCTTGTCAATATTTGTAGTTTTGGGTTGTGGGTGAGGCTGTTGAAAGGAGGGTTTCCCCAGAGGCACTATTCCTGGGGCTTGTAAGAGTTGTTGCCATGGGGTTTTCGAAAGCTTCTGAGGGCCTGGCCTTTGGAATTTCTATTCTTCCTTTAGAGGTAGTAAAGAAAGAAATGAAAGTATTTTAATTTTAAATCAAATATTTAAATATAATTTGAATATATTTAATTATAATGTAAATACACACTTAAATATAGTTAAATTAAATACTTTAGTCATGAAATAGACCTTCCCAGATCATTAAGGCTGCCTATTTTTATCAAGCAAGCCAGGTCTATGTTTAAGAACCACTGTTCCTTCAAATGTTAATTTCTAATAAGGATTTTGCCCCTTCAAGAGCAAGAGCCTGATTTTTTTTGACTTAACTATCAATAAAGAAGGAAGAGACACAGTTCCCAGATTTGTGGAGTTTGATGTAGTCAGCATTCCTAAAGTTTTCAAAATTGTCCTTAGAAATAGGAAATTGTCTGATTTATTTATTTCTTTCTTTCTTTCTTTCTTTCTTTCTTTCTTTCTTTCTTTCTTTTTATTGGAAAAGTGACATCAGGGCCTGAACCTATCCAAGTTAAATATATTTTGAGACTCTCTTTTGTTGGGTTAGGTTTTTGCATATCTAAGAAATCTAACAAGAAAAGAAGTCCAAGTTTCAGCATTTGCACATCAGGAAATGGTTAGCAGCCCTAGTCTCCCCTTACAGACCTGCTGGGGAGGAAAACCTTCTCTTCTCTTCTCTTTCCTCCCCGCCAGGCCCTCCTTTCTATCTCTGGCCACTGCCACCAGAGGCTTCTCCAGGGAAAGGGCCTGGAGGTCTGCAGGGTCCCTGGGCATGCTTGACCGCCCCTGCAGAATGGCCGGGTCACTCCACCCTGCACCCAGGGATCGGGGCTGTCCCAGGGCAGGAGGGGAGGGGGCAGGCTGGAATCACACATGGCTGGGTTTCCTATGGCAAGGTTCCCTTGTTTGTGCTTTCTTCCTCTGCTCCAAAAACAGCCCCTGGAAGAGGCCTGGGGAGCCAGATCAAATGTACGGGCTCCCAGCCAAAGCCTGACTTCTTCGGCCGGGAACTCCACGTTCTCAAGTCTTCATTTCTGTCCTGTTGAAACTGATAGGGAAGGTTAATGAGATTAACATGGCAAAACACTAGGGGCTTCTGAGAAGGAAGGAGCCCGATCCCTGCCGGCCACTGCTACACTACTGGCCAGTGCGTGACAGTCGGGGACATTTTATTGGGCTCTCTTGTGATAAAATCTGATTATTTTCATAAGACAATTCAAATGTAGGGCCTATCTGGGGCTAGCGGGGAGAAGTCACACAGTGGCTACTGGTAAACGCCCGCTGCCTTTGCTTGAATGTCCTGTTTTATTTTGCCTTTGACTTTTCACCAGCTTGGATCAATATGCCCACTTTTCAGATCTGCAGTGATAAATAGTTTCTAGCGTAGGTCTCTTTTTTCCAAAAAAGAAGTTCGAGGTATGCTGGAATGTGGTCAAATGAAATAGTGAAGGACAGAAGCCAAACACTGTATCATACAGGAAGATGAAATGCCTCTTTGGCTGAAGATTTTCTGAGTAGAAGATTCGAGAGAAAAATGGGAAAGGTGGGAATTGTGTAAATGAATGTGTGTGCGTGTGTGTGTGTGTGTGTGTTTATGAGCGTTTTTACAAAATCAAATATAAGTGGAAGGAGGAAACGGAGGAAGAAGTTTTGGGAAATCTATAAAATCTCCACAATTTATGAGAGTTTAAAAGGCAATTTCTTTTTAAGGGGCAAATTCCTAATTTCCCACATAAAAGTATGGGAATTGAATGGTAAATCCTTCCCTGCCGACAAGACCCCTGAAAAGAGGCATGAAAAAGAGTTACTGTTCCGTTTCCATTCATGTCTCTTGAAAGCCCGTGGCTGTGACACTGCGCTGAAACACACAACCCTGGGTTTCAAAGCTGCCCGGATGACTTTTCAGAAATGATCTATTGTGGCGCTTTGTTTTGTCCGGGTCACCCTCGTTTTGTTCTGCTCCGCTGTATCCCTCTTCTGCTGCTGCCATTAATCCACCCTGTCTACTCCTACCCATTCAGAGGCACATTTTACCCCTTGCCCTGCACAGAGAGCCCTGGGAGGAGGTGGCTGAAAGCTCAGCACTGCTGCAGAGATGAGGGGCACAGAGGCAGGAGGCCTCGCTGGGGTGCTGGGCGCACAGGCCCACCTGGGGGCGTGGGTGCTCAGGCAGACAGCGTGGGAGCAGACGGAGAGGGCTGGGCGCTTAGGCCCGGGGCGGGCATGTCGGCCAGAAGCCTTTGGCTTCCACTTGGGCTGTATCCTGGAGCTGCGTGGCAGGGCAGGGCAAACACAAAGTTGTGTACCTGCAAATGAGACGGCCTTTCTTTTTTAAGTTTTGATTTGATTCATTCATTCATAGCTCGGGAAATACACATTCTGTGTGGGGCGAGGATTGTTAGGGTGTGGCAGGTGGCACAAGGCACAATGATTATGAAAAAACAAAATCAGGAAAAAAGAACATTAAACCCCAAACGTGCCGATTGATTAACGTCTAACTCCAATTTGGCTCATGTTCTTCTGTCCTCTTGGAAATTTTGTTATATTCATGTTCTCAATAGGGAAGATGCTTCTTTTTCACTCCTCTCTGTCCTGCCTGTCACTTTTGATAGTGCAAAAGGACGGTGTAGGCGTCCCAGGGAGTCCCGTTATATGCTGGGTTGTAAAGGGGTAACAAACATTCCCCAAAGTCTGTCACTCTCTCCTCATGGCCAGGGAGGGTAGCAGGGGTTCTGCTCACCACTGTCGTGAAGGGACTCAGGGCAAGGAGAGTCGCTCTCTGCATGTACAGAAACAACCTCCAAGGACTAAGGAAGGGAACTCTCAAGGCTCTTGCACTGGCATCAGACCTCTGGCTTAGGAGATGCTTCCTCTTCCAACTAGTCCAGTGGCCGAACCCAACGGTGGGGGAGCTGGGAGGCCCAGTCTCTGATGTCTAAGAGGAAGACAAAACCCAGCCATGTGCCAGTCCAGATCCTGCGTGCCTTCTCCAGGACACACAGGGGCTTGAATGAAAAACAGAGGAGCAAAGCATTTTTGAAACTTTAGCTGACTAATGGAAGTCAGCCTCATTCAATAGGCTGGACTTTTCACTGACATACGATCCCAAGGTTAACATTTAAGACAAAAGTTGCATCAAAGTTCAGGAATTAAAAATCTTCAACCAATATGATTGGCCCTAGCTTCCATGCTCACGTGAGCTGCATATGATGATCAGCCAAATTATCTAAACGGTGGGCCTCCATTTGCTCACTGATGTGCGACTCAGGGAGCTGGAGGGTGTCTGGGAGGACTTCCTGCACCACCACTGTGGGACGGGACTCCAGAGCTGCGGATTCAGCGGTGGGGCCCAAGACTTTGCATTTCTACCTAGTTCCCGGGTGCTGCTGATGCTGTTGGTCCTGGGACCACACCTTGAAATGGTTTCTCGATGAACTCTGGAACATTATTGAGCTAGAAAATCCAGTCTTTCCTATAAGAGATGAGGTAGAAATCGTTGATGAGTTGATTGATAGCTATAGTAAAGTTTACATGTTGACATCTGACTGGGTAAGAATTCTCTGGAGCATCACAAACCCTTAACATATTTTGCAAACACATTTACATGGTGGGTTGATACATATAGTTTAAAGACACATCTCAATTACATGCTGTGGTCCGGACAGCTGCCCTTGTGGGGACAGAGGCTGCCCCTAAACTCTAAGCAATTACTTAAAATTAGACTTGTCAAATTTGTTTAGGACGACCAGGCAAGTACATGGATTGACCTAATGTCACTCTTCTTGGAGAGACGTGGTAATGATTTTGTATATCAGTCAAAGCATTTAAATACTAATGCCGCCTTCATGCCATAATCACCATTCTAGTCAGATGTCATTTTTAGAAGCCCTTGGGGATTTGCATCCCTTAATTATTCTTCAATACCCAAACCAAGCATTCTTTAATTGGTGTAAATTGAACAGTGTTCCAATGCAAACAAGGAGAGGGCGAGTGATCAATGATTCTGTGCTTGTCTATTGGAAAGTCATTGCCATTAGATCAAGTAGCAAATCCTTAACTCCTTTCGCTTCAGTGGAAAAGATCAACTTGTGGAGCTGAGAAATCCTGCTTCTCTTTAAGTCATCATAACAACTGGAAAACACGGAGTTGCGATGGCAAAAATCTCAGCTTTTGAGGAAAAGGTTAAAAAAATCCATCATAAAAACACCCTCTGTTTCAATGTCAGAAACCCGATTCAGGAGCCTTTCGTGAGAGTTCAACTATAAACAAAATGTTTCTGTCCTCCAGTGATTGGTCCCTTTCTCTTTCTCTCTATATTGGAAACAACATAAACGTTAACGTGTCACCTCATTCTGTCCTGTGATTTTTTTCCCTGTTAGTGTGTAATGTAACTAATCTAATCACATATCCATGCTGTGGTTGGGTAACATGAAACAGGTGTTCTCTCCTACTTTTAATAGGATTGAAAAAAAAAATCAGGGCACTAAACTTAAGATGTTCAGGAAAAGTCCTCCTCACGAATGTGCCACATCCACTTTACGCTCTTATCTCTTTCTATTAACTTTTCTGAAATTGATTATTTGTTGTTAGGGTGGAAAGAAAAGGAAGGGATTGGCCCATCACACACCTCCTGGCCCTGACTGTTGCTTCTGTCTCCGATGCTCAAAAAACTGTGCTCTGAGATGACTTGAGGGGTTGGGATTATATGTGCTCATTTTTAATCTAGCTGTTTTTTGACAAAATATGCTGGTTGTTGGGGAGGAATCTTTCAAGTTGATTTAAGTTTGAGTTTTAAAGCAGTGCAGTGCAGAATACTTACAATGAAGGAGGCGGAACGGCAGTGAGGGGCTCTGGGCTGCCTTGACAATTATTGTTCAGCCCGTTAGATTTAAATGGGCGCTTCTGGTGGGGAAGCTTGTTGGGTTGTCTGTTTTAACATGGTGGGCTGTAAGTTATACACATTCTAACAGAGGGTATATTGCTTAGTTTTTAACAATCTAGTCAAGGGTTTTGAGGGCTTTGGGGTGAACCTAGTGAGGGGTGTCTTGGCCTCTGGGGGTCCACTTGTGAAGCCCAGCTAGAGGGATGCAGGCAAAATGACATGCAATGGTCATCTTCCCGTGCTTCTGTGGGTCTCAGGAACCCACCACAACAGCCTCTTTAATGGCAGAGCACATTCTTGTTGGGAAGCCAGAGGATCAGTATTTTCAAAATCTGGATTAACTCTGAGACTTGAACGGAGGTGTAGGGATGTCTGCCCTCCTTCCTTTATCAAGGGATCCCTCAGAATCTGCTCTCTTTTCCTGCTTCCTTCCTTCCTCCTATGGACACTACAACTGGCTTCCCTCAGCCTTCTGGAGGTTTGGATGACCTGCATCAGCATTTGCACGTGACAGGCACATTGGACTCAAGACTAAAATTCTTGGTTCTAGGCTTGGCATCTGTAGCTCAGTCGCTAGGGTGCCAGCCACATACGCTGGAGCTGGTGGGTTCAAACCCAGCCTGGGCCTGCCAAACAACAATGACAACTACAACCAAAAAATAGCTGGGCATTGTGGTGGGTGCCTGTAGTCCCAGCTATTTGGGAGGCTGAGGCAAGAGAATTGCTTAAGCCCAAGAGTTAGAGGTTGCTGTGAGCTGTGATGCCACGACATTCTACCAAGGGCGAGATAGTGAGACTCTTGTCTTCAAAAAAAAAAAAAAAATTCTTGGTTTTAATCCTGGCTTTTTCCCTTAGAAATCCTGTCAACTTTCTGGTTTTGAATTTTGCCAATTGTAAAATGAAGGATTAGAACTAGGTGAACTCTAAGGCTCCTTTGTGACCAAATAGCTCAAATAGCTGAAGAGTGGCTTTCTTTTCTTCTTCTTCTTCTTTTTTTTTTTTTCTTTTTTTGAGACAGAGTCTCACTTTGTTGCCTCAGTAGAGTGCTGTAGCATCACAGCTCACAGCAACCGCAAACCTTTGGCTTATGCAATCCTCTTGCCTCAGCCGTGCTGTAGCATCACAGCTCACAGCAATCGCAAACCTTTGGCTTATGCAATCCTCTTGCCTCAGCCTCCCAAGTCGCTGGGACTACAGGTACCTGCCATGGTGCTTGGCTAATTTTTAGAGATGAGGTCTCGCTCTAGCTCTGGCTCAGGCTGGTCTTGAACCCATGAGCTCAGGTAATCCATCCACCTTGGCCTCCCAGAATGCTAAGATCACAGGCTTAAAGAGTTATTTTCTTCAATAGCAGTTCCCACTGAGAGCTAAGCACAGACAACACACAGGACATTTCTTGGAGTACATAGGGGCTCATGCTCACCCATGGCAATGACCATCTAAGCCAGGGCTCCACACTTGAATGTGCATTTGAATTGTCTGGGACCATGTTAAAATGCAGATGTTGGTTCAGGAGGTCTGGGGTAGGACCTGAGATTCTGCCCTTCTGGTGGCTCTCAGGTGGTATAGGGAGGCTTGGGTCATTGGGCTTAAGACTCTGTGCTAAGTGAGGGCCAGGACTTAGTCTGTTTTGCTCACCAAGGCCCCTGGTACAGCCCAGCCCACAGCACCCAGTAATACTGCTTTCAAGTATGTGAACATGGGCGATTCAGAGAGCTGGAGGGACCCCAACTGCTGATGCTGGAGTCAGATCTCGTCCTCACCACCCTTTACTTTCAGCTGGACTGGAAACTTCCCATAACAGGGCCCTCCTTGGGCCCTTGGTAAGGGCAGAAGGTAAGTCAGAGACTTGGGGAAGTGGCCAAGGAGGAGAAGGGCCTGTCCCACTGCTCACTGGTTACCAGCCCTTTATGTTCCCTAAATGTGGGCTCCATATTTCTCCCTCTTTCTGTCTCACTCTCTCTCACGCACACACATATTAATGGAAATGTTTGGTGTTTTGCTTGTAAACTGTTCTCAGTGCAGGGCTTCCCAACCTTTGCTGACAACACTAATGTGGTCTTGCTAAGCTTGCTGATTACCAGGTCACTTCCCTGAGCCAGTAGGTCTGGAGTGGGCCCTGGGACCCAATCCTCCCAGGCCCTGCTCTTTCTCCTTCTCTGTTAGAAGAGCTCCAGCGCATTTCTATTTCAGGGATACTTGTTTCCTGCGAGGTGCGCCCTGGGCTGCCCCTGTTGCCCTGGCCAGAGTGCAGCGGCATGATTGCAGCTCACTGGAACCTCAAACTCCTGGGTTCAAACGATCCTTCTGGCTCAGATTCCCCAGTAGCTAGGACTGCAATTGCCCACCACAACTCCTGGCTAATTTTGCAATGTTTTAAAATTTCACAGTCTTACAGGAGTACAAACATTTTGGTTGCATGAATTGCTCTTGCACAGTAAGTGTGCTCCTCCCCCAGGTGGTGTGGACTCTATACACCTGCCCTCCTGCCCCCTCCCACCTGCTCGCTTCCCACTGAGTTTCACTATCAAAATGTGTGTGTGTGTTGGGGGGGTTGATTGATTAGTTCTAATTTGTAGTGAGTCCATGTGGTGTTTGTTTTCCCATTCTTAAGAAATTTCACTTAGAAGAATGGTATCCTGTTTCATCCAGGTTGTTACAAAGGGTATTAGTTCACCATTTTTTTTTCTTTTGGCTGTATTCACAGAATACACAGACCCTGCTTTATCAATCCACTTATGTATTGATGGGCACCGGATTGGTTTCACATCTTTGTGATTTTGAATTGTGTTGCTAAACATCTGAGTCCACGTGTCCTTTGGATAAAAAGACCCGTTTTCCCTTTGGGTAAATATCCAGAAGGGGAACTGCTGGATCAAATGGTGGGACAACTTTCAGTTACTTGAGGTATCGCAGCACAACTTTCCATGAAAGTTGTAGGAGTCTGTAGTTAGTCCCACCAACAGTGTTTAAGAGTTCTTTTTTTTTTTTTTTTGAGACGGAGCCTCAAGCTATCCCCCTGGGTAGAGTGTCATGGCATCACAGCTCACAGCAACCTCCAACTCCTGAGCTCAGGCGAGTTTCCTGCCTCAGCCTCCCAGGTAGCTGGGACTACAGGTGCCCACCAAACGCCTGGCTTTTTTTTGGTTGCAGCCGTCATTGTTGTTTGGCGGCCTGGGCTGGGGATTCGAACCCGCCACCTTAGGTGTATGTGGCTGGCGCCTTAGCCGCTTGAACCACAGGCGCCGAGCCTGTTTAAGAGTGCTTTTCTCCCCGCATTCATGCCAGGATCTGTTAGTTTGGATTTTTTTTTTTTTTTTTTTTTTTAGTAAAAGCCACTCTCGTTGGAGTTAGGTGATCCCTCTTTGTGGTTTTGATTTTCATTTCCCTGATTATTAGAGATGTTGAGCATTTTTCAGATGTTTATTGGCCATTAGTCTATCTTCTTTTAAAATGGAGTCTGTCTTCTGTTCACGTCTTTGGCTTACATTTTTATGGGGTTGATTTTTTATGGCTGATTTACTTGAGTTCCTTATAGATTCTGGTTACCAGCCCTTTATCAGATGTACTGCAGGCAAATATGTCCTCCCATTCTGTGGGTTCTCTATTTGCCTTATTGATGGTTTCCTTGGCTATGTAGAAACTTTTAAATTTAATCAGGTCCCATTTGTTAATTTTTGTTGTTGCTCTCATTGCCTTTTGGGGCTTCTTCATAAATTCTTTGCCTAGGCTAATGTCTATAGGAGCTTTTCCAACATTTTCTTCTGGAGTTCTTACAGTTTCATGCCTTAGGTTTATGTCTTTTATGCATTGTGAATTTTTAAAAAGTATTATTTCAGGTTAATTTGAAGCTATACATTATTAGGCTACAATGTTTGCATTTGTTAGGTAAAGTCCCTCTTACAATTGTGTCCCATCCCCAAAGAGGTGTGACATACACCTTAACATTGCGATCATTAAGTGGGAGGACACCTATCCCCTTCTCTCCTCTCCTTGCTCCCTGGTTCTCCTGCCCTCCACCTTGAACCCATCTGAGTTTTTCTCTTATGTGGGCGTACATTAGACTGTCTACTGGCTTCATATTAGTATTGAGTACATTGGATTCTTGCTCCTCCATTCTTGTGATACTTGACTAAGAAGAACATGTTCCACCTTCATCCAGGTTAATGCAAAAGATGTATTTTTCATGGCTGAACAGTATTCTATGGTATACTTATACCACACTTTGTAATCTATTCCTGGGTTGGTGGGCATTTAGGTTGTTACCATATTTTGGAGATTGTAAACTGAGCTGTGATAAACAATCTAGTACGAATGTCCTTACGATAAAATGATTTTTTTTTCTTCTGGGTAAATGCCTAATTGTGGGATTATAGGATCAAATGGGAGGTCTAATTTGAGTTCCTTGATAGTTCTCCATGCTTCCAAAGAGGTTGTATTAGTTTGAACTCCTACCAGCAGTGTAAAATTGTCCCTTCTCTCCACATCCACACCAGCATCTGCAGCTTTGAGACTTTGTGTAGGCCATTCCTTCGTGAATTAATGTTTGTGAGTGGCAAAAGGTGTGGATCCTGTTTTAATCTTCTACATGTGGCCATTAAAAAATTTGCTTGTAGTAAAGATAGGGCTCTTGCTATGTTGACCAGGTTGGCCTCAACTGATCCTTCCACTTTGGCCTCTCGCAGTATTGGGATTGTAGGTGAGAGCCAAGGGCTTTGGTTGCCCTTTGGACCACGTAGGGAACTTTTCCCAAATCTCTGGGCCAGGTACATACCTGGGAGTAGGACTGGAGTTGGTTTTGTTGACTGCTTCCCGTGGGATTGCCATGTGTAGTCAGGGTTAAGAAGCCCTGGGATGGTTTCCAACAGACCCTTCTAGCCCCAGGAAGAAGTCAGGGGCAGTCCATTGCCTCGTGTGTACGAAGTTATTTCCTGATACGGCTGCACGTGAGAACCACCCATGAAGCTTTACCTGATACCCAGGTAATACTTTATATCAATGAGTTTGGAATATCTGCGGGTGGGAGCCTGGTATCAGCATTTGTAAAAAGATCCCAGTGATCCCATCATGCAGTGGAGTTGGGGAAGCTCAGCATAGGCGGAGCCTGAATTTTATTCAAGTGTAACTTTCACCGAGGACCGTAAAGCGGTGTTCTCTTCTTTGTTGCCACTGAGGATTTGCTGCTTCTCACTCTTGTTTCTGTAATCATCCCTGGGGCCTCTGGGGGCATCCTGCCCAGCCTTCACAGATAAGGCTCTGTGACGGTCAAGCAGGACCCTGGCAAGGCCCCCCAGCACCAAGCAGGAGAGACATCAGCCCTCCTCCTCTCCTGCTGACACTCACACTAACCTAGAAGAGGGGCCGTTCTTGGTGTGTGACAAACAGGACCAAGGTGAGAACCCTCAAAATGACAGCTTCTTTGCCAGCATGAAAGCCAGGTCGTGTGAGGCATGAACATTTCACAGTTGTGAGGGTCCTCATGTTGAACAAGATAGAATTCAAATACAGAATTAGATGAGAAAGAATATTTATTAAGAATGAGATGAGGCTGGAACAAGGTTACTCACACCTGTAACCTTAGCACTTTGTGAAGCTAAGGCAAGAGGCCAGGAGTTTGAGATCAGCCTGAACAACATAGCAAGACAGCATCTGTACAAAAAATAGAAAAATTTGCCAGGCATAAGGTTGGTGTGCCTGTCGTCCCAGCTACTTGGGAGGATTGCTTGACCCCAGGTATTTGAGGTTGTGGTGAGCTATGACATCACTGCTAAAGGCCCCAGCCAATAGTGTGAGATGCTGTTTCAACAAACAAACAAACAAACCAAAACCAAGAACACCCCCAACAAAACAACAAAGAATGAGATGAGAGTGGACACCAGGTTGTTGGAGCCTTGCAGACCCAAGGCTCTTTCCCCTGAGCACTCATTCGAAATTGACCAGAAATGCCTGCATGGGGACACGTCCCAGTAACACCCCGGTTGCTTCAATCCCTGGAAATTTCCAGTCCCCTGGGAACCACACAAGCTGGGGACCCTGATCGGACACTGATGCTTCATTCATGTTAAAACAAATCCATCTCCATCCTCAGGACGGCAGATTGCAACTGTAACTGAGGACTGTAATCACCAGGACAGACTTAAAAAGTGCTGAGGCCTGGGCCTCACCGGCAGAATATCTGATCAGTTTGTTCTAGGGTGGCCTGGACAGGGGTTTTAGGAGCCCTGCAGGGATTGGGATGGGGAGTGGGGCTGAGAACGCATCAACACTGCTGCCGCCCCCAACATGGGAGAAGTTTTCCGCTCTGCACGCCTCTCTGTATTTCTTTCCTCCTGGAGGTGCCTTCCCACTGTCTTCCCCTGCTCCTCAGCTGTCTCACCGACAGGAGGTGTTGGGTTCAGCCCCTGTGCTAGACCACAGTTCTGGCCTCAGCTAACGCAGCAGAGGTCTTAGGCCGTGTCCCTTCGTTAACTTTATATCCACACCCCAGAGTTAGAACAGAATATTCGTCCACTGAGAACTGGAGAAGCAGAGTCTTGTCTTTTTTAAAGTTTTTTCCAATTGTGGTAAATACATAGCATAAAATTTATCTTAACCAGTTTAAGTGTAGAGCTCATTGGTGTTAAGTATATCAACATTCTAGTGCAATAGATCTCTAAAACTTTTTCATCTTGCAAAACTGAAACTCTGTACTCATTGGACAAGGTTTCTCCATTACTCCCACCCCCAGCCCCTAGCAACTGCCATTCTACTGCTACCTCTGAGCTTGATTTCCCAGAGGTGCCTCATATAAGTGGACTCATATAGTATCTGTCCCTTTTGTGACTGGCATATTTCCCTCAGCATGCTGACCTCAAGGTTCATCCATGTTGTAGCCTAAGTCAGAATTTCCTTCTTTTTAAAGGCTGTATAATACCCCATTTTGTTTATCCATTTGTCTATTGATGGACACTTGGATTCTGCCCACCTGCTGACTCTTGTGAATAATGTTACAAAAAAGATGTGGGTGCAATGTCTCTTCAAGATTATGCTTTCAATTCTTTTGCTAATGTGCTCAGAATTGAAATTGCTAGATTATATGGGGATTATGTTTTTAAGTTTTTGAGGAAACTTCATATTCTTTTCCATATTTTACAATCTCACCAATAGCATGCAAGGGTTCCAGTTTCTCCACATCCTTACCAACACAAACCAGTTATTTTCTGGGTTATTTATTTATTTTTTTAGTGGCCATCCTAATGGATGTGAGGTGATAGCTCACTGTGCCTTTGTTTGCATTTCTCTGATGATTCGTGATGCTGAACATCTTTTCATATGCTTCCTGGGCATCTGTATATTGTCTTTGGAGAAATGTCTCTCATCTCCTTTGCCCATTTTTAATGGGTTTTTTGGTGGTTGTTGAGTTGTGGGAGGTCTTTATATATTGTGGGAGTTCTTTGTATATTAATCCTTTATCATATATATATGGCTTGCAAATATTTTCTCCCATCCTGTATCTTGCCTTTTTGCTCTATTGATTACTCTCTTTGATGTACAGAATTTTTCTTTTCTCTTTGGTCTGTCCTTTTGGTGTCATGGGCAAGAACTCATTAGCCAGTCTAATGTCATTAAGTTTTCTCTCTGTGTATTTTTCCTAGGCAGTTTTAAAGTTTTAGGTCTTAAATTTTGGTCTTTTGATGAGTTAATTTTTGTATATTGTATAAAGTAGGGGTCTATTGTCGAGTGGGTCCCTTTGCCCTCACGGAGCCAGGACGGCCCCAAAACTGCTTGCTAGAGTCGCACGCCTCACGGGCAGCAGGCTCCTGCTCTGGGCAGGCCCAGTACCGCTCGCTAGGGCCGCAGGCGTGCTGCAGGTGTCCCGCAGGAAGAGGCGGAGAAGAAATCCTCCAATCCAGGTAGACCCAAAACAGCTTGCGAGAGACACACACACCCCACGGGGGCCAGGGGAGGTGTTCC
>NW_003852474.1:3159990-3271878 GCF_000181295.1 Otolemur garnettii
AAAAAAAAAAAAGAAAAAAAAAAAGTAGGGGTCTAACAACTGCACTCTACTGCATACAGATATTCAGTTTTCCCGTTACCATTTTTGAGGAGATCGTCCTTTCCCCATGATGTGTTCTTGCTACCCTCATCAGGTAGGGGCTCTTGTTTGAGTCTAACATTCATTATTTTTGTTATCAGGGGAAAAGTCCTGCCCTCTCGGGATACATTTACATTGCTGATTTGGCTGTTTCACTGGTATTCCTAGGCCTCTGCCCATAGAAATATTGGATTCTTTTTTTTTTTTTTGAGAAAGAGTTTTACCATGTCACCCTTGGTAGAGTGCTGTGGTGTCACAGCTCACAGCAACCTCCAACTCTTGGGCTTAAGCAATTCTTCTGCCTCAGCCTTCCAAGTAGCTGAGACTACAGGCACTTGCTTCAACGCCTGGCTATTTCTTGTTGCATTTGTTACTGTTGTTCAGCTGGCCCGGGCTGGGTTCGAAACTTCCAGCCTCGGGGCGTGTGGCTGGCATCATAACCACTGTGCTGTGGACGTGGAGCCATATTTGATACATTTTTTACATACTTTCGTACCTGAGATTCAGTTACTGTTTACTCATCTTTTTGTCTTCTGGTCTTTTTAAACCTACATATTTTGAAAATCTTTTCCTATAGATCAATTTATCTTCCCTTATCTAAGCTAATATCTAAGTGATTGTTCTTTGAAAAAGACAAAACAAAATATTTTACAGCTCTTAGTTTATGGTAATTTTCATCTCCTCCACCATGTAACTTTTAGTTCTTTGGAGACAGCCAGAGGTTTGATCAGCATGTTTCTGGGATCCTGTAAGTCAGAAAGCACATCATATACTTGTATGAGTAAGCTGCTCTAGCTAACCTAGTTAAGTCTCACATTCTTTCAATGTGTTTAAAATGTCCAGGATAGAGATTTTTAGCTGTTCACCAAAATCAATTTTCTCTTTCCATAGTAGAGAACTGTTGTCATGTCTGTTGCTGGGGGGTCATGCAGGTTGGCCAATGGAACATAAGAGGAATGCAGCATGTGTTTCCAGGAACTTTTAGGAGAGCAGGTGTGTCTCTTTCTTGCTTTCTTTGCTGTGGTCAGCATCCAGCTGGCAATAATGTCCTCACCTCCTTGTTACTCCAATTATGGTCCCCAGGCCAGAGGTGTCAGCACCACCTGGGGTTTGTTAGCAATGTACTATCTCAGGTCCCAACCAGACCTACAAAGTCATTATCTGCATTTTAACAAGATGCACATTAAAGTTTGGAAAGAAAGGTCGGGTGTGGTGGCTCATGCCTGTAATCCTAGCACTCTGGGAGGCTGAGGTGGCTGGATTGCCTGAGCTTATGAGTTTGAGACCAGCCTGAGCCAAAGCAAGACCCTGCCTGTAAAAAATAGCTGGGCATTGTGGTGGGTACTTGTAGTCTCAGCTACTTGAGAGGCTGAGGCAAGAGTTTGAGGTTGCTGTGAGCTATGATGCCATGACACTCTACCCAGGGAGTCAAAGTAAGACTCTGTCTCAAAAAAAATTAATAATAATAATAGTGTTTTGAAAGAAGTGCTAGAGAATGTTGAAGTCCCAACAAGGAGGGGTTTGGATTCCTGAATGATCACATGAGAACTGCCCTGCCAACCCAAACACCTGCCCAGGGCTGTTAGATGAGCAGGAACTGATATTCTATTGCACTGAGCCACCAAGGCATGGGGGCTTATTTGTTACTCAGCCTAGCCAACCCTGCCTGATACATCCAGATGTTTGTATTTGTTTGTGTGTATTCTCTTGTGAAGTTGCCCCCCAACTCCTCTTTGGATAGGCTGCATTTGTTCCAGGAATTATTTCCTGTCACTGCTCCCCCTCTAGCCAGTGGCAATCACTAACCTGCTTTCTATCTGTCTGCATTTACCAAGTCTGGATATAACCTATAAATGGAATCATAGAACATGTGACCTATTGTGTCTAGCTTCTTTCACATCACATAATGTTTCTGAGATTTGTTCACATTTGTACAAGGACTTCATTTCTTCTTATGGCTGAGTAATATGCCATGGTAGTTCTTCTTGTTTTTGTAAATAAAGTTTTCATGGCCATAGCCCATTAATTTACATACTATCTCTGGCTGCTTTTTGCACTTCTGTGACAGAGTTGGCTCCTTGTGACAAAGAATGTAGAGCCTGCAAAAATCAAAATATTCACTGTGTGGTCCTTCACAGAAAAAGTTTGCTTATCCCTGCTATAAGTAATATTTCTGGGATCTTGATTATCATACTGTGCATGGAAGTTCTGAAGTTTCAGTAAAACTTATTTGTTTTATCATGATAGAATTTTAAGGTTTGGTGGGATGAATAAATATGAAAGAAAGCTTATACACATTTTTTTTTTTTTTTGAGACAGAGCCTCAAGCTGTCCCCCTGGGTAGAGTGCTGTGGCATCACAGCTCACAGCAACCTCCAACTCTTGGGCTCAAGCAAGTCTCCTGCCTCAGCCTCCCAAGTAGCTGGGATCACAGGCACCCGCCACAATGCCCGGCTATTTTTTGGTTGCAGCCGTCATTGTTGTTTGGTGGGCCCAGGCTGGATTCAAACCCACCACCTTGGGTGTACGTGGCTGGCGCCTTAGCCACTTGAGCCACAGGTGCCGAGCCCACACATTTTTACAGTAAGAATAGTTGTGAAAGATGTACCCTGTGACAATATTACAATGTGTCACGGAGCTTTAGAAACTAAAGGAGTTGGTGTTAGTGAAGCAGGCAGGTCACAGAACAGACTGGAAAGCTGGGAAAAGTCTGGTAACATAGGTGATGTTCCCGACCAGGTGGGAAGAAATGGATTACTCGTTGGAGAGTGCCGGACAACTCTTACTGAGACGAGCCATGCAGGACACACAAAGCTGGGTGTCCCCCCACTCCTTCAAAATATATTCCAGAAGAATAAAATATGTGAATGTGTAAAGAAGAAATTGTGAATATGTCAGAAGAAAACCCTGACAAGTGTCCTATTAACTGTGCATAGAGAGGTGCTTCTAACAGAAAAATCTAAAGCAAAAAAATTGATTAATGTGGCTAAAATTGGATAGAATTGCCTAAAATGTAAAACTTTTGCATGGCAAGAGCGCTACAAGTAAAATTTTAAAAAGATAGAACAAAATGAACTGAGGAAGAGTATTCTTTTTTGCTATGGGCAAAGAGTTAACGTCTCCACCGTAATAACCTCTTTCCAGCGAATGCAACTCTGAACAGTGAGAAATGAAGAGGACATGTAAAAACGGGCAATAATACAGTGGCTGTAATGAGCATGGAGCATGGTGAGGGGGATGGTCAACCCTGCAACTAATTGGTGCAAATACACTGTTAATTTAAACATGATGTCACTTTGTAGTTGCTTATTTAACTGACAGTATAAAAAAATTGGAAATCCTAGCCTGGCATGGTGGCTCCCACCTGTAGTCCTAGTACTCTGAGAGGCTGAAGTAGGCGGATTGCTTGAGCTCAGGAGTTGGAGACCAGCCTGAGCAAGCGGGAGACCCTGTCTTTACTAAAATTATAAAAATTAGCCAGGTGTGTGGCAGGTACCTATAGTCCCAGCTGCTAGGGAAGAGGAGGCAAGAGGATCTCTTGAGCTTAGGAGTTTGAGGTGGCTGTGAGCTATGACGCCATGGCACATGACTGGGGGACAAAAGAATCAGAATCTGTCTCAAAAAAAAAAGGAAAGAAAAAATATGGGAATCTCTGGTAGTGGTAAGGTGGTGTAGAGGGGGGTTCTTTAGTATCGGTGTCAATATTTTTGATAGGAAATCTGGCAACAGAGATCACATTTTAAAATTTGCCTGCCTTTTGACCCTGCATCTTCACATCCTGGATATTTAACCTACAGAAAACTAATGTAAAGATGTTGCTTGCTGCTACAAATATCTGGAAACCAGCTCAATGTCCTTCAGTAGGTTTGATAAAACAAGTAACGGTCTACCCCTACAATGGGTCCCTAAGATGCCATTGCAAAGGCGGTAGAATGTTCAACACCGGTAGAATAGGTTGCCTGGAGCAGTGATTACCAAACTTTTTTTGATTATTCATCCTTATGAATAAAATATTCCCAATATACACATACTTATACATTTATATACTTACATGTACTATTGCATTATTAGATTATACTGGTTCTGATGATTGAGTTTGTGAATTCATCCCAGAAAAAGTGCTACATACCTCATTGTGAATATCACTATGGTCACTTTCTAAGTACTCCCCTTGGGAAGCTCTGCACCCACACCACTGCCTAGTCCACACTTCAAAGCAATTTTGGCATTCTTTTTCTGGAGGGGTCATTGGAGCTGTCATTGTATGGCATACAAAACCACACAACAAAAATAACGAATGCCATTCAACAAGATACCACCACATGTTGACATGAACACAGCTCATATAGACACATCTGTTATACCAAAGTTATGAAACCTTACCAAGTTGTTTGTGCAGTGCTGCCAACACAAGCATATGGTGGCACATTTGAGAACTTAATTGTCGGCCCTGGTATGATGATAATAGCTCTGATGGTCATTCCGGAAAAAGAGTTCCAAAATTTGTTTCAAGGGTGGACTAGGAGCTGGTGTGGGTGCAGAGCTTCCCAAGGGGGGTACTTAGAAGGTGACTATAATGATATTCAGTGATGGGGTATGTGGCACTTTTTCTAGGACGAGTTCACAAACTTAATTGTAGCCCCTTGTATACATTTAAAAATATACAAAAAGGTGAAAACTCAAAGGGATGAGATTTTTAAAAATGTAGAAGGTTTAAAATTTTCTTCCCACATCTCACAGAGGTCCTTTGGTGACTGGTAGAGTGGTAGTGGGGAGGGGAGGGTTTTCTAAGTCTAACTTTGGGTTTCAAGGGCACTACAAACTCTTCGTCTCTCCTCAAGGGCAAGGCTTCTTTCCATAGTGATATGCTAGGTCCAGCTGCCCCCTGGGTCCCTGTGAATCATAGAAGATTTGCTGCTACAAATAAATTGAAAACTGTTTTCTCTCATAGTTTCTTTTGCTCCTTCCCTCACTGGCAGGCTTTGCTGTTGCTCTCTGAGCTACCCTTGTGTTCACCCATGTTCATGGATCATGGGTGTGATTCATGTTACTTGATTAGGACTTTTACTCAGCTGACCAAGTGCTAAATCACATGTTAGTTCCAACCCCTCTCCTCTCTGTGTGGTCCCAGCCTCTGCTTGGATGTCCATCAATTCTGCCGCCATTTGGGCCTTGAACATCTTGGTCCCCAACTGTACAAAACACCAGTATTTTATTGCCAAGGGGGAATGGTCATGATAGGATGGGCCCAAGGCATCAGGAGTTTACCTTTTATTTTTGGACACGAAATCTCACTCTGTTGCCTGGGCTAGAGTGTAATGTCATCATCATTGTTCATTGCAGTCTCAAACTCCTGGGCTCCAGGGATCCTCCTGCTTCAGCCTCTCTTGTAGGTAGGACTACAAGTAGGTGCTTTCATTTTATGTTCCTTCCTTCCTTCCTTCCTTCCTTCCTTCCTTCCTTCCTTCCTTCCTTCCTTCCTTCCTCCCTTCCTTCCTTCCTTCCTCTCTCTTTCTTTTTGTACAAATGGGGTCTCACTCTTGCTCAAGCTGGCCTTCAACTCCTGGCCTCAAGCAATCCTGTGAGGCAGACTCTGCCTTACAAAGTGCTGGGATTATAGGTATGAGCCATTGCACCCAGCCAGTTCACCAGTTTCTACAAGTCATAGAAAAGCAAGCTGATAGAGATACACAGCCTACATGGTACGTGAATACCAGTGTTATAGAACAGAATGCACCTGATGGTGCCTCTAACATGCAATTCCCATGGGGCCAAAGAGTTTTTTAACCAGTCCCCTATTCCCAGCACCTATAGCAGTGCCTGGCAAAGAAGAAAGGTTTGTTGAATGAATGAATGATACACATTTTATCATGGATTGATACCAATCAGATCTTTTCATTGCTTGCTCTGGTTTAGGGTTGAAAATCACACATTCTTGCACATTCAAGCTGTTTTTCTTTCAAATTAGAAGAAGTGATGCAGAAAAGCCAAGGCTCAGCTTTTGTGTATAGTTTCATGGGCTTATTCAAATTGAAAACTGGAACTCTTGAGCAGGAAACATCTGTATGCCGTTTTTAGCAGTTTCTCCATCAAGTGCACTTGGGGTCTTGCTAGTCCCCAGTGGGGGCCCTGTCCTCCAGAGAGGTGATTTCATTTTTGTGCTCCTTCATTGCAGTTTCCCCCCTTTCCCCCATTGCCTCAAAAAATCTTAGTTCCCCTGAACCCCTGTCCCCTTCCTCCCAACAAACGCAGATTCATTTGCCCTGGGCTTCTCTCAACCAACTTTTTCAAAAGAAATTCAAAAATTAAAAAAACAATTATATAGTCAAAAGCACTGAACGTAAAATTCACCATCTTAACCATTTTTCAGGGTACAGTTTAGTCGTGTTAGTTATATTCACACTACTGGGGAACAGATCTCCAGAATGTTTTCATCTTGCAAATCTAGAGCCCTGCACCTATCAGACAACAACCACCTTTTTTTCACTCCCTCTGAGCTCCAAGAACCACCACCCCACTTTCTGTTCAATGAGTTTGAGTACTCTAGGTACCTCACGTAAGTAGAATCAGACAATATTTATCCCTCAGTGACTGGCTTACTTTAGCATAATGTTTTCAAGGTTTACCCATGTTGTGGCATGTGGGAGGCTTCCTTTCCTTTTTTTTTTTTTTTTGAAAAAAGTTCTGACCTTGGTGATCACATTCATTGGAAATGTTGGAGAAAAATAAAAATGACATGTAGCTTAAGGAGTTGTGAGTTATACCAACTAACTCATTTCAGGAGTGGAAGATCCTTGGTCATTTGTTAATATAGCAATGTACGCAGGTTTCTCTCTTGAATGTCTTGCACATTTAAAGTGGCAACTGGACAAAGTCTCCTTGGTGATAAATTCTTTGTATCAGCCAACTCTCAATGGAGGGGCAACCAGGACAACACCATCTCCTTGGACAAAAAGCATTGGAATATTCCGTTTTGTTGATTTATATATCTCTTCATATGTTTCTTCATCAATTTCTATAGTAGTCACAGTTTCTTCCACATCTCCCAATATCATATTTAAATGTTGATCATAAGCATGTAATCTGCCCCGAAGCTCTCGGTCATTTCTCATTTTCACGTAAATTCGCTCATCCAGGCTGAGCCTGATAAGATCCAGAGGCTCCTCTACAGTGTTGGTAGTTTGTTGCTGGTCCGCCATGTTTCAAACCCTGCCGCTTCCTTTCCTTTTTAAAGCTGACTGATATCATATGTATATGCCATATTTTCTTTATCCATTCATCTTTTGATGAACATCCGGGATGCTTCCACTTCTTGGCTATTGTGAATAATGGTTCAGTGAATATGGGTTTGCAACTCTCTATTCAAATCTTCCTTCTACTGAAATGTTTTGGATGCATACTCAGAAGTGGTAATTATTATTTTTAAATTTTTGGTGAATCTCCATTCTGTTTTTCACGTCAGTTGTACCATTTCATAATCTTACCAGTTGTATATAAGAGTTCCTTGCCAACACTTGTTTCCTGTCCCCCTCCCTTCCTCTGTCTCCTCTTCCCTCCCTCCTTCCTCCTCTCGTTCTCTTTCTCCTTTTTTCTTGGTGATAGCTATCCTAATGGGTATGAAGTGACATTTCATTGTATTTTTCAAGGAACTGCCATATCATTTTTTGATAGCAGCTGCATCTTTTTACATTCCCACTGATGGCACATAAAGTTTCTAATTTCTCCATCCCCTTGCCCGTATTTCTTATTTATTTATTTATTGGTAATGGCTATCCTAATGGTTATGAAGCAGTATCTCATTGTGGTTTTGATGTGCAATTCTTTGATGATTAATAATGTTGAAAATATTTTCATATACTGGTTGGCTATTCGTTTATCATCAATGCAGAAGTGTCTATTTGAGTCCTTTGCTTATTTTTCAAACAGGTTACTTGATTTTGTTGAGCTGTGGTAGTTCTTTATATATTCTGGATATTAGCCCCATATCAGATATTTGATTGCATATACTTTATACCATTCCATATATTGCCTTTTTGCTCTGTTGAGTTGGGCTTGGAAAAAGTTTTTATTTAAAAGTTTTTATTAAAAGCCCAAAAGTTTTTATTTAAGTTTGATATAGTCCTACTTCTGTGTTTTTGCTTTTGTTGTCTGTGCTCTTGTTGTCATATTCAAAGCCATTGCCAAGTCTGATGTCATAAAGGTTTCCCTCTAAAATTTTTGTAGTTTTGGGTTTGTGCTTAGCTCTTTAGTCCATTTTGCATTAATTTTACATATGTTATAAGGTAAAGGCCCTCATTGTTTTATATGTGGATATCCGGTTTTCCCAGCACTGATCTGTTGAAGGGACTGTCCTTTCCCCATTAAATGGTCCTGGCACCCTCATAGACGATCATTTAACCATATAAGTGAAGGCTTACTTGTGGGCTTTCTAGTCTACTATTTTATTAGTCTATATGACTATCTTTATGCAAGTACCATACTCTTTTAATTTCTCTAGCTTTATAGTATGTTTTGAAATCAGGAAATGTGAGTCCACCAACTTTGTCCTTCATTTACAAAACTGTTTTGGTTTCTTAAGGTCCCTTAGATTCTACTTTAGGATGTTTTTTCCCACTTATGGGAAAATAATCCCAAAAAATGTCTGGGATTTTGGTAGGGATTATATTGAATATGTAGATTTCTTTGGGTAGCAATGACATTTTCCAATCCATGGACATGGGATATCTTTTCATCTGTTTGTGTGTTCTTTGATTTTTATTTTTAGCAATGTTTTTGGTTTTTAGTTTACAAGTTGTTTACCTTCTTGTTTAGGTTCTTTCCTAAATATTTTATTCTTTTTGACACTGTCAATGCAATTGTTTTCTTAATTTTTTCTTCAGATTTTGTATTGTTAGTGTACAAGAAATACAACTGATTTTTTTGGGTGTTGATTTTGAATCCTGAAATTCTGCTGAATTTGTTTATTAGATCTTTTTTTTTTTTTTTTTTTTTTTGAGACAGAGCCTCAAGCTGTCCCCCTGGGCAGAGTGCCATGGCATTACAGCTCACAGCAACCTCCAACTCCTGGGTTCAAGCGAGTCTCCTGCCTCCGCCTCCCAAGTAGCTGGGACCACAGGCACCCGCCACAACGCCCGGCTATTTTTTGGTTGCAGCCATCATTGTTTGGCGGGTCCGGGCCGGGGATTCGAACCCGCCACCTTAGGTGTACATGGCTGGCGCCTTAGCTGGTTGAGCTATAGGCGCCGAGCCTGTTTATTAGATCTTTAAAAAAATTTTTTTGGGGGTTATATGTAAAATAATGTTATCTATGAACAGAGATAATATTAATTCTCCCTTTTCCGTTTGGATGCTTTTACTTTATTTTTCTTGCTTAATTGCTCTTGCTAGGACATTTGGTACTATTTTGAACCGAAGTGGCAGGAGTAGGCATCCTTGTCTCATTCCTGATCTTAGAGGAAAAGGCTTAAGTTTTTTACCACTGAGATACTATTAGCGATGGGCATTTCAAATATGGCCTTTATTACACTGAGGTAGTTTCCTTCTAGTCTTAGTTTGTTGAATATATATATTTTTAACTATGAAAGGTGTTGAGTCTTGTCAAATGATTTTTCTGTGGGATGGAGTAATATCAGGTTTTTTGTCCTTTCTGTTAATGTGGTGTCATTGTGCCATTCTTTGTATAGTTCCTGGATTCTGATAAATTTTTCTTCCAACCCTCAGTTCCCTCCTTGATAACACTGTCATTGTCTAGTAAGGATTTTTTCCAATATTTTATGCATTTTGACACATTAATTTCTTTGAATACATTTGATTCTTCTGGCTCCCATCATTGGAAGCCTTGTTACAGAGAACAAGATTCAGTTCTTTTATGATCACCCAGCCATTCTTTTATAAAACTTTCTCTGCATTGTCTTCTGACTCTTTTCTATTTTTAATCTCTTCTCAAATTCCTATGTAACTGCCTGTGTGTCCTCCAGAAAATATATTCAAAGCTCCTTTTTTTCCCCCATGAAACTGGTCAGTCTGATGACCCTCAGAGAGATGATATTAAAACAATAATAACTGGAACTCCACATTTCACACATGCTGATGCCTCCTTTCACCTTTCATCCTGGGCACTTTCTGAGCCTATAAAACTTAGATGCAGATCTTGAAAATATCCTTGGTTACTAGTGAAAAAAAAAAAGTCAAGCAACAAAACAGAAAAGCATGACAATGGACCCACTCATGAGACATTTGAAAGGGTAGAAGTTTTATTTTAAAAGTCGAACTATACTCTACAATTTTTTTTAGACTTTTCAATCTTGAGTAAGGCCATCTGATCAATGCCGTATTTATAGGTACAAGCAGTTCCATTCAGAGAGGAATGTCTAAAGAATTAGATTATAAATAAGGGAAAAACAGCATGGAACAAAATTGAAAGAAGATAAAGCATGAGATATGTTTCTCCCTCCTCCTCCTCCTCCTCTTTTTCTTCTTCTTTTCTTTTATTTTGAGACAGGGTCTCAGTGTGTAGCCCAGGCTAGAGTGCAGTGGTATGATTCTAGCTCACTGGAGGCTTGAACTCCTGGGCTCAAGTGTCAAGTAATCCTTGTTACTCAGCCTCCCAAGTAGCTGGGATTATAGGGGTGTGCCACTAATTATTTTTATTTTTATTTTATGTATAGATGTTGATCTTACTATTGCCTAGGCTGGTATCAAACTCTGAGCCTTAAGTGATCCTCCTGCCTCAGCCTCGCAAAGTGTTGGGATTATGGGTGTGAGCCACTGTGCCAAGCCAGTCTTACCTTCTCTAATACAGTGATCTCTGAGTGCTGCTTTCTAGAAGGCTGTGTGGGGGCAAAGAGAGTGTGAGTAGCCCACAGTCCCCCAAAAGATGCTATCTCACAAGTATTTTCTAAACACTGTTATAATTATACTTCACTATTATTAGTTATGTATCACAGTGGGTAATGAAAATGCCATACCTAAAAGCAAAAATTTATATAAATCTTTCTATTAGAGAGTCATAAAAGCTGGTTGAAAAAAATTCAAAACTCTGGTTTGGACATTTCCTAATTAAACATATTGGCGGTTGGATCTTGTTTTACCTTTTGCTTTAGAAGAGTGTTTTTTTTTTTTATTTTTGATCAAAAACCTTTTCCTCCTCATTAATATCAAAGTACATAAATAAGTGTCTGCCTACAACTCTTACTTTATGGGTAAAATAGTTTAGTCTTTGTACTAGTATTATGAAATGCTGGTTTTAATAATTCAGCTTTATGGGGCTTACATAGACTTTCTTATGAGAAACACACAACAGAAATCTGGTATCTTAGAAAATGATTTCTATTTCATTCATGTTTTAATTCTATTTTTAGTAAAACTTGATCATGATTAGACACAAATGGTCTGCAAAGCATGGTCAGTATATAATAAGTACTATGTCATCACTGACTGTACTAGAATCTCCTTAGCCTTTGAAAATTGGGATTAAAAAATGAAATATACAGAATAACCCCAAGCTTCTCTCTTTTCAGAGGTTGCCAAGCAAACATGAACCCACTGAATCCGCTGAGGTACTGTGCTCGGCACATTCTAATCTCCTGTGTGAACTCAGCTTTCCTGTCCTTCAGAATTAAGTTAGGGCCTGCAGAGGCTCTGCAGACAACTGCAAAGATGACACTCTGTGCCGCAACCTTTTTGTGTGCCTTATGCAATAGGAGCATCAAAGTTATCTTCAAACTTTTGGCTTTGTGGTTTGAAAGAAAACCCAAACGGGAATTATTCTGGAATTACTCTTTCAAGAATTCTAGCTGGGCTGCTCTGACTCCCAAAGACCAACGTGGCAGAATAATCTTTCATCAGGATGTTAAGTTTTGTCTTATTTTTCATTAGGCCCAAGTGCTCTTATACCAATGGTGTGCACTACAGCACAGCCACTGGGATCACGTCCAAGGAATAGACTGTGGAAGGACGAACTGAAATACACAGGTGTGACCTCAAGGGGAAGAACAAGTGCCCCTGTGAAAACAATTATTATATATGTTATATATAATATAATCAAATTCAGATACCAATATGAAGTTTCAAAGTTGTACCAACAGCAAATAACACAAATATACAGAGTTCTATCATCACTGAAAACCGTGGGACTCAGGAAGAGAAACAGAGTGGCTGGGCCCACACAAAGGGCCCAGGTCCCGTACTTCTACAATATTCCTTCAGTGGCACCATAGTTTCACCAGATCTATTGACACAGGGAGGTGAGGGGGATTGGCTCTCTGCTTCCTCAGGTCCACATATTCCCTGACCCTCACAGCTTGGAAGAGCTGGGCAGAAGAGACCTGGGTCAATCACTGGTCCACAAACCCAATTCGGGGAGTGGTGTAATGGTCAGCAGGCAGGGGTGTCACCACGTTCAGGTGGCTCCCTCTCTGTCTTCCTAGGCAGTGGGGCTCCCCGAGTGCAGATGCTGCCTGGCTGCCCCCCTGCCAGACAGTGGTGAGTCTGGTGGGAGGGGCACATCTGGGAGATTTCCGGTAGCAATCTCCGGAGGCTGGAGGAGATAATCAGGCTTCATAAATTGGGTTGACTAGACAGTAAAATATTTATTATGAGTCTTCCTCTTTTTTTCCCCCAAAGTTCAAAAATCCTTGTTATCCCTGGGCTGAAGCCTGTGTACACATGAGAGGAATTCACAATTAGATCAGAAGCAGCTTGCTACCGCTTATCCATGACCTCAACCTGCAGCAAGCAGAAGACAGTGGTGGTGTCTGCATATGTGCTCCGTTTAATTGTTTTTATTTTTCCCCTAGTAAAACAGAAAAGGTCCATGAAACAAGAGAAAGCTATCTAAAAAAATCCAGCCTGTGTGATGGTTTTTGATTAGTTCTCGGTGTTTATAGTATTTTCATACAGGGGTGAAAAACAGAGGCAAATAACTTGGATGCTGTTTAAAAATAGAATTTTATATGAATAATGTTTAGTGTTGAAGATTCTCATTTTTTCTTTGCCTTGAGTCTCTACTAAAAGCAAATGGAAAGTGGCGGGATTATTCAGATAAATCAGACCAAAATTCTGGTTTGCCTTTAAATACTGAGATAATGGAATGAAAACAGTCACAGCTCACTTGGGTGTTTAGTGATCTAGTGCTCTCTTTGGGTATTTTCTTGGAGTCTTGGCTGTGTCCTCAAACCTAGTCACCTATCAGTGGAAAAACCTTTCAGGCTTATCAGAAAAGAAGGCTTTAGCTTTCTGCCAAAGGCAGACAACTATTTTTCTTAAATGCTCACACCAGTTAGTAATTTAGCATTTAAATGCTTGGGTCTATCCATAATCAATGCTGATTACAGAGAAAGAAGAAGATTGTCCAGCTGGGTATAAGATGACTCCCCCTTGGGTCTTGCTACCATCTAGCCCGAGCTCCTGCTACTGCCTGTGTTCACACTCCACTGAAACCTCCTGGCATCCTCACACCTGTCCAAATCTCTCACGCCTCTGTTGCTTTACACCTGTGATGCACTGCCATACTTCCTTGGACAATCTCCTTCACATCCCCTCATGAGATCTCCCTGGTCCCCACCTCATCTCCTGATGCCTTTCCAATCAATCTACCCCCAGCACCTCCTATGCTGAGAAAGGGATTTCTCTTTTGTGTGCCCACTGCATCCTGTTCACACCTCTCAAACATCGCTTTTCTTCTTTCAACAGCCATCGCTATTTATCAAGAGCCTCTACTGTGGCAGGTACTGCTCAGGTAGTGAGAATACAGACCCCATCTCTGCTCTCCTGGGGCTTCCATGCCAGGTGAGGAGAACTGTACTAAACACTCATGTGACAGGGTGCCAGGCAGTGGAGGCTTTCCATGCCTTACTTTCCCCATAGACTGTAAACTCTTCGAGAGCAAGGGCTGGTAAATCTGGCAGAGAGTGGAGCATTGGCACTTAACTAGGTGCCAGTAAGAGTTGAATGAATGATCAAATGAAAGGCCTATTCAGTGGACCTTTTGCTCTGTTCTGAGTCTTTTCAGCACTGAAGGATGTAAAAGAAATAAATACCAATTTTACTTGTTTTTATAGTTGGAGAATTTTCTCTTTTCAAAATATCTATGTGACATTTTCAGAGATAATAAAGAATTTCCCCCCTGACTACAAAACAACAACCAGTTCAAATGGACAGGCACATGGCCATAACCTTCTCTGGCTATCATTGATTCATCATTCCGGTAGATCACCCGCAAGGCACGTATGAAAAGATGGTTCTGTCTACAGGTTTTTATTTCTATTAAATTCTCCAGCATACGATCTTGAACAAACATTTGTTGTCAATATTTGATAAAAGGTCTGATTCAATCGAGTAAATAAAGCATTAGAAAAAATAATTTCATTCCTTTGCTAAACTAAATCCATTAAGACTCTAACGCAAGTCGAACTGAGGACAAAGGATATTTAAAACAACAAAACAAAACAGCGAGACCCGTTGCTCATTTGCATTTTAAAATTAATTGCTGCTGCCCTAATTATTCATCAGTAGAAACATAAATGAGGCAAATATAACTTTAGAGTAAGATTTTAGACACCCACAGGATTCTCCACTCAAGAGAGAATTGTCAGAGTGGTTCACTGGGATGGTTTATATTTGATGTCTTTCCATGATTGAAGAAAGAGAGAAGATTGGAATTGGAGCCATGTGGGAATGAAGCAGAGACTCCAGTGAAAGAGAGAGAGAGAGATGCAGGTAGGTGCTTTTAGTTTTCACCTGTAAGATTCGAGAAATTCACAGGCAATAAGGAATGTTAGGTCAAGGGATCTCTCCTAGAAACTTTAGGGAAGCTGCTCCTCTCTTAAAATGTAGTTCCGGGTGGCATGCTGTTTGTCTGCTCTTGTGTAAAAAGGATTAACAGTCTGAATATTTGGTCCATCTGCTTTCCCTCCACCTTATTTTGGGCTGTGATGACAGACACCACAGGCTGGATGGCTCACCGTCCTCCAGGCTGAGAAGTCCAAGATCAGGGGGCAGCTTGATCAAGGTTTCTGGGGAGGGCTCTCCTCCCACTTGGCCGATGGGTGCCTTCTCTCTGTGTGCTCACATGGCTGGGAGAAAAGGGAGCAAGGGAAGGACAGAGACAGAAAGAAATCCCGGGTCTCTTCTCCTTTTTATTAGATTATTAATCTCATGAGGGTGACACCTTCATGACTTTGACCCCAATCACCTTCCAAAAGCTCCATCTCTAGGTACTATCACACTGGGGGTTAGGATGTCAACATTTGAAATTCCAGGAGACATAAACGTTTAGTCCATAGCACCCTCCTACCATGTGGATAGAGCTGTTAGCACAGCTGGAATAATTTTTCTGGGACATAATCAGGCATTCATTGTTGGTAATCTCTATCAAAAGCTTATGAAGCCACACAGTGATACTGAATAACAAACAACCTTAAATCGCAGTGCATTAAATTAATCATCATTTATGCTCACGCTTCCTGGGCTGAAGGTCAGCTATGGCCTGGCTGATTTAGGTGGCCCTACTAGGCGACCCCCCGTGGGTGTGCTTTGCAGGTGCATGGCCCAACTGGGACAACTCTGCAGGTGATTTCAGGCTGTTTCATCTGTCTCCCATTCTATAAGCACCATCTGAGGACACAGGGCTGTCTGGCTCATGGTCTTTTTGAGGTACAAGCAGATCTTGAAGAGGTGAGTGGAAACACACCATGCCTTAGGGCTGAGGCTCTAAACTGTCATATGGCCATGTCTGCCCACCTTTCACTGGCCAAAGGAAGTCCCATGGCCAAGCTCAAAATCAGTAGGGTAAGAAATTAAACTCTCCCCATGGAGGACAGTGTATGCACATGCTATGCACGGAGCGGCAGTGACTAACTGCTGATTGGTAATCTTTTATTACCAGCTACGTTTAAATAAAGTTCTTCGTTTTCAGCTTTAGGTTTTTACACATGAATTATTTAAAGTTTGTCATTCTTTTTTTGTTTTCTTTTGAGTCCGTTAATTGTTAGTATGTTAGGGTAGCCAGAAAGATCTCTCCCTAAGACAGACATGTGGAAGATTTAGAAAAACTTGACTTTGGACGAGCCTCCCGCAGAAACAGCCTGAGGTGGTCTAGGTGAGTCCTCTCTCTGCCCTGTGAGGTCGGAGATTGTGGGGGATGCGGGTCTGCAGGTCTGATTTGGTTTTGAGGCCATGCACTGAGGCTCCTGGCATAGAGCAGACGGGCAGAATTCTGCCTCTGCAGATGTTGCCTGACTTTACGGCTCCGACTACAGCATCACCTCTCCTCTGTCACCAAATGGCAGCCCACAGCAAAGGATGTTTTTCTGATCATTTTGCACTCATTAAATGCAGCTGTCACAACAGTGGATGCGAGGATGCATGCGAAACTTTTCTGCCACATCAAAATAAAGCTGAAACGCCTTTTAGAGAAAAAGAGCCGAAGCCTTTGAAGCCTCTTCTCAAGGAGTATTGGAACTATCGCCTTTTGTCATTGACAATTGAAAGTGTTCCGTTGCAACACAAATTAAATCTCCACCCAGGCTGAAGAAGAATCATCCATCAAAATTTTGCAGCAGAAAGCATTTGGCCTACTCTTTGGGCTCCAGTCCTGCTATTCTTGGGTCAGAATGACTCAGACTCATAGTACCAGTTGATCCCTGCTAAGGGTTATAGTAGGGTGGGGGTGATTCTCAGACTCTCAAAAGAAACATTATACAAGAATAAGATAAGTGGACAACTCCTACCTAAGTACCCTATTAGGGAATGAAAGTGAACAAATTCTCACAACAGAGCACAGACCCTCTGGATGGGGGCGGGAAGCCTCCCATGATTCTGATGCAGTCATCAGAATCCGTTTCATTGTCCTCAGGACTGCCTGGGAACTGGCAGGGACTATCTATATATTCCAGCAATGTGTCTGTTCGTGGGGCACCTTTTAAACTTTCCTATTGCTTACTCAGTGTAGGTCTTACTTCTTGGCCAGATTAAAAGTTGTCCCCAGCCTCTCCTTTTCTATGAAGGCTTCATCCCCTCCCCCTGGGCTGGGCCCTGGGATCTGTCTGTGTTCCCTTCACATACTTCACCCACCTCACTCACAAAAGTCATCACAGAGTCCTGTCCTGGAGTCTTCTGCCCACGTACCCCTCATAAGACCTGGATTTTGAGAGTAAGGACTGTGACCACCATTGTATACATGATCCCAACTGCAACACAGGGCTTGGCACAGAAGGTGCCCAGAATAGTTGGTGACAGAGCAGGGAGGAAGGAAGGGACGCATGAGAGCAATGGTGCCAGACACGACTGTTGGGTTGGTGGGCACCTCCTTCAGCCAGATATTGCTTGTGCAGAGAAGGTAACTCAGGGGTCTTAGTCTTGATTGGCCTCCTCTCTTTCATGCCAGGGGCTACATTACTGGTTCCTTGGCACATGGGCAGAAGTTACTGACTAAGCAGCAAGAAAAGCACTCATTTTCTGGGTGTATGTTTCAATGAGGGGCCAGTTGGGGGCCACCTCACTAGATGTTTGACACAAGATGCTTCCTACCTCATCGCCATCTCCCCTAAGCTCCCTTCCCAGGGAACCTACAGAAACAAGGAGAAGGGGGTGCTTGCCGTCTGAAAGCCAAGTACGTTGGAGCTGAAGTTGCTCAGAAGATAGAACACACATCTCAGGCAGCACAAACTGTGGTGTCCTATGGTTCTGTCCCCTTCGGTCTGTGCTCCTGTGATGTGTGATGATTCTGCTGACTACCTCAAGGAACAAATTAAAAAATGGGGTCACTGCCTCTACTGTGATGCCACAGTAGAGAGAAAAATCCAAGGGCTAGATAGAAATACTGAACCTAAAGGAATTATGGATGAAGACCCAGAATCCTGTAGTGTTGCAGTTAACTGCCTGACAGCACGTCCGGGGCTGGTGGAGATCTGAGAGGAGATGAAAAGGAAAAGGCTCCCAGCTTGTGTGTGCTTCTGTGTCTTAGGGGACCCCACCAGGGAGAAGGCACCCCTTGCCTGTGCTAGGCTCTGCTCCCTCCAGGAATGGAAGAATTCACTTACCGGTTACTTTGTCTGTACACAAGGGTGTTTTGGCTAGAGTTTTTTCAGTAATTTGAATTTATTAAACCTCCTTTCTAAAGTTTTGCCAACAAACCAAGAGTGGTTGATAGTGTGTTTGCTGTGCGTGTAAGACAACTCTGCCAGAGATATTGTTCTCTTTCCGGCCTGCTGCATAGCTGGCTTCTCCTCTTCCTTCCAAGACTCACCTTGATCATCTCCCCAGGGGTGGTCTCTGGCCTCCGGTTGGAAATCAGTGTCCTGTTCTCCATCGTTCCCTCTCTTAGGCCCTTGCCCCTACTTAACCGTAATTATAATTGATAATTGGCTTGTTTATCTGTCATATGCTTGTCTCCTCCAGAAGGGGAGGGCAGCATTTAAATCCTTGATGCTTGACATGATGTCTGGCACAAAATAGAAAGGAAATAAAATATGTAGCATGATGAAATAGATATCCAGAAGGAATAAAACAAAATTAAATGACATCGCTCCTTTTTATCAAAATGGGATGATATTTGGAAGAGCCATGTACACAGATAAGTCATCAAACAAGGCATTACAGGGTACAGTAACTAATGGAAAGGGCTGCAGGTAATCTTGGTGCAGGTGCAGGGAGCGTCCATAGTTTTCTGGAGGAGGAAGAGAAGCAGAGAAGCACAGTGGGTTTGTAGTAGAAACGGGAGCATCACCCAGACCCTCATGAACGATGCTTTTCCCGTTCATCGTGTTTCCCGACCTCTAGGTGGAAGTGAGTGACTCTGTGTGTGTGTGTGTGTATGAATCGGCAGGTGCCCCAGGTGTCATGGCAAGTCCCCCCGTTAGCACCAAGTTGCACTGGATTTCTTCTCTTCTGCCTCCCATAGTCTCCTTCCCTATCTCTGTTGCTCCCTAGTGTTAGGCTGACTTCACTGTCCCTCCTCCATGGTGGCCCATGTGCTTCTGCCATTCTCCGGGGAGGGGGGAGAATGGAAGCTTACAACTATTCCATTAAATAACAAGACTGGTATTTAATTATGTTGTTCCTGCTTCTCTTATAAGTATACCTTTATACCTTTTATTTTAACAATAGGGAATTCATCATTCAATATAGTTGGAAGCATTTCTGATTATTTCTGAAAACTCTTAAGGATTATTCAGGGCTCCCTGGCATAGGGCAAAACCAAGACTGGCTCTTAGAAGGTTAAAAAGGCTTGCCTGGAAAGGGACCCCAAAAGATTGTAGCTCCTTTAAAGAACTGGCCCAAGCCCGAGAATTAGGGCAGGCAAACACCTAGCGTGGTAAGGACCACCCCGAACTCAGAAGGCTTTAGAATTTATTTTTTCATTAATGAATGCTTCAGAAAGTGCACTGTCCCTAATTCCCTTCTTTGAAAGATGGAAACTTTAATGTGCAGTTAATTAAATGTTGTGTTAATTTGCAAGCCCTGAGCTCTGGGAGGCCTCAGGGAGGTGGAGGCACGCTTAGAAATCAAACAACAGGAGGACTGGCTGTCCCTGGTCTGACCACAGTGCAGGCGGCACTGTTTGCTGCAGACTCCCGGGAGGCCGTCACAGGCGCCCCTGTGGCCAGGCCCAACATCCTGGGCCTCAGAGGTTCCCACATGGCTCTGTTTACTGTCGAGAAGAGCAAAGCCCAGTCAACAGGCCCAGGCCCAGGCAGGGAGGAGGCTGGCCCTGGCCTGTGTCTCTCTCCTGGAGACCTTGCTTTCAGAAGCTTTCCTTTTTCATTTTTCCCCCAATTTTCTTCATGCTTCAGCATATCCTGCTACCAAGAGGAGCTGTGTCATGCTGGATTTCTTTTCACAGCAAACTGCAGAACCCAGGTGTGGCCCTGGATGTGGCCTGCGAAGCTGCAGTCTGTCTGTGTACGGTTACTTACCCGGAGAGCAGAGATTTGACTTGTGCAAAACCTGATGGTGGCAGGCTAGGGTGGGGGCTGCAGTTATCCCCACAGGACGGAGCAGGGTGGAAGAGCAAAGGCACTTAGGATTTCAGACCGATTGGGGAGGGAGGGGCCACGGAGCTGTCTCCCCTTGCTCCCATTTTATCAGTGAGGAAACATCGTCAAGAAACTGAAGAGCTTGATTTTGCAAGAGAACGTGTGGTTTGCTCCAAATAACTAGCACCTGTTAACAGTGACAAGCTTATCATCCACTTGGCCCTGGCTAAAGGCACAACCTAGGTAGTTAACAAATTACAACCTGCAGGGTTCTTACCATCAGAGGACACTTCCTTTAACCCCACTCACCGCAAGAACAAAGCGCCGATACCTGGAGAAAATGCACTCGCTGATCGTTTTGGCACCGAATCCCTTTCTCTGCAATTCTCCCATCTTGGTCGGTGCCCCAGAGAACTGACAAGGATCCGAGGTTCCACTTTGGAGAGTTTTGGCAGTGCTGCTGTATTCTTATTATGAATAAAAAATTTTAAACCCAAGCTGATAAACATATTTTTTTTCACACTGAATTCATCAGGAATACATTAACATTTTCTAAAAGGTAAAGACAGAAAAAATGAAAGAATTGAGAGGAGAGCATTAGGATGTAGTTGGCCACTAGGATCTGTTTCCATCAGCTCCTGTTCACCAGGCAGAGCTTCACCCCGAGTAGCTGATGCGCAGGGAATTAGCCTATGGAATAATGATCACTCCTGATGAACAGGATAAGAGCCCGTTCCCGTGTGTGCACAGAGCCATTCATCCCGAGGAAGAAATCTGGAGTGAAAGCGCACAGCATATTTTGCATAGGTTCTGTAAAAGGATCCAGGCAAAACAGGCTTTGCAACATTAGTTATGATCATATATGGAAAAAACAGTTACTTTCTGGGGTGACATATGGCTGAATTGGTACAATGCCCAGGAATCTTAATGTCCCCCCTAGAAGGGTGAGCCCTGGCTTCATCCTTCACCCACCTCGTCAGTGGGACAAAAGGCACAGGCAGCTCATGGATAGATCACAGCTAAAGGAAATCTCACCCACCTGCGCTGGCATCAAAGCTGCTGTCAGGCTCGGGCAGTTGGCAAGTGCTAAGGTCCCCTTCTGTGATAATGACTTTTTCCAAATCAGGGAAATTATGAATGGGGCCCAAACCCATCTGCTTAAGATTCAAGCATGGTGACATTCCATAGTAAACAACAACAGTGACAACCCTGATGACAAAGATACAAGAACATTTTTATTGTAAGAGTGATTCTGCCCTGAAGCGGGAGATGTAGCCTTGTTCAGATCCTGTTCTGCAGCCAGGAAACTCATTCCCGGCATTTCTAACAGAGTCAAGCAGATAAATTGAGCTTCAGTATGGAAGAGATGGGAGAATGTGATCATTTGAGTGCATGATATTCATTCATCTGCTCATTCATTTAGCTGACCAGTAATTAATTCAATTAACCCTCCTGAGTGCCAGCTCTGTGCTCAGCACTGGGGACACAGAATGATCCTTCTCTTTACGGCTTTCAGTCTGGTGTGGGGACAGAGACTGAGAGCTAAGGAGCAGAGTGATATGTGCTTTAGTTATGGGGACATCTCAATGGGAGTGAGAAATCCCTTGCCATTAGCCCTGGGAAGTTGGGAAGGACTTGAAACTTTTGTTGTTGTTGTTGTTGAGACAGAGTCTCACTATGTTGCCCTCGGTAGAGTGCTATGGTGTCACAGCTCACAGCAACCTCAAACTCTTGGGCTTAAGAAATTCTCCTGCCTTCGCTTCCCTAGTAGGCACCCACCACAGTGCCCAGCTATGTTTTTATTGTAGTTATCACTGTTGTTTAGCCAGCCTGGGCTGGGTTTGAACCCACCAGCCCAGTGTATGTGGCTGGCACCCTCACCACTGAGCTATGGGCGCTGAGCCAGGACTTGAAACTTCTAAGTGATCTTGAGTGGATGCAGAGGGCAAGTGCCCTGGGATTCTAGTGTGGCCACTCACCAGCCGCCTATAAAATAATGGAAGCCTTTGAGTCTTGGCTTCCTCACAAGTACAATGAAGGCTGCAACTTCTCGTCCTGGTGATGCTGTGAGGATTTGCTAGAGAATTTGGTAAAAGAGCTCAGCAGGGTCCTGGCAACAGGTGGTGCCTGGAGAATAGGAACCTGGGCTATAGTGGGTAGCCTTGCAGGCCATGGGGAATCTTTCATGGTCTTCAGCATAGATTTATTGGTTGGGAGAAGGAAGGATGGAGGATGGTTAAGCTGTGGGCTGCAGGGTCAGTAGGGAGGGTTCTGATACGGTCCGGAGCTGTGAAGGTGGTCTTGAGATGGAGGAGGGAGAGGGAGGAGTGGGTTGGAGACAGATGGATGGCGTTGGGGCAAGTGGCAATGATGGTAAAGTTGATGGTGACAACATTAATGAAGATGAACAATAAACCTGTATAGACCGTGGGGGAAAGGCTGTGACTCCCTTTAGGAGAGGAGTTGCCTCCCAGCAGTGGGCAAATATGTACAAGAACCATTTTCTTGCCCCCAGTCCTGAAAGTCTTCTGGGTTCCCTGATACCTGCCTGCACTCCAGCCGTCACTCAGTGGTGCTGTTCTTGAGCCATGTGCCCAGCTCCCAGGGCCCAGAGGACGCAAATAGACTGTAGAATCTGTCCCTGGCACAGGAGAGGAAGAAGGCATGTCGTGGGGCTGGCCCGAGTCCAGGCAGTGAGCGGATTTCCCAGTAGTGTGATGCCTGGCATTTCATATTGCTCTAGCCAGGCCTGCCTGTTCCCTGACATGACTGAGCAAGTGGAGCCACAGATGCTGTTGCCCCAGCCCCTCTCCAGCCAGTTCTCTCCCCTGGAGGCTCTTCTGCCTCCACCTCCAGCCCTTTTATCAAGAAGTGCTCCCCATCTTGCCTGTTCCTTCCAGCGGTGCCCTGGGGCTCACACTTGTGGCATGTCCTCCATCGTGGTGCGTTCACACACTCACCAATACATAGTGTGCAGGTCCTCATGCCAAGCTCTGTCCCAGCCACGGGGAACAGTGAGGATCCAGAGGTGAGGTCCTGGTCCTCTTGTGCTTGGGGTTGGGGAGGAGCTGCTGTCTAATTGTTAGCCCCAGCTGTGCCCTGAGACGCGTACTTTGCCTTGCTAGAGACCTTCCAGGCAGGTGCACGTTTCAATTTGTGAATAAGGGGCTCCTTCTCCTCCTTCTTTCCACAGCTGCCCTGCCTTCTGGTGATCTAGAAGTGCTTCCCCGGGCTCTGGCTTCCAAGGCCACTGTCTTCCAGAGACCAGCTCCAGGAGCGTGCCGTGCCAAGGCGTGGCTTAAAGCAAAGTCCAGGGTGTTGCCGTCCCCTTCGCAGGCTGGTGCGGACGATGCAGCAGTGCTAAACCCCTGATTCTGTGGGTTTAGCAGATGCTCCCTCAACATTTCATGATGACCTCTCACTGAGCACTTTGTGCAGGGACAGAGCCTGGGCTGGGGTCATCTGGTGCTCTGTCTTCTCTAATCTGCCAGCCCCTCGGAGTCTGCACTGTGGCTGTGGGAATCCAGAGAGGGGTGAATGGCTGGCTCCTGGCCACACAGCTAGTTGTGGATAGATGGAGGTTTTGAGCCCTGGTCTTTGGATTCTGAATACAGAACCTGCTATATGGTGGCCCATGGCATGGGCCCTCCTTAGTTCTTGATTTTGAATAATTTTATTTTTCATTCTTTCTGGGCATTTTGGCAAAGGAGTGGGGGTTTTAGGAATACTCAAGGGAGAAGTACCAGATAGAGGGTGTGGCCAGGGCAGAATTCACGGGTTCTTTGTAAATCAAATGGATCCTCATCTCATGTTCGGGTAGAGCAGTCCATGTGTCTGGAATATCTTTTCTCAAAAACAGCAATGAGCAACATGCAGCCCTTAACCTTTAGGAATCCAAACCTTGACCTAGTCATTTCAGGAGCAGAGAGCTTTGTTCAGGTGACTTTGAAGGCATCCTCACTCATTCAGTTCAGGCAGTAGCTCTCAGCTGGGCTCTCCCTGCCAGCTGGGGGCCAAGGAATGGATAGTGGCTGACCCAGAGATGTGGCATCTGAGCCCTCGCGTGTAGGGAGTGCCCAGACCGGGGTCAGGGAGAGTCAGTCCTCTCCTCTTCCCATGCATAGGATCTATGCAAGATGTTCCTTTTCACCATTTTATGAGTAGTGTACAAGATAATGCCATCAAGAAAGCATGTTGCATTTCTTCCTTCCTGTGTACTGAAAAATTGAAGTTGAGTCTTTAATCCAGGAAGTATGCCATATACCCTTACTGTGTACCCACTGGGTGGGAACTTACCAAGCCCCTCCCCTTTTCTTGAATTTAATTGTGTTTTTCTCTCATGTAGGTCTGGAGTTTTTAATCTACTTAGTTTTAATAGTGTTGAGTACGTGGGATGCTTGATTTTACACTCTTGAGATACTTTACTTAGGAGAATGTTTTCCAAATTCTTCCAGGTAAATATAAAAGATGCAAAGTCTTCATCTTTCTTATGGCTGAGTAGTATTCCATGGCATACATATACCACAGTTTATTAATCCATTCATGGGCTGAAGGGCACTTGCGTTGTTTCCACATCTTTGCAGTTATAAATTGGACTTCTATAAACATTTGTGGGCATATGTACTTTAAATTCTTAATGACAAGAGCAAGACACTTTAAAGGGCTCTGGCAGAGGATGGTAGGCTTCTCTGTGTTGGCTTCTGAAAGCCAAGGCCTGCCTGGGCTCATGGATTGGCAAACAGTGGGTGTTTGTTCTACCTGGTGTGGGAAGTATGTGTCCCCTCCTCTGCTCCATCCTGAAGATGGGTGGGGCAGCAACAGGCTCCTCCCTATTCTATTGAGTTCTCTATAAGGTTATACCCCTGAAAATAGTCTTATGTACACACTCCTGCCACTTTGTACCATTTCTGACAACATTAGGATAATTATTTCAGCTTGATATTAAGTCAAATTCTGAGGCACCCTCATTATGAGTGTGGCTTTCTATCACCCAACCACGTGCTGTTGAGGAGAAATATAAAGTGCATTTCAAAGGGCAAATTACTGTGGTCACGAGGTCTGCATGCTGGGCTGGCTTCATCTCCAGTCCGATTTTGGTGGGTTGGCGCATTCGAGTTGGCCACTTGAGCCAGGAATTCACGAAGCTCCATCTTTTCCTGCCTGAAGAACTCAATGGATCTGGCAGGTTTTCCTCTCTGCAGAAATGTTACTGAGGGTTTTGCCTGGGTGAAGTTCATTGATGTGGTTAGAGTGAGCGACACTCTGGGGTCTTTGGCTTTCTGTATGGACGGACACCAGGTCGGTGGTCAGCTGGACACTTTGCCTTCCTTAGTAATAGCATGGGGTGGTGGGACTCAGTGTGACCTCACCAGTCACCTGATATAGGTGCCGCGTTGGCCTTTAATTTGCTCACTGGAGCAAGTTAATACTTTTTTTTTTTAATATGTGGGGAAAAAACTCTGAAATGTAGACTCTGAGACAGACGTGCAGATTGTGTTATTAGCATCTCTGCAGGTTTTTCATCCCCTTGGGGGCAGGACCCTGACCTCCAGTCTGTGAATTTCATGCAGTAACTAATAGGGACCAGCACTTCTAGGAGGCTGCACCTTCATGGGCATGTTCCCAACTGTCGTTTCCCATCTCATAAGCCCAGGAGGGCTGTAGGGTTGTCCTGTTTATTGCGTAGCTGAAAAATTGAAGCAGAGTGTGACTTGCTCAATATCCCACACCAGCAAGTAGCTGAGCTGGCCTTTGGCCTAGTGCACTTGTTGAACCATCTTACCTGTGTGGTTTGGAAGTCGAGGTGGCCCTGGGGGGATGTGTGGGATGGGTGACCTTGGGAAATTGCCTTCTTGTTTTCCTCTTAAACTGATTCCCTTTGAGAGGAAGCAAGCCCAGGCTCTCCCAGAGAGAGGGGAATGGACCAAAATGGCAATGGACCCAGCAGGGAGGGAGGGTCCTGTCTGCTGGCAATTTCTTTCCTCAGGAACTACTTTTTTCACATTGAACTTAAACCCTTCTGATTCAAGGTTAAGTCAAGAGCTTCTCACTGCCTGCTAGACCAGGATGAAGAACAGCTGGTTACAATATTCTGTGTGTAAATCTACAGTTCTTTGAGAAATAAACACACACACAGCCACCCAATTCCTTTACCCTCCTTCACTGAAATATCATAAAAAGCTCAGAGTCTTGCCTTTAGGATTATGTTTTTCCATCGGAAAATATTCCCCAGATTAAGTATAAATTAACTTTCAATTTCTCCTCCCAAATATTTCCTAGCTGATACAGTTTGGGTGTGTATATTTTATAGTAAAATAGTGGATGACCTTAAATTATGGAGTTTTTGAAGTCCTGGCTTCAGTAAACTTTTAAAATTATGAACCAGACCATCTTCCTAAAGAAATACATACCATACACAATAAATTCTTGGAAAGAAAGCGTCTGCAAACAGGAGTTATAGGATACTGTCTCCCTAGATCTGAAGGCATTAAACCCCAGGATTTTAAACTTGGAACAATGTAGGCATGTGGCAATTTGTACCCCCTGGTCTGCCCTGTCTCTGTTGCCCTTCCGGACTGTAGAAAGCAGCCAGGATGCTCCAAGTTAGCAGTTGCCTTCTAGCTGGCCAACAGCTAGAGTGGCAGGCACAAGGTGCATCGGGGTGACCAGGGGCGGGAGGAGAGGCGTGGGAGCTGCCCAGAGACCTGCAGATTGCCTCTCCCTTGGCCTGGAAGCAGGGTTACAATCCTTCCCCAACCCCCAGAGATGTGAGGATGGAGGATGTGTAGGGAATCACTTCTGAGTTTGTTCCAGGGGAGAGAAGGTGAGAATGCTGAAGGCAAGGAAAGAAGAAAGGAGGGCAGGACAGAGGGGGAAGGAGGGAAGAGAGGGCAAGAGGTGGAGGGGCAGCCATCCCCAGGGAGGGGCAGCCATCCCCAGGGAAGGGCAGCCATCCCCAGGGCGGGGCAGCCAGAGCAGCAGTTCCACCTCAGGGCTGCTAGGAACTTCCTCCCTGGGTTAGCCCTAAACGAGCTAGCAGCCAGGCATCCCCACCCACTTGCCTGGCAGGTGCCACAGCCTGTCCCCACGTCACCAGCTGCCTCTCCTGCCGTCCCTGTCCAGATCCCTGTGGCCCTGAAGTGTTGGCAGTTTCCCACACACAAACCAAGCTTCGGTACTGTGGCACACATGCGGCGTCCCAAATCTGGGATGACAGAAACGACAGTTATGCCACAAGCTCACACGAGGGCCGGGCAGGGGCTCAGCCCTGAATGGGCACAGCCCTCCCAGGTGGGCACAGTGTTTTCTCCGCTTTCCAGAGGAGTGAGCTGAAGCCTGGGGAGGTTGGGAGACTGAAGGGGAGCCCTGCCTGTCTTATTCCTTAGACAAGGAAAAAGAGAAAAAAGAACTAACATACATTTAGCACCTACTATGTACCGGGCTACGCTAGGCATCAGCACGCCTTTCGGATCTAAGACGCTATGATTGGAACACCAAGCTGTCATATTTTTCTAGAATAGAGATTTTTGATCACTGTTCGGTTAGAGGAGAGATATTTCATCTTCGCAGACTTTATTTTTTTTGTTGTTTTCTAAGCTGCGGCATTTGCCGGTTTGATAAGGCAAAGGCCTCTCTCTCCCCTGCTCCCCTTCCCATTGTCAATCTTCCTTTTTGTTCCTTTGCTTGCAGCTGTTGTCTGCCTTTGAGTCACACAGAAGCATTTGCAGGAAGAGCTCTGGAGGATTTGGGAAGAAGGGGGAGAAGGGAGAGACAAAAGGTGCGCTTCTTTTTAAGAAGCAGGAAAACATAAGGAAAAGAAAGGTGTTCTCAAGTGTGTGGGCCACAGCCTGACTCAGGGAACAAGTCTTCTGCCGGCTTTGCTTCCCCTCCCTCGTGCCCGGCCGGTTCTTCATCATTTTTTAACATCTCTTTGGGGACAGGGACATGAAAGTGAACCGAGGGTCAAAGGCAGGAATTAGGGGTCCTGGGGCCCTTTGTCAGGTGGCCTCTCCTCGCCTCGGTGCCTGTGCCTTCCTGGGCACAGGTCCAGTGCTCAGTACTCCAGTCACATCGCCTCTCCCGGATGACAGGCACACACCTTCCTCCTTCCCATTTACATTTCAAACTGCCACCCGCCTGCTCTTGATTAATTATTTAGTAACCTCGGCCACTTGTGAGCGTTTCTGAGCTCATATTTCACGTCAAAGTTCCCATCCTTTTTTTATCCAAATCTGTTTTCCCTGAATCCACATGTAGTTTTCTAAATGAAGCCCACAGTATTCCTTTTGGAGCCCTCGGCCCTGAGGCACTGGCTCCCTCCTTTGCAGAGCACCTGGATGTCAGTCACCGGGAGCTGGCAGGACTGGCATCCGTCGCCAAGCTCATTCCCCACCCACCTCTGACCTTGGTCAACTCTATTAATGTCATTTTTTTTTTTTTTTTTTAAAGACAAGGTCTTAAGCAAGACTTAGTGGCTCACGACTGTAATCCTAGCACTTTGGGAAGCTCAGGCAGGTGGATTGCTGGGGCTCATGAATTCAAGACCAGCCTGAGCAAGAGCAAGAGCAAGAACCCCACCCCCCTGCCCCAGAAAAGCTGGGCATTGTGGTGAACACCTGTAGTCTCAGCTAGTTGGGAGACTGAGACAAGAGAATGGCTTGAGTCCAAGAGTTTGAGGTTGCTGTGAGCTATGATGCCAGAGCACTCTACCAAGGGTGACAGAGTGAGACTCGGTCTCCAATAAAGAAAAAGAGAAAAGAAGGAAGAAGGAAGGAAGAAGGAAGAACGAAGGAAGGAAGGTAGGAAGGAAGGAAGGAAGGACGGACAGACGGGAGGGAAGGAGGGTCTCCCTGTGGTGCCCAGGCTGGAGTGGAGTGCAGTGATTATTCACAGGTGCAGTGAAGGCTCAATGGATGGATGGAATCTGTGTGAGGCAGTGGAAGGGATATGTGGGCTCTCGAATTTGAGAGAATTTTGTGTGTCCCCCTGGCTCTGTCACTTCCTTCTGTGTAAGATCCTGGGGAAGTTATATCTTCTGAGCTCTTTTACCTCAAGGAGCAGAAAGAAACTGTGTAGGTGGCAGAAAAGGCGCACAGTGGTAACAAGAACAGTCCATATGGAGATCAGACTGCGAGGTGGATCGTGAAACCAGGGTTTAATGACTCTCAAGCAGCACGAGTAAAACTGCTGGCACAGAATCAATCGTCAGTTAGGAAGTTTATTGGGGGCCTGAAAGTTGCCTTCTACAACTGAGGGAAGATGTGGGCTGCCCTCCGACCTGGCCCCCGGAGGTGTGGATAGGGACAGCCCCTGAGTGAGGAGGCAGTATGTAAACTGTTAGGAAGTTTATTAGGACGAGTCCTTCATCCTGTGTACAATTCTTACCAACACTGACGTGGGGTAGTGTGAGATGTCCATGGTGAATGGTAACTTTACAGATTGTGTCTTTCAGCCTTTTGAATTCCATTTCTAACACTGATTTGTTGTGTGACTTTGGAAAGAGTAGTTCACTTGCCTGGGCCTCAGTTTTATCATCTGCAAAATGGTCCTCATTAAACCCACTTTAGGAAGATACGAAAAAATTACAGAGCTTACATCAGCAAACACATAGCACATGGGAGGCACTCACGAAACGATTTTGCTTTCTTAACATCATGATTAATTAATGTCTGTTCCTAGATAAGCTTTTATCAATTCTCAAAAAAAAGACAGATGGAAGGTTTTTTCTATTTTGTTACAAAAAATATGAATAAACTTTAAAGAAAACAGCCCTGTGCACATCTATACTCAATGAGAATAAGGAATACACTCTTTCTTCAGCAAGCAAAAAACAAAAAAAGTGCACACAACTGACATCAATCCTCTGTGAATGCTGCATGGTGCCTCCCCTGGTTTGCAATTATCAGAAACTAAATGTTTATTTGTCTCTGAAGACCTATTCTAGGTTCTAGAAAAATAAAACATCGTCTAGGTATGATCTGATAGTGCTGTTTGTTGTGGTTGACTTGAAGCCCCTTGTATGATTTCCTCCTTCTAGAACGTGGGCAAGGCCAGGACACTGATTTAAGGCAGCCTCTGCCCTGCAGGTTAACCCGGTGGCAGGTCACCCTGCGCTGTAATTGCATCACAGTGGAGGAGGATGAGGAACTTGATGCGCATTGCTCTTTGGTATCCAAGACACCTGCGGCTCCCCGAGCTCTGCCAGCTGCTGACCAACTGAACAGACTGTCGGCTGGATGGGGCCTTGCTGGAGGATGCTCAGATCTTGACTGACGTCCCCAGTCCAGGCTTTCCTTGCTTGCCCAAGCTTATTCATTTTCCACAATCCACTTCCTATTTCAGTTCAGGTGTTTGATGTGAGAGTCAGAGGGAGTGAGGCCTGTGCCTCTTGGCAATGTGTGGCGTTTACTACCCTGGCTGGAGTGAAAGAACAAAAGAAGAAATTGCATCTATTTTCCATCTTTAGTAAAAAAATCGATCAAATTCTCAAGTCATTCCTGGGCCCTTGGAGGCGCTGGGAAGGTGGTGTGTGAGGCCCCAGGTCTCTGTCTCGTGTGAGGCCTGTGGGGCTGACACTGCCGGTGGGACTCTGAGCAGAGGCTGGGCTGGGGAGGGCAGGTGATGGGGAGACCAGGAGCCTGCCGCCAGCCTCCTCACCCAGGGGCTGTCCCTATCCCAAGCACACTCTCCTGGGGCCAGGTCGGAGGGCAGCCCTGATCTTCCTTCAGTTGTGGAAGGCAAGAATCCTATGTACTCAATTCTGATATGAGGACAATTAAGGGGCGGGCAGGGGATGAGGACAGCTGAGAAAAGGAAGGATGGAGGGGGTGGGGGACAAGGGGTATGGTACTCCTTTTGGGGGCAGCACACAATCATAAGAGGGTCATTATCTAACAAAAGCAATCAATGTAACCTGGTTCTGTATACCCTCAGTGAATCCCCAACAATAAAAAAAAAAAGAAGGCAACTTTCAGGGCCTCAATTTCTTCCATTTGAAATACCACAAACCAGATCTCCTGTGCCTACTTTCTAAAAACTGTTACGAAGATTATGTGGAATACCTGCTAGGGCTGGCGAAAGAATAAAACAGCCGGAACACACATGACGTTAGACAACAGCCCTGCCAACTACATACTAGAGGGGTTTGCATTCCATGGCCAAACTCACTGCATGCAGGGGAAGGGGGAGGGGGGCCTGGCCTGGCCAGGTGACTTCCTATCTGTCAGGAGGATAATGGCAGGTACCAGGGCAGAGAGCTCCCAGGCTGGGGCCGCTTCCCACCCTTCTTTTTTTCCTCCTCTGGCCTGGGTCAGTAACACCAGCCCTTGGGCCGGCAGGTGGTGTCTCTGAGACCTGGCGTCTGGGGCAGAGGAGCTGTCTGAAGGTGCGGAGTGGCTGCTGACAACCTGGCTGTTATAAGAAGCTGCCCTGTTCTCAGGATCTTTGTAAATCAACTCTCACTTAGCAGGAAGACTGATTTATATCGGGTGAATAACAGCCAATACCAAGCGTGTGTTTGGAGATCACTCTTCTCCAAGGGAGGCCAGAAGTTTTTTCAAGTAAATTTTTTTCTTTTCTTTTCCTTCTATTTTTTTTGGAGACAGTCTCAAAAAAGAACCCCTGATGCCCAGGCTAGAGTGCTGTGGCATCAGCCTAGCTCATGGCAACCTCATACTCCTGGGCTAAAGCAATCCTCTTGCCTCAGCCTCCTGAGTAGCTGGAACTACTTGCGCCTGCCACCATGCCCAGCTAATTTTTCTGTTTCCAGCATAGAGGGGGATTGTGGTCTTGCTCAGGCTGGTCTCCCAACTCTTAAGATCAAGGGATTCTCCTACCTCTGCCTCCCAGAGCTCTAGGTTATAGGCCTGAGGCACTGTGCCTGGCCTCAATGTTTTTTTTCTTTTGGTATGGATTCCCTTAGCTGAATAAGGTGTTCGTTAGGCAGCTTTAGGCAAAATTGTGAAGCTTCATCTCGATGCCTCCACCCCCGTCCCCTTTTATTAAATAGGTCTGTGAAAACTGCTATAATATCCAGGCACGATGGACAATGGAAGGGCTGACATTCAATCTTCATTTTGAAGAGCAGTTAAATGGGAGTGAGATTATAACACTGCTAAAATAAGATTAATGTTATAATAAATGCTAGCATCCCAGAACAATTGAATAGAAATATAATGAACAGCCAAGGCTGGTAAGTGGAAATGTCATCAACGGCCACACAGGTGGAGTAAGTTACTACCTTTGAGGATTGGGTTGGACTGTGTATAAAATGAGATCCAGAATAACTGTAGCTTCAGTAAGAGAGAGGTTTATTTCTCTCGTCCATAAAAACCTGGACATAGACGGTCAAAGGCTCTGCTAGTCTGACCCTCCCTCTCTTCTGGCATGACAGTGATTTTGCCTTTCAAACACAGCAGTCTCCAGGGGTGGCCAGCCTCATGCCTTGTTCATTCTCCTTTCTCCATGGTTCCATACAGGCTTCCCTTCCCAAAGATACCTCCTGGTCCAAGATGACTGCGCCAGCACTGTCCATCACGTCTGCATTCCTGCCAGCAAGAAAGGGGTGAGGAGGAAGTGGCAAAGGGCAGCTGCCTGCCATCTCTTAAAGAACGTTCCGAGAGGCTGTGGCACACAGTTTCATTTATATCCCATTGGCCAGGCCTCAGTCTGTGACCCCATCTCTCTGTCTCTACTCTGTTGGCCAATGCCTGCAAATACCAAATACTGTGGAAGGGATGGGGAACTTACTGGGTACTGATGGTCTTACTGGGACTGATGGTCTCTGCCGTTGTGTAATTTCCAGGTTTCTGGGAAGTGCCTCCTCCTGTCGCTAACCTTTCCACACCCACAATCCACTTAGCTGATGCTAAAATTTCTCAACAATTGTTAAACCTTTTATCAGGACAAACCAGACTGTCTCATGCTGTGACCTTCCCCAGGTCACTTGGAGGGTTTCTGGTGCTGGTTCTTGTTTCCCTTCAACATTTCCTTGGCCCAGCTCAACTGATGTGCTAGCATCTTGTTCCCAAGATGCCATTGTTTCTGTCACCCATATTTGTACAGGGTAGTGGCTATTGTAGCAGCCAACATTCACTGAGCCTTGCCATACATCATCTCTTATGTTTGGTTTTGTATTATTTTTCTCGTTTGGTCAACAGCACACCCTGAGAGATGAGTGCTCTTCACAGAGTTGAAGAATGAACCTGGGGCCCAAGAGAGTGTGGACCTGTGCCCCTGCCCTGGTGCTGACCAGACTCCTTTATCCTGTGTGATCTCTGTGACCACCCTCACTTAATAGGGTGGAGAAGGGGCTGAGTAAGTCTTGGCACTAGGCCGGGCTCCATGCTGAAGCTGTGGAGGACCCATATTTCTCTAGGTGCTAGTTTTCAAGGTCTGTGGGGGGTGGTGGACGGGTGAGGTGGAGGAAGCTAAAGAAAATTTCTAAATAATATAGAGGCATCTGGGAAGGTCCCTAAGAGGTGAAAGTAGGTGTGCTTTCACTGAGATGGGTGCTCAGGAGATGGAGGCTTATGGCATCTGAAGGGGCAGCATCAAATGAGTTAACTGCTTTACCCCACTGCACCTCCTTTCCAGTGGCAGAGATGGAGGGCTTCACTCGACCACATCCTATAAAGTTGTGTCACTTCCCTGTATGAGCTGGGTGCCAGCTGGGCTCCTGCCCTAGAGTGGCTGGCCGAGCTTGGCTGGGATCCTCACTCCATGGCGTTGGGAAACTCAGAGTCCCCCCTTCCTATAGTATTTCCTCCTTACCGCCTCGGTCCTTACACTTCCCTTTGCCTCAGTGTTTGGACATCAGCGTTCTAGCCCACACCATTGTTTTCATAAAAGGTCACTCTCATGCGTGCCGTTTCTGAGTAGTAGTTTTATCAAATACCTAGGAAGGGAGGCGCCCTGTCTCAGGTAGTGAGGCTGTCTCCTGGGCCACCCTCCTTGACTTTTCTCTCCCTCCTCTGGAATAATTTCAGCTCTCCTTGCCTAATCCACAAGCCCTCAGCATTTTTGAATTTTATGCCTAGCTACTTATGAAAGTATTTTTCTCGCCCCAAACTGACTTCTTTGTTGTATGTGTAAGAAATTCTGGAGAATTACGTTTTCCCTTTCTTGTTACTCTTGATGTTTTGGTGGCTATATTGGTATAGTAGAAATTAATCTGTGTTTCCAGATGAGAAAGCTATGCCATGATGCTCCTGGATGTGGTGGTGAGAAACCCTAGCCTCTCATGTAGGTGTGGAAGGCAGGGGCTTAGAATCATGGTGAGCTCATTGTCCCTGAATCACTGGGAATTGCCACTCTTCAGATATGGCAGTCACTGGCAGTTGTGAAGATTGTTGTACGGAAAACATGTAGCCCACATTGTATGAGTTTGGCCACTGGAAGTGACAGAGACACCTAATGCATACCAATCTGGGTTTCCATTCCTGAACACATGGGAAGGCTCAACCTCCCCTGAAAGTAGTTCAAGTTCATCTACCTAATATATCCCAGTGGACTTTGACTAAAGGCACATATCATTTTTGTTCTGAGACAGCTGAGTTTCTCATGCTTTCTCTTTCCATGGGAGCCCCGTTTTGCAATGACAGCATCACAAAAATGAAAGGAGCCTAGATCCCTGTGACACCAGATGGAGGAGAGTGCTGCTGATCTGCCTGCACTCGATTCTGCATGAGCAAGATATAAATATCTATTAGGCCAAACCCCTGCTATTTGGCCTTTATTTGTTACTACAGCATAGTATAGTGTATCCCCCCAAAGACAGATAATGTGGAATTGGTATAGATTTTACTTAGGTCTGTCGCTGGGATACTCCTGGATGTCTAGTAGACTCCAAAGGTTTGATGATCAGGGAATGTTTTGAAAAGAGAGAAAAAAAAAAGGGATGATTTTCTGTATTCTTCAATTTTTCTCTTCAGTGGCCATCATTTCAAAGAGACTAAGTAATAAGGTGACAGGTACCAAATAGAAACACCAACAGACAGAACTGTAGAGAAGCAGTTGGTAGGACGGGTCCCGAGAAACCCCTCCAGGCTCTGCTCGCCTAATTGATATGCTGTTCTGGAACAGTTCAGCCTGACATGGGTGCTCCCGCAGGTCAGTTAAAAGGAGAGTGTGGTGCTGAATCCATATGCTACTATCCTGCCTTTCAAAGCAGGCTCTGTCTCCATTAGTCATCACCAAGCATAATAATTAAGCACATATCCGCCCCAAGCTTGAAAATCCCCAGAGGATACTCTGGGTCCCTTGTGTTCTAGTCTGAAATCTGTTCTGATTATTGGTGAAATGGGAGTGCTGGTTGGGGAATAAGGAGGGGGAAGGCCACCCCAAAGGTCATTCAGATAGCAGAGAGCTCACATATTCTGCGAGGGAAGCTTAAGGAGTGTTGCAAAGCGTGGGGTGAATATTTCCTGATCTAATGGTGACTATGGGTTAAGAGTGACATGTTGTTAGGAGGAGAGATGGTTGTTTAGAAACTCATTCCGGCTATGAAGTAACACGGTCAATACATCTTCCCCAGGATAGCTCACTGCCCGGCACAGAGATGGCAAGGTTTGTCCCCCAGTTTACTTCGCTGTCCCATGTCCTTTGATCCCAATCCTGTGGGTGTGGCTAGTCCAGCTGCAGCAACAGCTGAACATGTGGGAGGCTGTTCTGAACTAAAACTACTAGCTCAAGTGCATGGGGAAAGTGCTGCTCCAGAGTATTACCTGTATTGCTTCTTCAAAAGCCCCTTAATAGAAGGAAGAACAAAACTAACGCTGGGATATAAGATGATGCACTTTGTTAAAAAGAAAACCTCTTTCTACCACTCCCAACTAAAGAGCCGGAGGTCCTGCCTGTCTGAACGCCACGTTTCTAATCTGACTCTTAGAGTTTCATCTTCATAGACAGAGAGCACCCTCCTTAACCTGACACCTCTCAGGAAGGGAGATGTTTGATGTGACGTATCCCCTCGGCAGGGAGCTATAGATGCTGCCATCCGTGTTCAGTAACTTGTCTCTGGCAGGTTCTCTCAAAGGTTCCTGGGGCTCTCAGGCCAGGTTTTTGGAGGGTGGGTGGCCAACATGTGCTTGTCTTACTGAGAAAGGAGAGACCGAGCAAATGAAGTCTTTCTTTTTCTCTCCAGAATGCTCTCCAGGAAGATCCCCATTATCCTGACTCAGAAGAGCTGCAGCCGGGGTGTGAGAATTTCCTCTTCCTTCCGTAATATCTCATAATGGCCATATTTTCTACTTCTGTGACTTCCTAACAGTTCTCCAAATGCCAAACTAGAAACTGAAGTTATTCTAGGGTTGACTGTGTGGTCTTAGGATTCCCACAACTGGCTTTCCTCCAGATGAATACTGGGAAGAGTTTGGCAACAAGCTGTGTGATAAGAAGGAGTGCTGGGGAGGGTGTCAAAAGGCATTGCAACCTGGGCAAGTGACTTCACATGTTTCCGATACTCCTTGTTGTCAACTATAAGGAGAGGGAGATTCGAGGATGCTTCTAATCACCAAATTCTGTCTCATGTGAGCCTGGCCCGTGCTTCAGAGAAGAACATGCATCTTAGCAAGCACACACTTATACATCTTTTGCTATACCTCTGCAGGCTAGTCTGAAAGAGTTCTGAAGTCACCTGGCAATTGCACTATCTTGATTTTACATGGAAGACACGATCCCAGGAAATTAACCACAAGACTTGCACACTGGTTGACTTCCAGCCTTCTCCTAATAAGGAAATCAATCCAGACAATTATTGCCAAGAAAAGGAGCAGGTTGGAAATTCCTGAATAAATTTGGGTTTTGTACAACCGATATCGTTCATCTGGGAGACCTCAAATGAATTTTTTTTTCCATGAATGATTGAAGGAATTATTCTATTTATTTAGTGCTTATGGTGTGTAAATCTCTTAAAATTGTAAAGCTTGGGTCAATTGACCAATTTGAAGGTTTGGCATTATTCTAGCTTTCTTTTTCTTTCTCTCCCCCTACTCCCAGAACTAGAGAAATGAGAAGAATTATATCACGAGTTGGAGGAAATAATTCACCCAATCCCAGCCCAAAAGTAACTGAAAAGCACAGGATTCAAAACTCTCCTACTTTAAACAGAGGCTTAACAGGAAGCAGTGTCTGAATATAACATATCTTATAAAATAAAATAGGCAGGATAGGAAATTTCTGTGTGTACAAAATTGCCCAAGTAAAACTTTCCCCATGTGTGTGTCATTGCCTTGACAAAACTGAGAGCTGACCAATGGCTCACTAAATTTGGAGCAAATAAGGACAATAAGGTTCTTACTTTAGACTTATAATTTTTGAATTTTCCTTTATATTTTCAAATTACGGTCCTTAGAAGAGGCTGGGTACTGCCTCTTCATGTTGGTAGAATCTGAAAAGAGTCATAGGCTAGATTCTGTAAATTCTTATGGACCGTAGACATGTCTTAATTTTAACTAAGATTACTGTCTGCACGGCCAAGCTCTTTGGACAGAATATACATTTTATTGAAGGGTCAGTCTCCCAAATCCCTGTTGTTGGAGTGCTTTTCAGATGTCCAAATTATAGATGGCTTAGTGTGTACCCTTTACCCCCAAATGAAAATGCTGGCATTCTCATTACTCCTCTCACAAAGCAAGTCTTTAAAGCTTCCCCGACACATGTGAAAACCGAATTTTATGAGGATCTAAGACCAGCCAGGAAACTTTAGCAAAGACTAGATTTCAGAACAGCAGATCTTTAGTTGTGCAAAGGACATTGCTAAACTTCTGGGTTGGAAGGTATCCCGATATACCTAATTCTATTTATGAAACTGCATATGTGCTTTGAAACTCCGTTTAGATCCAGCTCTTTCAGCTAGAGATGGAAACCATATGTGTGTCTAAGGCCCTTATGTTTTGCCTTGGAGAGTCTTGGATTTTGTTTTGATTTCCAACTCGGCATCGTTTTCCGATTTGGAGACATCCTGGGTACATCCTTGACCCTCGGTGTCACGTGGAAATATTTTTGTTACCCATTCCTACTCTTCTTAGATGAGTCTCATGTCCCTATGTGTAGAAGGGTATCGCACTTTTCATTCTTAGAAAGTTGCCCCAAGTAAAACAGAGATCTGAGGAAAATATGTGGAAAATTCAGGCTTACAAACTTTTACATAGGTAAAATTTGTATTTGGATAATTATTTATTTGAATTCATCAGGTTTTCTTTTCCTTTGATTCACTATTGCTTCTGTATGGTGTGGGCTGAAGCTTCTGATACACCAGGAACCCACGAATCATGGACACATCCCTGTGTGAAGATGGCTGGTTGCCCATTAAATCTATTTTCCCATTCTTCCAAGGTAATAATCTGGCGGTAGCCCAACATGGGGCCTCTCAAGGGGGACTGTGTTTCAAGAGTCCTTTGTGTGTGCCTAGGTTCTTACCAATGGAGTGGTGGGGAGAGATGGGAGATGTTTCTAGGTCCAGGTTCTAATACATAGATAGCCTTTGCCATTGCTTGGTGCTAAACTCCCCAGAATGAGGAGCCATACAACTGACCACCTTTGATGGTGGTCAGATGAGGGCACCCCCTGGAGGACAGTGGAGAATCCATATGGAAGGAAGGAACCAAGGTTCTCCAATGGCTGTAAGGAGGGGAGCTGCCTATCTACTCACCGTGGACAACAGTATAGGAGAGGAATAAAAGCTTCTTTGTCCTTAAAATTAGCTTTCCTCCTAACATCACATGTAGACTTTGGGGCTCCTGCTTATGATTAAAGAATTTTTTTTTTTTTTAAATCATAGAACCAAGGCAGATTCCTAGGTTGCGCTGGTATGGATCATCAGGGAATCAGCTTTCTGTTCATAGAAAAATACAGATCTATTCAGGAAAGATTATTCAGTCTGGTTATTTGGCATCATGGTATTTAGAGGCTGAAGGAATGTTCAAGTTTATTCTATGTAGAAACTCCTCATTCCTGTCCTATGTTGAGTGGTCATTTAATCTCTACTCATGAAATCAAAACAGTTATGTTAATGATGGCACTAACCACTGTTTAAAAGCTTCCTTTTAGTGAACACATAGATAAAAATGAGGAGTGAAATCTACCAGGACTATTCTGCAGGGAGATCGTCAGGGGTGGTCCTCTCCCAAGATGGCGTCCCCAGGGTGGTGACTTTGGTGAGCAGTGCATACGTTTTTGCAGGTGACATTCTGTGGATCCTGTCTGTGGTTTAACTTGGCTTAGTGTCAATTCCCTCAGCTATGGAGTGGCAAAGATGATACCTACTTCATTCATTTTTGCATTTGGTATATTACGTGAGATAATACTCATACGTCGTCTGATACACAGGGCATATTCAATAAGCAACAGCTGCTTCTGAGGCTGGTTCTCACTGCTGACTGCAGGTACCTGGCAGAGGCAAAGATCTGTGGTGTGGAAAGTGAGGGAGGCCCCACCAGACTTCTAGATGGCTTTCTCTGATTTATTCAAAATTGGAAAAAAACCACCATGATGTGCTGAGATCTTGATAAGTTAAGACCTTTTTAAACATCAAAGAAAAGACATTAAATATAGTTTTCAATGTTTCATGTTGTTTCAAGATTTGTCTTTGACTCTAGTCATTATATGTGATTGGCATAGACTATAGTTCATGGAGAAGTTTGACTAGGTTGATCCTCTGTGCAGTTGGACTGTGTCAGCAATGTTGTATGATATTTGATGGTACTGAATAGGGAGAGAAAAAGCATTGTTTTGGTGCTTTGTAGAAACATTCCATGTACCCTTTTTCACATTTTATGGTTTATTAAGGTGGTGCAGTGGAGGGATTCATACAAAGCCTGGTAAGTTGCGAGAGACAATAATATAAGCTACAGTGATCAGGACAGTGACAGTTGGGATGGAATTTCTATTTAGTCATCTATGTATTTCTGTTTTGAAGACATGCCTAGGCTCAAGCCTGTCTTAAAAGCTGCCTCAGGAGTGGTTTTCAGGGATGGTCCCCAGACCTTCTGAGAATCCCAGAATCACGTTTGTCCTGTAATGATGTTGGGTGTGGTTTTGGGAAATCAGTTGAGTGGGAAGATTTGGCAAGGATTGAAATCCTCAGTTCTGCATCTTCAAAACACAGTGGGTTTGATAGTTGATTTTGGCAGTTAAATGACCAAGGCAGAGAAGTTCATGATTGATTTACCATAGTGATGAGTACCAATAAAAAGCTGATCAAACTGAGCAGGGCATCTGGCCGACAGGGCTCATCTTACTGGTTGTATGTAGATATAGTTACTCCTGTGACTCTTTGTTTTCATGGAGTCATATGTATGACCAGTAGGTATGTTTATATACTTAAAAAGTCAACAGTTGAATCAATTACTCATGGTATCCAAATTCCCACACTCACTGATAACCTGAGTGATTTTTGTTAAACATTCAGAATGTGAAATAAAAATGTGAGTGCTGAATTATCTGAGAACGTGAGTGAGTATATATGGGTTTGCGAAGCTATGAGCACACACAGTATCGTCAGTGGCTTATTTATTCATTTTATGAGTAAGGCAAACTTTGTAGCCTTATCAACCTCATGGACAAATTGGTTTCTTTGGCTCTGTGGCCACTGCTTTTCTCCAAAAGCTGACGAACCATCTTCTGCATCTCCCTGAGGCTGTAAAGTAGAACAGGAGTGTGAGATGCAGCGGGGCATAGGTATATAATTCCAGGTGAGCTACTTTGCGGCACTGCTCTCCTGATCCAGGTGGAGAATGTCAGGATCTTATCGAAGGATACATTCTCTGTTCTCCACTCACTTCTCAGGCTGCCCCTTCTGAACGACCTTGTCCTTTATATATTTGGTTTCCGCATGACCCCCTGAGGGCCATCGCAGTTTTTGCTACATTCCCGCCTGGGAAATCTCTTCACTTCCTGCAGGGTCTGCTTCTTTTACAGCCCCTGTCTGTACCCTCTAATGTGGAGCTTTCTCCTCCACTTCATTGGCACCTTCAGAGTCACTGATTTACTAATGTCCCCATTGGAATGTCCCAGGGCACTCAGGTTCGAAATGTCTCCATCTGACTTTGTCACTTCACCTTTACCTTTCCAATCTAAACCTGCACCTCCACTGTGTGTCCTCTCTTTCCTGCTGCCCAAGATCTCCCCTGGCTTATTTCACAATCACTCATCAGTCAAATCTCCATCTCCCTCAGCATAGCTTTATTTTAAGGCACCGGTGTTTCCCATTGGGTCTGCCCTTCAAACATCCCATTTTCCCTCCTAGCAGAGGATTCATGCTATTCCTCAGACTTGCTTTTCCCTCATAGCATCTATCTTGGTTTGCAATTACAGTAGAACCTCTCTGTGGGTTGACCACCCAAGGCACCGTAACAAACTGGTCAACATATGCAGGTGGCTAACAGAAGGAACTAGGCCTACTATGCTTATATACATACATGTGGTACATGTCTGGTCTATGAAAATTAGATCAGCATAACGGGTGGTCAGGGCAGGGATGGAGTCAACTGTGGAGGTTCTGCTGTATATTTTTACGCACCAGTGTCGGGCTTACCCCTTTCTGTAAAGATGCGCTCTGTGAGAGTGTGGACCGGGTCATTTTGGCTTGTATTGCTGCATTATCCCGCGTATCATAGAAGTTCAATTCATATTCTTTGAATGAATAGTTGAATCACGCTGGCTTCTTGCTGTGGCCTAGCCACCCATCTCTCTCTTGGGTCTTACTCTTCCGTACCCTGTTTGCCATCTTGCAGAGAACAGCATAACCATTAAGAAACCCATGTAAGCATGAAACCCATGCACGCATGCCACGTCCCTGGGCAGCATCCTTCAGTGGGTGGCAGAGTCTGAATCTCTCCACAGCACTTAGGCAAGTTCTGGCCCCGCTCATGTCTCCAGCCTCGTTTCTTTCACTTTCGTTTCTTCCTTCTCTGAGGCCTTCCATCCTGTCCTTTTTCTGCTCCCACATCCTTTCAGCTAAGTCCTCCTCATTCTCCAACTCAACCTAGATGTCACCCTTCAGGGGACCCTCTGAGGTGCTTCAAGACTCTGCATTGTACCCACACACTAATTTGGGACCTGAGTGATCACATCAATCTGTGATGCACTTTTCTCCTACTGTGCAGTAGCTTCTAGAAGGCAGGGCCTGGGAGAAAGGAGGTGATTGACATGCGCCTCTGCTCATGGGGATGGTGCTTTGTGGCCCAGAGCTCTGTCTCAGAGTGATGGTGAGTGGGGTTATTGTGGATTTGGGCTACCTTGGGTCAGTTGGCCTGGGGAAGGTTCCCCTCAACCTCACTGCCTTCTGCTGAGTCTTCTTCACCCCAGATTTTAGTAGTTGATAAGATAGCCAGGTGAGTAGTGAGCAGAGAGGGAATAAATGTGTAAGGAGAGAGCAATAGTGAAAAAGATACGGGCAAACAGTTCTGCTGGCTCTTGCTATAGTCTAAGTAGTTTGTGATCTACATTGTTCCACAGTGACAACATTACTGTGTGACAAGTTTCCTGACTCTATTTCACTGGGATATGCTTGCTGTACAGAAATGGCAAAGTCCTTGTGCAAATCTAAAGCTAGGGTCCAATTCTAATTATTATTTTAATTCTGGCAAGTCACAAAACTGCCTGTTGTTTCTGTTCCTTTTCTCTCTCTCTCTCTTTTTTCCATTTGGGTGTTAGTGGGATAACCTGGTTCTTCCGCATGTTCCTTTTTAGAGAATCTGAAGCTTGGCTGGCATTTAAAAAGCTGAAGTCATATCCAGTAGGACTCCTGTTTTCACCTATTTGAAACTTTCAGAAAATTGTGCCACTTCACTGAGACTTTCCATGCTTAATCACAGCCCAAATGAAAACTATTTTTAGCAAAGTAACAGCGGACTTATTTTAGAGCTTTTGCAGCTCAGTTGGAGATGGACAGTATTTGTAACTGATGTGTCATGGTTCGAGGCTTTCCTAATTATTAGTAAGTTACAAATATCTAAATCTAAAAGCCCAGAAGTATTGTAGATACAAAGGTAAGAGAATTTAAAAACAGACACAACAAAGAAGAGAATATTGTTAATTAACCAATTAGTAAATGCTGAATGTATTTTAGCTGTGAATCCCTCTATCTTGAAGACCTACCATTCTCACAACCCTTACTAGTGAGGGATACAGTAAACCAATAAAAATCAGTTGCACAATTACATTTACTTTCGTTCCATTCAGCAAACCTTTCTGGAGCACGTACTCTTTGCCAGATACTGAGGGAGTTTCTGGGATAATAAATACCACAACCTGTCGTTGCTTTTGAAAAACTCAGCTCCTCTCAAGGGGGAGATGCATGTGTTTCTCTTCTCTGGCTGCTCCGGCAAACCACCACCGATTGAGTGGTTTACTTAAAACCACAAATCTATTATCCCACAGCCCCCAAATTCAGCAGGAGACCAAGGGCCAGGGGTGAGCGGGGCTGCCCCCTCTCTGGAGGCTCCAGGGCAGAGTGTGGTGCTGTCTTTCCAGCTGCCGGAGGCCACCAGCAGTCCCTGGCTCCTGGCTGCATGGCCTGACCTCTGCTTCCGGTTGCCATCTCCTTCTCTGACCGAATCTTCTGCCTCCCTCTTCCATCACCCTGTGATGATGCTGGGCCCCCTTGACAATCCAGGATTCTCTCCTCACCTCATTTGTTAATAATATCTGCAAAATCCTTTGTGCCATGGGAAGGAGTAACCTTCTTCATAGGTTCCAGACACCAGGATAGGGACATCTCTGGAGGGCCATCATTCAGTGTGTCACAACCACTGACTCCCCCGGTGCCCGTCTATACTTACATAGTTGCCCCTTCCTTTTTGGTAAGTGGTGCGGGTGGCTCATATTATTCTGTAAACAACAGGCCAAAGCAGGACGTGAGAAGCATATGAGGTCAGTGCTGCAAGCTATTATGATGGAGGCAACGTGGGAGCAAAGGTTTAGATTGTATTGAAACCTGGCCTTGGAATATGAATGCAAGTTCATCACTTAGAGAGCTGGATGTGTGTGCCAAGGCATGGAGGAGTGTGGAGTGCTGGGGGCACAGCGGGTGGCTGGGTTTGGCTGGAATGAGTGTGTGTGTGAGTGTGTGTGAGGTTGTGCCTGTGTGTGTGTTTGTGTGTATTATCCAAACACACTGGGGTATGATTGCTGTACAGAAATGGCAAAATTCTTATACTCTTAGGGTGGCGCCTGTGGCTCAAGGAGTAGGGTGCTGGCCCCATATATTGGAGGTGGTGGGTTCAAACCCGGTCCCCGCCAAAAAAAAAAAAAAAAAAAAAAAAAAAAAAAAAAAAAAAACTGCAAAAAAAAATTCTTATACTCTTATAAAGTGTATGAGTGTGAATATGGGTGTATGTGTGCCTGTGTGTAAAATGTGTGAGTGTGTGTAAGTGAGCGTGTGCATGTGATTGTGTGTCAGTGTGCCTGTGTAGATGAGTGTGTGAGTGTGTGTGAGCTGTGTAGGGGGCTGTGAGCCAGCTAGGGGGCATGGGACAGGGGAGATCTGTCAGTGAACAAGGAAAGAACAGGCGCCGGGTCAGATTTGGGCACCCGTATCTGAGGGATGGTCAGGGAAGGAGTAAGAGAGTGAGGTCCAGAAAACAGGAGGTCAGAGGGGGCCCCGGGGGTATGTGGTGTCCAGCGTCGCAGGGAGATGTTTCTACTCAACACAGAAATCTGCTACTGCTGCATTTTCCCCCTTTCGAGATAGCAATCATGCTTATTTTTCTTCCGTAAGAATTTTTTCTTATAAAATGAGAAATTTCCAAAGAGAACTCAATGGAGACAATATACTAATTTATTCTTTGGCCCTACAGCTTGGTCCAGGGGTGGGGAACTGGCAGCCTTAAGACTGAATCCAAATTTTACAGAACAAATCCTTTTGATAAGAGGATTTAGAATATTGGCCCCGCCCCTTTGAGTGGCACTTTCTCCAAGCTGCTTTCGAGTTCTCATCTTTGTAATAACTCGTCGTTTTTGAGAAGGTGGTAGACTGTCACATAAGGGAGAGACACAGACCTATGGAGCCAAAGAGAAGAGAAACAAGGGGGAAACTGGATGATTTAGCATGAGTTGTAATTTTTCTAAATTACCTGAAGATTTTAGATGAATGGAAAACTTTACACTGGAGTGATTCAGAAAATTGACTCAAGTCTTTGGAAGGTATGGGTTAGGATATGCAGAAATGAAGTCTGTGTTTCTCCAAACTGTCCTGTCTGATTTGGCTGACCAAGCATAGTGGTGAAGAGTAAAGATTTGAAAGTCAGGTTGCCTGGAGTCACGGTCCTCGCAGCCCCGCTCACTAGCTGTGTGACTTGGGTCAAGTTAGTCAGCTTCTCTGTGCCACAGTTTTTTCATCTGCAAAATGAGGATAATGACAGAACCTGTCATAGCCTGGCTGCTCCCTGATGCTGAGTGTGAACAAAGGGATGTGTTTGAGGTGCTTATGGGAGAAAGGGAGTCCAGACACAGTGGGAGGACCAGAGGGAGTGAGCCAGGACGGCCCCTGCTGGGGGTGCAGAGTGCTCCAATGTCAAGGACTTGATCTGTCTGGGGAAGACACATATGTAGCACCAGACTGTTCACTTTAACACACAGCCCATTGTAATGCAGGTCGTTATGTTGTCCTAACTCCACGGAACCGTGGAAAGCAGATATGGGGACTCAGGTGTGACTGCTCATGTCAATAATTCCTCCACAGTCAGCCGTAGGCCCTGCTTACCTCCTGGCCCAAGATTCTGGTTTCTGCTGGTCCATATAGGGTTCACTACAAAAGTTCTGAGACAGACTGTATTATGGTCTATTGTGTCTCTTCCAAGAAACACAGTTGACCGTGTCCTTTCTGATTTTAGCTTGCTCTTACCGGTGTTGCTGCGAGAGCTTCATTTGTTTCTATCTGTGCAGATTTTACATTTCTTAATTTTTGTGTATCTCAAAACTTTTGTAATGACCCATGTATGAGCCAGGTCCTGTCACGCTTAGTATGAGCAACTTCTGTTCATATTGGGGGCATTATTTCTCCACACAGGCTCTGTTGGGATGGAAGGGGGGTGGGTGGGAGCAGACTGTGAGGACGTCCCAGGTGCCATCTCCGCAGGCTGGTATACAGTGGGTATACGAGGGGGGAGGACTGCCCACCCCAGTTCTGGAGCAGAGAGCCATTCCCGCCAGTGCAGAGGCCTTAGAGGACTGAGGTTCATGGTTCTCAGACTCAGTTCACCCACCAGACCACCCCCATCCCCACCAGGTCTTGGGGACTAATTGTGCCCCATGAGCCCCCCTGAAATCATCATAGGAGACCTGGACTGGCTGCACACTCAGTCTCCTCTGCATTCCCCCCACTTCTAATAAGACCTTGGCTATGATTTTGAGCCTGCATTAAAGTGAGCCTGGACTGATCTGCGCTGGTGGGTCCCTTGTACCCCCCGTTTTTGAGTTTCCTCATATTCATTTTATTTCATTTTTAAAATTCATAGGTTTTATTTTTTGGAGTTATTTTAAATTTACAAAAAAACCTGAGAACAAAGTACAGAGTTCCCCTACGCCCCTCCCCTCCCCCAGCTCCCCTATTACTCACATGTCATGTCCATGGGGCACTACAACTGAGGCGCCAGTGCGGATGTGTTCTTGCCGACGGAGTCCATATTCACATTAGGGCTCACTCTTGGTGTGGTGCATTTTGTGGGTTTTGGCACATGCAGAGTAAAGGACATATGTGGCTTCCTTTTTCCAAAATTTCCAAAGCAATGAACAAAGCCCAGCTCCCTCCGTGATATTTATAGGGACTGCTGCCCCTGTGCCATTTAAGTGCCCTGGCTGCCACTGTCCTGACGCTCCCCCTTCACCAGCCCGGCGTCCCAGTTAGTCACAGGCCAGAGTCTGACTGTGCAACCCTCTAACCCGCAGCATCTTCATGGCTGTCTGACTGGTCAGTGACCCAGACCCAATATTTTAACTTGATCATCCTGTGCATCCAGGGCTGCCCTTTTACCAGTGCGATGCTCTGCTGTGTTTCACAGAGCGGCACACCCAAGACCAAGGTGCTACCAGCGTTGGTTTCTGGTGAGGCCGCTCTTCCGGTGACCGCTGGCTTCTAGCTATGTCTTTACCTGACCTCTCCTTTGTGGGAAAGAAGAGAGAGACAGAGAGGTGGGGGGTCCTCTTGTTATAAGAACACAATGCTATCAGAAGATCAGGGCCACACTCTCATGACCTCATTTAGCCTGAATTACTTCGATAAAGGCCATATCTCCAAATACAGCCACATTGGGCGTCAGGATTTCAACATATGAATTTGGGGGTAACCCTAAGTCCAGAACAAGAAGTATCCTAGTTTCAGATGTTCTGAAAGCAGAGGCCAAGACAAAGGCTAATGTGTGAGTGGTCTACAGGAGGGAGATCTCAGGACACAGCAGCAGGAGCTGGGAGAGAAGCCTGGAGGGAGGGAGAGACACTTGGGAGACTTTCTGAGGTGGCCCCGGGGCATGGTTGGGCTGTCTGCTCCTGGGACCTTATAAGACATGTCTCAGAACTGTGCACCTTCTCTCCTGGGTGGGCAATCCTTCTGCACTTTCCACTTGCATGGGTGGGAGTGCTGGGAAGGATTCCGTGGGCTCACTTGCTACCTTCTGAGGGCAGCAGGTAAGGGGTGCTAGGTGAGGTGAAGCCCTGCCATGAACCTTTGCACCTGCTCAGAAATGCTTGCAGCCCACACGGAGCCAGGCACTGCAGCAGTGGCTGGAAAGAGGCAGGAGTTTGGGAGGGTGTAAGAAAGAGACACACGCCAGGTTAGTGCACAGCCAAAAGGAGTATGTGTAAGTGCCCAGAATGCTGCTGGTGTATGTGGCCGCTAAAGAAATGCTGGCTGTGATGGTGGTGACCACAGTGATGATGTAATTACATGGAGAAAAAGCACCAAGCCGCTGCCCACAGCTTAAGTGTACTTGTCTCTATTGGGAGGCTGTCATATGGGTCCTTGACATTGTCCCCTGAATCTAGCCAGTCTGGGGAAGTCCTTAGTTTAAATCTTGTCCCTGCACAGTTCAGATTTTGAAAAAGATATGACCTTGGCTCAGTGTCTGTAGCTCAGTGGCTAGGGCACTGGCTACATATACCGGGGCAGGTGGGTTTGAACCTTCCCGGGCCTGCCAAACAACAATAACAAATACAACCAAAAAATAGCTGAGCATTGTGGTGGGCACCTGTCCCAGCTACTTGGAGGAAAGAGAATCACTTAAGCCCAAGAGTTTGAGGTTGCTGTGAACTGTGATGTCACCACACTCTACAGAGGGTGACATAATGAGACTCAAAAGAAAGAAAAAAAAAAGGACATGATCTTCAATGCCTGAGTCAGGAACTTCTCTGTCCTTTCTGGCTGTGGCCCCCAGCAGGCTCTCTAGGCTCTCTGGCTGCTTTCCGAGTTCACCCTGGAAGGTGACATCCGCTAGGCAGTCCTGATATTGTCATGGGGAAGTTGCTGGTGGCATAGAAAACCTAGAAGAGTCTATCATCTAAGGTAGACAGCCACGATTTTATTCTAAACGAATAGATAATCTGGTTGAATTTGAAAGGTCAGAACAATCCTCTTTCCTTGGCTTGAATCTAGATTCGTGTGGAGGTGAACCTGAGGGAACAGATTAGCGGGTTGTTGAACACCTCCCGGGACTCAGGTCGTGTATTTGATATGTCATCCCTGTACTGTGCTCCAGGGGGGCGCCATTCACACCAGATTCAAGGTGAATGGGGTTCTTATGGGTGAGCAAAGGCAGCCTGGTCTGGTTGCCAGGTCGCAGGGCAGATATACCCTCTCCTGGTTCCTCTGGCCTTGCTTTTTTTCTGGGCTGTGGTCATTCTTTCAAGCTCTTCACACGGATGGCCAAGCAGTTTCTTCTATCCCTCAGTTGTAGACGGTATTTTGTTCATTTCGAGTGTATGTTCTGATATATTATGCACAGTTGTGCTTGCTCCTGTCAAATAAAGTCCTAGTATGGAGATCTACACTGTCACGAACAAGGAAGGAACTTTCATCCAGTCTATTTATCTTTGTTTAATGACACGTAAACAGACAATTTATTAAATATTTTTAAAGGGTATTTTCTGGGCTAGGCACAGTGGCTCATGCCTGTAATCCCAGCACTTGGGAAGCCGAGGTGAGTGGATTGCCTGAGCTCACAGGTTCGAAATCAGCCTGAGCCAGGCGAGACCTCATCTCTAAAAATAGTTGGGTGCTGTGGCCGATGCCTATAGTCCCAGCTACTTGGGAGGCTGAGGCGAGAGAATAACTGAAGCCCAGGAGTTCAAGGTTGCTGTGAGCTATGATACCATGGTACTCTACCAAGGGTGACAAAGCGAGAGTCTGTCTCAAAAAAAAAATGTTTCCCAATATTTTGAAACATTTCAGACATCTTCAAATATTTCTATCATTATTGTATTATACTAGTTGATAGCTTTTTAAAGGTTTACTCAGAAATAAAAACACATGGTTAACCACCAAATAAACTAAGACTAGATTGAATATAAATTGCAGGGGTTTGTGGATTGCATACCAATTACAAAGACTTAAAACCTGTGTGCTCACGTGTTCTTAAATATAAGAAAATATGATTCATGTTTCTATCAAGCCTCTATTGGTGCCACATAAATTCTCTTTGTGATAAGCAAGTGATTCCAATAGTCATCAGAATAGTAAGTGTCTTCTGCCTATTTCACAAAAACGCTGTTTTTTTCTTCTGGTTAAAGAAAGGAAAGAAATACATTTGTCATCCTCAAAGAGTTTTATAGATGTCCTGTACATGCGGGCATGCCTTGAATTAAGAAAGCCAGACATTTAAATAGTTGACCTTACAGAAAACATAAATTAGAGGGTAATTACTTAAGTGTTCCTCAGTTTGTTAAAGAATTTGCAACGGGGTTCTTCTAAATAGCTAACTCTCTAGTGAATTTAAATTACTAGTGTGTGCATCTTAAAATTAATTCCTTTATTTTTTTTTTTTAAGAAATACACCTGTTGCCTAAAACAAGGTGTGCCAGAATTAAGAAAAGCTGGGGTTTTTCCCTTTGTTAAGCACATTTTTAGGTCCCATTAGAACTTTCTTTTAAGAAAAAGGATTCGTTAGTTTTTTTTTTTTTTTTTTGGCCAGGGCTGGGTTTGAACCCACCACCTCGGGTATATGGGGCCAGCACCCTACTCCTTTGAGCCACAGGCATCGCTCTAGTTTTTTTTTTTTTTCTTTTGAGCTTACTTTTGCCTCTGGCTCCTTTTGCTGTCTGGATAAAGTGAGGCAGGGCCTCCAGGAGAGCCCTAGTGGTAGGGGCTTCCATGGATTTTCTCCTAGGAGTGGGGCCCAGGAGAAGTCAAATGCTTTGTGGAGTCCGGGGCTGCCCTGGGCTGAGCCCTTCTGTCTTGGGGTTGGGATGATCCCAAATGGTGAGGACTGCTGAGGAATAAGGAGAGGGGGAAACTACCCGTTTTGGTTGGAATCCAGCTCTGTGACCCTATGGAAGAATGAAAACTTATCCTGCCCACAATTGTACCACCTGCCATGGATAGTCAGCCAATGGTAAGAAACTGTCATTTATCTCCACCTATAACTGACCTAATGTTCTCTCTAAAGACCAAAACTCCAGAATATTATTCCTAAGAGGTTTGAGCTTTTGAGGTCATAGAAAAATTCCTGCCTCTTATTACCTCGCTCATGGCTTTTCTGTCTGCCTCAGCTGTAGCGTGGCACTCTAACTTGAGGCTCTTTGAGATGATTTGGTCCCGAGTGTTCATATTCAGCTGGACCAGTTCTGTCCTTTTGGGTGAAAAGTCTTATCTTCAGGATTGGGTCCCAAGATCTTTATTCCCAAGCTTTGTTCTGCAATTAATTGCTAGTCAAAGGCAAAGAGTTCAGTGTTCACTTATTTCACAAGTATTTACGTGATTCACTTTATGTCAGTGACTGCTATAGTCACAAGAGGATATAGCAGTCAGTGAGGTGGACAAAATATGTGTCCTAGTTGAGAGAGAGAGGCAATGGTAAATAAAACAAATGGATATAAAATTGTTCTTGGTGAAATGAAAAAACTCAAGAATATACAGAGAGTGCCAAATATATATATATACATATATATATATATATACACACACACACATTTCAGGAACGGAAAAACTGTATTAAAATTTTAATATTCAAGTCATGTTTGACATCTACAATTACAAAAGATAAAAGATATAATATACAAGATAACAGATGTTATTGGTGTATATTGACCATTATGATTTTAATATGGTTTTTCCTTTTTTTTTTTTTTTTGAGACAGAGTCTCTGTGGCACCCTGGGTAGAATGCCATGGTGTCATAGATCACAGTGACTTCATCCTCTTGGGCTCATGCAATCCTCTTGCCTCAGCCTTCTGAGTACCTGGGACTATAGGCACCCACCATGACACTCAGTTGGTTAGTTTTTTCCTTTATCAAAATGTGTATATTTATTTTTGACACCCTCTTATATCACGCTTTTCCTATATTCATATGAATTTAATGTATGATTGCTCTTATGCTAATATTACATTTCTCTTAGTATTTTAGAATAAAAATTTTATTTGTATTTATGAAATAATTATTATACAAGATAGTGATTTAAAAATTTAGCACATTTAATAGTTGGTGTGGTAAGTGGGCTCTGAGTTACTCCCAGTGATCTCCACCTGTGCTATTCATGTGCTACTCAGACCAGGGTGGGTCTGTGTAAACAGTAGAGTACAGCAGAAGTGATGGCAGCCAGTACTGAGACTGGCTTCTAAAGATATTGTAGCTTCTGTGGAGGTCACTTTTTCTCTTGGATCACTGGATCTGGGAGAAATCAGCTGCCGTTGTGAACAGTCTTATGAAGAAGTCCAGGTGGTAAGGAACTGAGGCTTCTGACCAATCATCATGTCAGTGGGCATGGCGCAGTCTCACCAGCCCCAGTCGAGCCTTCAAATGATGTAGCCCCAGCTGATGTGTCAACAGAAATCTCACAGGAGGTGATGTGCTAGAGCCACCCAGAACCACTAGAACCAGAGCCAGGACCAGCTGAGTTACTCCTAAATTCCTTACCTTTAGAAAGTATAAAATAATAGACATTTGTGTTTTAAGCCACTAAGGTCTGGGGCAGTTATTTTATGCACTGATAGATAGCTGAGACAGTTGGCAAACCTACTGCTGCATTATTTTCAAATAAGAAAAACTCAAAAGTATAGTGTAGTATGGTCTCATATGAAAGTTGGCTCTTTTTGCAAAGGAATCCGGGCAAAATTATACTTTTTTTGTATGATGAGACACTGATCATTCTGTGTTTTCTGTTCTTCAAACTTCAGTGTGGTTGCTTCTTTCAAGTGACCCATCCTCTTTTCTCCATTTCCTTTATTTAAATCCTACACCCTCCTTAAGTCACAAATTTAGTAGCAGTTTATTAGTCAGTGGTGGCCAACTAATAAGCTTATTAAATGCCATTTTCCTAGAGAATCTGGCAGGTAGAAGGAAGATTATTTGACACCTGTTGACCCAGTGTGTTTATGTATTTCACCTCCTTCCCCCTTAGATTTGTCCAGGTTTGGGTAAACCTCATGACCTCCCTCATTAAAAGTAAAAATCCCATCCATTGATCTTGGCTTCTGTCATTTTGTAGGTTTTCAGGATTGGGACTAAAGCTCATTTTTGAGAGTGAATGATAGGATGACTAAACTTCTCTACATTTCCTCTATGCAATAATAGTTTCTCTCATGATGCAGAGAGAGGGCAGAGATGAGGCTCCCTTGAGTCATGCAGCTCCTAGGAAAACATCTGTATTATGGCCCCAAATGGTATCTGGGCACCTAGCACTGCCCTGAGGATGTTGACCACAGCCACAGTCATCAAACAATTCCTTTGCTTCCTTACATTCCCCGGGAGATGTAGTCAGAGTGATTCTCCTCTTGTAGTTGAGAGGCTAAAGAGGCAGAGGTGGGACTTGTGTGCCCTCAGCTTCCCCAGTGAGCTCTGAGGAGCAAGTGAGCCCTAGACAACCAGTCGGCCACCTCACCTCATCAGCAGGTGTGTTTCCTGCAAGGTCAGCCCTTGCACTATCCGGGCAGTAGGGAGACTCCCATCATGTGGGCAGACCTGGGCCTTTCTATGAAATTAAGGTGGTTTTTATTTCAGCTATGACAGCTAAGAAAGATTTCTCCCACACATGGACTTAATGACATGGAAAGTTAGGCTGCCACTGGAGAGGCTGGAAAGAGGGAAAAATAACCCAGGGTTTGGAATGAGACCAAATTGGATTTTGGTTCTGACTTTAGCACTTATTGGCTGTAGACTTTGGCCAAGCTGCTTAACGGCTCTGAGCCTCAGTTTCTTCCTCTTGTACTCATGCCAATTTTTCAAGTGTTGTTATGAGGATTAATTAGGACAAGTGTAAAACAGAACGCAGGGACTGGCATAATTACCGCACACTGGCTGTTTCTGTATAATGAACTTGGATGACAAAAGTCTTGAAGAAGCTTTTCAACGTGTTTCCCAGCTCCCTGCATTGGTCTCAGCTCAGGGTCCTCTGTGGTTTCTCTGCCTTTCTCTGCCTGACCTACACCTTGTCTGTCCTACAGGCCTCGTTCCCTCCCTTTTCTAGTGATTTCTCATCTCTCCATCTCTCTCTGTGTGTCTTATCTAGATTGAGCCACCTTAGCCTAGAAATTAATAATCATTATATACACAATGTTCCCATCTGAGTCGCTTCTTTACCCTGCTGGAGTGTCTTTGAACTTAGGAATCATGTCTTGGATAGGGCAGGGCTCAAGTTATGTGAAAAATGAATACTCTTATCCTCTTTTTAAAAGATAGAACTATGAACATAGAGGAAACACTTTCATTTCCAGAAGCACCCAAATTCATATGGGGAGAACATGGAGGGTGGTACTAGTCATTTCCTTGGTACATCCAAGCTGTGAGTTTTGTCTTTTTAAATTCACAGTCAATGACAATGTTCTTTAATTCATCTCACAAAAATATGGTTGCCAATCAATGACTAAGGAAATCTGACCCAAGGGGGTTTTAATGCCTGAACATGGTAGCTGGGTAAAGAAAGACTCACTTTTAGCAGTCCTCTACTCTTTCAAAGGCATAGGTAGACTTTGTGTCTCTGGGTTCAGCTCCAGGCTTATCAAGATGTTGAGAACGTGTGCTACTGAATGCAACTTTGGAGACTTCAACTAACTAAAACTAACTTGCTTGGACCAAAGGTGCGCAACTCGGGGTGTGGACTGGCATTTACTCTGTGTCAAGGAAGCCACCTTTTGGTGTTAGATAAAATGGGGGCTGTGGGGTATACACATGTGAATAAGATCCTGAGCTATAAAAATAAAGACGAGGAAAATATTTAAAGATTTATGGATAAAGATAGATAAAAATAATACGACAACACTCTTGGATCTAAACTGTAGCAGAAGGAAAATAATTGAAGACACTTGACATACGTTATAATAGAACTGCGACCACGTCTGGGGTCACTGTTGGCTTCCTCATAACATGCGTAATGGGCAAAAAGGGCTGAGCGGGAGAGAACAGTGTAACGAGGACCAACTTTTGAAATTTAACTGTTAAGTTTAGTTCTTCCTACTTTACCAAAAGCTGCGTTAAGGGAGGGCTGTGTCTTTTTTGTCTTGGTCTTTCCAGCATTCTAGGATGTGGTGGGCACTAAAAAAGTGGTTGTGAAATGGCTAATGACCAGAATGTGTGCTAGGATTTTCGTTCCTAATTTAAATGGTAAAAAAAAAAAAAAAAAAAAGCATATTTCACTTTTTAATCGGAAATCCAGAAAGTTATATCCAAAGCCTGTTAGAATCTTCTCTGCTATTCATTCCTTCTTTTCCTTGTCTCCAGATAGGAAACAAAAGGAATAACCATTCTTGGCAAATTAAATGTTAAACTGTATGTCTTCACAGATACCATGTTCTTTGTGAAACACATATTCACTCTACATTCCATGAGGCCTTTCCTCTTTATCATTCTGAAAGGTTGGGGATGATCGTGATAGTATTGGTTGCTCTTGTTCATTTATAAAATCATCATCTGTTAGTGCAGGTGCCACCCCCGGGAGTTAACTTTTGATTTCTGGGATCAGAAAAAAGATACATTGATGCATATGAATTTTATGCCCCTGTCCATTTTATTGTCTTTGGGTAAGTTTCTAAAAGAGAATTCTGTCTTAAGAAGCACACATATTTTACAAGTTTTTTTTGATACATTTTCCTTAAATGTCCTTCCACCATTTGATTGGTTATCTATCACTTGCAAGTGACAAAACCAGCATGACAGAAAGGACTTTATCATGAAATTTTTGGTGCTTGCAAATTATTGGCAGGCTGGAAGCCTACCTTTAGGCTAAGCTTGTAGGGGAACAACTAACCCTGGGACTTGATTAACTGGACCACGATTAGGAAAGCAGCCAGTCTTACCATAGGAAATTGTGGAATCAGGAAGCTGCTGTGTAAACCCTGACTTCTTCCACTAAAACCTACACCATCAAACAGAAGGGCCATGAAGGATGGTCCATAGAGGCCCCTGAAGACGTGGCGAGGTACAAGTTTCAAGTTCCACATCATTGTACCACTGCTGTATCCCTGCTGGGACCATGCCTTTCTTGTATCAGAGCCTTTGGAGAAGTGAAGCCCAAAGCTGTTGGCTCAGGAAGCAGACAGATTTCCTGGGTACATTCTTCAGTGGAAAAGTGAGAATGTCATCCTCTCTTTCATCCCTTGGATGCTGGACCAATTTTATAGCAATAAAGTAGCAGCGAGCATCCTGTATTGGTTGCTGGTTCAGAGCCCTGCACCTTAACTTTGCGAAGTTGTCTTGTATTACTTGATGCCCCCACTGAGGATTCAGCAGGCTGTTCTGGCATTTTTAAAGGCCAGCTACTTCCGGGGATATAGTGCCTGGTAAACTTGAGTGGCGTCTTCCCTTCTTATTTCCTATAAAATCAGTTCCTTGATCAGAAGCAATGTATTAAATACTGGGAGTGTGTGTGAATATTGCACTCATTAAATCCTAGAGAGTTGTTGGCAGAAGCAAGGCGGGCAGCAAAGGAAACATCCACATCCACATGTCTCCCTGCCAGGGAAGACATTTTTGTCCCTGCCATTGTGAAAAGGGTCCAATTTGAGCTAATCTGCCACTGGTGGCTGGCTGGATCCTTTGAGTTACAAGTCCTGAGGAAGGCAATTCATCTATTACTTTCAGTTGTGCAATTGTGGCTATTTAATTCATCCACCTGTTGAAAAATCATTAGGGTGGTTGGGGAAAGGGGCTGATGGAAACTCACGGGATACTCATCCTATTCCCCTGATTATTGAGAAGCTTTTCCACAAGGAGGTCTTATGATGAGGACTCACTCTCCACACTCTGAGGCTGTCCTAATATCTGTGTTCATACCCCTAGGGTCAAAACCTCATCACCAATCCTTCACTCTTATTTTTTCCAGACTTTTGACAACATGCTAAACCATTAACCATCTCCTGTGAATCAGTGTAGATCTATACTTTCAGTTGTCACTCTTTCTAGACAAAATAAAACAAAAATCAAAATAATTAAAAAAAAACTCTAAAAAAAGTAGATTTGCTATTTGAAATTCTGTCAAATAGAAGATCCCATTATCTTTCAGAGTGTTGTTGTGATAAAGATTGTTACCAGCATATTTGTGGGACAGTCTGTAAACCAAGTTCCCTCTTGGTGGCATTTTGTTTTTTAGCCATGTGTCCATAAAGAACTTCCCAAGAGGTTTGAGCCTGACATGTCTGAAGGCTGGCACATGCAGCTGTATGGCCTGGTGACTCAGACAACACTCAGTTCTGGATGGTCAACTCAGGACACAGAGTTACTTGGTGTCCCATGGTCAGGCATTTTATCTACCAGGATCCAGAAGTAAGCCAGGCTTTGTTTCTCAAAAAGTCAATAATTATATCCTTGGGAGCATAACCTTGCCTCAAAGCCCTATGAGCCTGGACTGGCATTTTCCTATCAGGGTTGGCCGTGGGCTCTGTGTTGTATCCCACTCTGTGGGATTCAGATGCTTCAAGCACAACTGGGTCTGCAGTATCTATTGCCTCTGAAGTTCAAAGGGGCCCCTTAGTTGTAGCAGAGTCATAATGCTGTATGTGTTCTTGAACTTTGGGGAGGCTCTCCTGATGTGTTACAGACAACAGGAACTGCTGAACTTTGGATATGGTGCAAATTTTTGAATTTTTATGCCCTACTCACTAGTGCTCTTATGTATCAGCAAGAGATTGAGGGTCACTGCTATCAGCATTCTGTCTTATGCCATGGTGAGGTGATTCCATTCATAGTCATATCTCTAATATTTATAAGAAGACATCGTGAGGGTGTCAATTGCTATAATTTAACACCACTCAGACCCAGATCCCACTCCAATTTTGGATTATTCTAGTCTGCTACAAGAAGAGGGATTGTTTTGTGACCATGTCCTGAACTTGGTATGTCTTTCTTTAAGCTTTAGAAAATCTATTGCCTGGTGGCCCTAGGATTCCTATTTTTCACTGTAACAGTTCACAGATTATAGGAGCAGTCCAGAGCTTCACCCTCAAAAGGCTGTCTAGTGACCACAGTAATAATGTACATGACTGGTTTGTCACTGCACACGGGGAACTATCATGTCCCGTCCCCTTACGTTAATAGCATCTAAACCCAGATTCCAATTTTCAGAAGTGTTACATTCAGTACTTAGCTGGGGCCAGTTACCGGAAAGATTAGCATCTAGTTCCAGATGAAGGAAGCTGTCTCAGGTAGATGAACCAGAAGGGTACTGGATTGATTGCTAAGTGTCAGGTGGCTTTTGTTAAAACAGTGGAGGATGAGGCTCTAGTTAAACTCCCAGGAATAATTCCTGAGTTCCAGGATCACCAGTTCTCTTCCATGATTGAGAAAGTCCCCTTTGCTGTTGCAGGAAATGTCTTGGCAGCAGCCAGATGGGTGCAACACAGGTCAATGTCCCTTCTTCTTTACTTGGTGGGGGCATATGATTGGTGGATGCTAAATCTCATTCAAACCTGAGCACCAGGAAGTCTGGGTGACACAATTTTAAGCTTCCCAGCCTCTGAAGTCTAGGGAGCCACACCAAGGGGAAGCTGAGATGGGTTCTGAAGGAGACAGTCAGTAGGAGACACCACAAATACGGGAACGCAGGGTTCCCAATATCACTTCATTAAGTCTTAGCATCCCCTTAATTCTTGGTCAGTTTAATAGATGAGGCTACTTTCCTGTTACTTCAACTTGCACTCCATTAGTGGAATACTTTATTCAATTCTACCGCTTCTTCTAACGTGCCTATTCATTTTCTTTATTTTAGTACAGGTGTGTCGATTTTTTTCATATTGATTGATAAGAGATTTTTATAAATGTTATCTTTTAGAAGGATGGTCATACAACATCTACATTTTTTTGTGAATTCAAACATTTCACTCTTCTTCTGTCAAGACTATTGCTTTTGGAGTTTAATTTTAAAGGTTCTTTTCTACTTTATGATTATATAAATATTCAACAATTTTCTGGGTAGAGTTTTTGGCTTTATTTTTACATTCAGTTTTTAATCCATCTGTAATGTGTTTTGGTCTCTTGGTATATAATGTGGATTAGGAGTCCAACTTCGTATTTTCCAAACAGCGATCCAACCGTCCTCACGCTGCGGGGATAATCTGTTCTCTTATCACCGATTTAAGATAAGATCTAAAGATCTTTATCTAAGATTCCCATAGTTCCTGCGTCTGCATGACCTATTCTCATCCACTGATCTTCCTGCTGCTGCATCAGTATCACACTTCAGCATTCTTATCTTTAAAATGTGTCCTCCTTATTGAACTCGTGTCAATAAAATTCAGGGATTTTTTTTTGTCGAGATTGCAAACATTCCATTGGCATTTGGATTGAACCCAAACTAGCATTAATCTGCACTAGTTGATGTCTCCCCATCCGGGGATATGGGAGGTGGCCTTGCCTGATTCTGCAGGGTCAGAGCTGCTTGAGAAACTTGTCATTCAGACCCCAGCTCCTCTGGGATTTTCACTGAGAAGCCTCCAGCCACCACTGCATCCTTTTACTTTTCAGCTTCCTCATCTGTAACATGGGAAAAAATACTGTGGCTTCTAAGAGATTTGTGGCGAGGATAATGAGAGGGCACAGGCAAAGCTCTCAGAGTACCTGGCACAAGGTTTTGGCTGCAAAGGCAGTGCTAGCTCGTCCTACCACCATTCTCAGTGGTGAAGGTGATGATGTTGCTTTTTAAGGCAAGATGGCAGAATTTTGTGTCTCTCTTCATTCATGTGATGAAAAATTCTTCATTATAGTTTTTTTTTCTTGGTGTTCTATTGGTTTTGTTTTTGCTGCTGTATGCCAAATGGCTGAGAAACCACCACACTTTGGAAGATGTGTGCTATTAAAAGTTTGACAAATTAGATTATATCTTTTTCTTTGGTTCAGACAATTCTAGGTTCCATTTTTCTTACATTAGGAAGCCTTAACATAATAGAGCACGATAATGCTGTTCAGAACTCAACACGATGGCCAATGCTCAATTGTGTCTTTAAAGCCTGACTTCTCCACCAGGCTGCAAGTTCCCTGGGGCCGGCATCACCTCTGTCTCTTCCCTGCCACACATCCACTATGTCCCGGGCTCTAATATGAGCATGAACAAATAAATGGCTTTACCTGGATATAGCTTCAAAAGCATAAGATTTGTTTCTTATTTCCATTTTACAGACTTCCAGCTACACCAGACTTCCTGCTCTTCCTCCAATGCTATGGGACATTTTCTGGTCTGCGGCTTTTCTATGCTACTTTTTCTTGGTGTCATGTCTTTTCATCTCTCTGTCAACTAGAAACTGCCACGTAAAGGCAATTTCTACATGAAACCTTTCCAGAGGGCTCGCCAGCAGTGAGTCCCTCCCTCACCTACGCTAAAGATAACATGGCACATTTGTTCTCCAGGTGATTTTGAACCTGATTTATGTGTGTAAACGTCTGCCTTCTCATTTAGACTCTGCCCAGGAAGGTTCCTGGCACACAGAAATGGGCAAATACATGAGGCTGAGTGCTGCCTCCTTTGGGTGAGGGAGAACAGTGGTGATGCCTTTACCCGGTTCAGAGAGGGGCAAACATTCCCAATTACTACTCTTCTATGATCTCTTCTAGTCTCTCAACAGTCAGGACAGGACTCTTTCTGCACAGTTGAACCCCTACAACAACGATCCCACCACGTGGCACTGGGAAAGAAGAATGCCTTCTGGTTTCCAGCGATCGTATCGCCTTGTCAAAAAGCCTAAGTTGCAAATTGAGTGTTTTTAGGCATACCTTAAATCCAAAGGAAGCAATTTCTATATTGGAAGAATGTGGACTAACTGTCCAGAAGATGAAATGGTTTAAAAGAAAAGGGTGGGTAGAGGAACAAAAAATCATTTGCGGCACGAAAGAGTTGATTTGGTCATCTGCTTTGTCACTTGCAGATAATGGAATCAGAGGATAAGCATCTTGATGCATCATAGAGAGTCTCCTTTCAAAGAAAGGTATGAGATGGGGGTAGTGTTTCATTTCCTGAAACGCATCAATGCAGGTTGGATGACTCATTAAGTAGAAATTCAGTTCTCAGGAAAAGGTTTTAGAGAGCAAGACAATCAAACGTATAATTTTATTAACTTTGGAAGTTTCTTTTTCTCCAATAGAAGTGAATACGTGATTTAAGGAAGTCAATAGGAAAAAATTCCAGCTGCCAATAATAGGCAGGTTATCTTAAAGACAGGAGAAATCGCCTAGCTGTGTTCCTCTCAGGGGGAGCTGAGAACATCGAGGTAAGTTAAAGAGCAGGATATGTTTTGGGGTAGGTATTTGGAGGGGCAGTGGTTGATGGAGTATTAGAAGAGATTGCTTACAGGGACCTGGGAAGGTCTTAGGCTGGCAGAATAGTCAAGGTGACTCAGGTGTAGGAGAGGTGGCTGAGGCACATGAAGAAGCTAGTGTCCCTACCGTCTAGTCTTGTGGATTAACAAGCCCCCAGAACATACGCAGCTGTGGTTTGCACATGTGTAGCCTCTTACACTGAAGACAGAAAAATAAGCATTCGCATTTTTATTATTGCTATTGCTATCTGGCTGCGAGGCACCACAGTGCATTGTACAGACTGTGGAGTCCAGTGCCAGGTCTCAAATTCTGGCCACACCTCTTCCTTGAACGAATTACTAAATCTTTCTGTCTCTGTTTTCTCCTGGGTGCAATGGGACTGTAAAATCAGGGCCAGAACAAGAATGAAATGAATTAACATTTGTAAAACACTGAGCTCATATAACTGCTGTTATTATTATTTTATTTAACATGGGGTTAAATATGAATGAACAAGGCATCATATTTGTCATTAATTTTGTGCTCTACCTCTCTGTTGGGTTATGATTACAGAAGGACTTTTTATAGATCCAGAGCACTGACACTGGCCCTTCCTGCTAACTTTGCTGTGAAATTCCATACCCTAGGGCAGGGGTCCTCAAACTTTTTAAACAGGGTCCAGTTCACTGTCCCTCAGACCGTTGGAGGGCCAGACTGTGGGCCTGGGGATGAGTCAGCTGCTAAGCAGGACAGGCAGCGGTGGCAAAAAAGCCCGGCGGGCCAGATAAATGTCCTCAGTGGGCTGCATGTGGCCCGTGGGCCATAGTTTGAGGACGCTTGTCCTAGGGTCTAAGTATAGCTAGTGTTTAAATGCTGAAATATGAATGTCATAATGAAATAACAGCTGGTTTTATTCATTTAATTTTGTAACACTATCTTAGAAGACTTTTTGTATTCATTCAGCTCTTATTCAACAAGTGTTTATCGAGTGCCTACTCTCTGCCAGCCACTGTTTTAGATGCTTGTGGGACAAAGATTCCTGCCTTCCTAAAAGATTTCTGAAAACTCAAAAAAAAAAATTTGGTGCCTTATATTTTTTATAAGCAATTTTTCAAATGGTGGGGCTCATAACCATAAAGAAGAATTCTGGGGGGGGAGGAGTTAAATATTTCAAAAGATATAACATGAAGTCAAAATTCCCTTCTCCCAAATGAGATGAAGATGTGGGATGAACAAAACCAGATCCTTATGTGGTATTTTATGTCATGAAAGTTACACACCTGGATGGACTATTATCGGATGCCAGGATTCAGGATCTATTGTTGTGGAAATAAAAGTACAGACATTGAAGGGGATGAAAATTAAGGAAGGCAAAAAGTGATCCAGAAAGATTTCCCATGAAACAAACCAAATAATTAAAAATTATAAAACTTATAATTCATTACAAAAGAATGAGCCATTTTAATGAAGTCTCAATTTCTCATTCTACAACTCAACTATAAGGCAAGCTAAACGCTAAACTAAGCAGTGTTCGTGTTCAATTTTATTTAACCTTCACAATCAGCCCTAAGAAGGATTTTATGGTCTTCACTTCATCAGAGATAACAGGGATTTAGAAAGGGTCAGTATGTTTCCCTCGGTTCTAAGGTTAGAATACACGGTATGCTGGAGAGAGGGCGTGAACTTGACCTATTTGGTTCAACTTGACCTATTTGTTCCTATTTGATGGATAGGAAACATGTTTTTTAGCAAATAATATTCATTCCCATGGACTGTCCAAAAGTGGTATTTGGCTTTGAAAATGATTCATTCCTAATTTATCATAGTTTCATCTTTTCGACGCAATGGCCTACCATCATGAAAAATTTCCCACTCTGCTCCAGGTAGGTCCTGAACTAGCAATGGAGCCGGCACATTCTTCACGCATATCTATTCCTCACAGAGCTGCCTGGCACTTTTGTGTCAGGCAGTTTTTTAGAGGCTGTGATTTAGATAAACAAGACAGAATTCCTGCTCTCAAAAGGCTTACTAGATAATATGGTCAGAAGTCAGTTACGTTAGCAAATAATTACAAAATAGGAAAATATGCGAAAGTAATAATTGCAGTCTTTTAATTTAACTTTTTTCAATTAAATGCAGCGAGAATACTTATTAAGTGCTGACCACGTGCAAAGGACTATAGTTGTAGCAATACCTGTGCTCTGGAAGCGCAGTCTACTACCTGAAATGGTGCAATCAGGAGAAATGTGTTGATGCCTCAGACTTGGCATTTTTGCAAGGACAAAAGTGGCTTCACCTGACACGATGTTTTCGGAAAACTCACCGAAACTTACATTTGCCCGTGTAGTTTTTAACACAGTGGTTCTCAACCTTCCTAATGCTGCGACCCTTTAACACAGTGCCTCATGTTGTGGTGACCCCCAACCATAAAATTATTCTCGTCGCTCCTTCATAACTGTAATTTTGCTGCTGTTATGAGTTGTAATGTAAACATCTGATATGCAGGATGTGTTTTCATTGTTTCAAAGGGTCGCGACCCACAGGTTGAGAACCTGCACAAGAACACAGTTTTCACCCTAGCTAACCAGGGACTCAAGCCTCCGCCCCAGGGTTTGCTCAGGTTGAGAAATCAATGGACATATTTCACTTAGAACAAAAGTGCAATGTATTTGGCTCAACTTAGAATTGGTGGAGTGTTATAACAAGGTGACTTCAAAGTCACCAATTTCCCATATCACTCTGACATTTTTTTTTAAGCTTAAGCTGTCCTAACAAGGTTGTCTAAAGGTGTTAAAGAATAATGAAACAATAATTAGTTATAAATTGATAGATTTCAAATCAAGAGACCAAGGGGTATCTGAAACTATTAAGTTAGATAAAAACTAACTTGCATGGGGCTAAATGTAGCTAATATTAGGTTGTTGCTCTAAGATTGCAGTTTTTTCCTGGAAGATGAGTTCTTTGCATCTACAGGTCTGTTTTTCATTTTCATTTGGTTTTAACTTGTGTGAACCTGTGTATTAGGCACTGGGGATCATCCACAGAATTCCAAGTCACATTTCTTCACCAAATAAAAATCCTAGGATGTGTTCTATTATAGAAAATAGACTTATAAATGCCCAGATGTTCTAAATAAAGCTATGAGTACTTTCCATAGGGTTCAAAGCATTAATTAAAAGAAACTATTGAAGCAGAGAAAACTCAGTTGCATCTTCATTTCTGCTAAAATGGAGACCTTAAATTCTATTGAAATCAAATTTGACACCATTTAGGTCAGATTAACTAGCACTGCCACCCGGTACTCTGGGACATGTCTGTCCAATTAAGGGACTTCCTTCATTAGTCACCCTGTATCCAGCTAGCCAGATCCAAATCCGTGGAGGAAAAGCAATTAGATATCTTAAGCAGTGATAAGGACATCACAAGTAATCGATAGCTATGGCATTACCAGCTACCGGGCCAAGGAAAAGTCTATAAATGCAAGAATTTATTGCAGAAGACCAGCCAGTCTATCCAGCATCGATTCTTTACTGTGTGGGTAGATGACTGGGTTTCAAGAGAGATCTTTAATGATGCTCACCTTTAATTTTTCCACTCAAATAACAAGAAAGCGAGGTGCCCGCAAAGGCCTCAGTATAAGCAAATGAGTGTCTTTCTGGTTGTAAAGATGTATTGTGAGACTTTTCACAAAAATAGGAAACCAGCAAACTGCTTGGGAGTAATTAGAAGTAATCTGATGCAGGCAACCTCATAAAGGAGGAAGAGCTAATTACAATTACAATACACTGTGCTTAGAAACATATTTATTGTGCTTATTTTTAAGATGTTTACTTCACCTGAAAGAAAAAAGACTATAAAAGCATTTCCGTGTAATCAAAACAGAGATCTTCTTCCACCAGCCACGTTTATTTCAATTTCTGAAGTTCCAGGCAGGCAGCGTGTTAATCCATATTCCTTACATGTTTGAAACTAGCATTGCTTAAGAAAAGACACACATATTCACCTTAGTTCTCCCCAACTTTCCATTCTCCCCACACTGGAGATAGAATGAAATAATATCGTTTGACACAATAATGTAACAGTAGTTTCCCCAGAGAAAGGGCATCGGTGGACTGATGGGAGTATATTCATTAAAAGACTGAACATGTATCTAATCCTTAAAACTGAAACAAACTCCAACATTCCAGTGGAAGTTCCCCCCACCCCACACTTTCATATGTGCTGCCCTCACATGGAATATTCATTACTATCATTAAAATAATACCATCTGGAACCTAAATCTGCATGGCAACTTTAAAGTAGAAAGATGGAGATGGATTAATAATATTCTCATTATTCAGGTGTGACTTGGAGTTACTAAGATGCAATGTAAGACCAAAAAAAATAAAAAGAGAAAGAAAAAAAAAAAAAAAAAACTCTACCCTGAACCTCTAGTTAATTTCCTTTTAATTCTATCCTGAACGTGACTTCTGTGTTGTATAGAAGATCCCTGAAATTAAAGAAAGTTTAAGTAGAAGAAAAAGGAAATTAAAAGAGTTAAGGAGATAATTGTAACTTTATAAGAATCCCGTGGTGATTCATTTGTTTCCCTTTGGGTCATGACTTGCTGAGGTGGGAGGCTGGGCAGGAACTGGGTGGCCTGGTAGGGATTCTGACCACCTCTAACCTTATGCAGGGAGGCGGGGCTTGTGTATGCAGGTGGGCCCATGGGAGACAGTCTGTCACTTCCACCTGGAACGATGACAGTGGTCTCTAGCTGTCCCTGGTGCCCTGACCACATAGCTTGGGAGTTCTTTGTATAGTCAGAAGAAGACGCACCTGTGATCCCACCAGCCTTCTCTGTGATGCAGCCTCTGTACTATCAATGGCCTGAATTCAAACCTGCTCCCTGGAGAGGGCAAATCATCGAACATATGTTTAGTCTAAAAATGTAGCTCTCAAAAGATGCAGGTCTGGAATATGCTAAGCTATTTCCTTACACTAGAACCTTCTCTTTGCCTCAAAGATTTGTGCGATGGGATTGAACACATACACATCAATCTGCACATTGTTGCCAGACTCGGGTAATTTCAGGGTGTCCTTGTGTATTTTGGAGGAAATGCCAGCCATGTTGAGAAAAGATGCCTTACAAAAGTTGTGAGTGCATTACTACTCCAGGTTTCTTCCCATGGAAGATTTAAATTTAGAATTCACTGAATTAACATTTTATTTTAAGCCATGGGAAAGATGTGCAATGTGCCTCATCAGTAGTTGAGATGGGCTTGGATAGCATCTCTCGAGTTTATCAATTACGGAACAAAAGGGTGCATACAATTTCTCCAAGATTAAATTCTTAAAGATTTAGGGTGATAGACATATTTTCATAACAAAGAGCTACAATAGAGCATGGGTTGAGTTTAGAACAATGTCAAGATATGCAACAAAGACACTTCTTAAAAATACTGCGAGCTTTATTAAAGTATCAGCTGAATTGTTTTTTACGTGGTTTCTTTGGTTTTCTTCAACATTTATATTCTTAAAATGTGAAAATCGTAGGAGCCACTTTGAGAGTATCAATGAGTAGGGAGAAAAATGGAGGGTTTTTTTTCTTTTTTTATTCCACCTTGTCAACTGAAGACTCTGCAACAAATCAGAGAATTCAACAGAGCAGCCGATTACCAGACTGCTGAAACTTACTCTTCTTAGAGTGAGGGGCAGGCTCCCCACCTGACAGATCCCAGGTCTCAGAGAAGAAATCAATCAGAGAGTCAGACATCACCGGCGACACCAGAATCTAGTAGTTTCCTCAGCAAAAGCCACATAATGGGCGGTACCATTATGACACACATGTGCTCTCTGCCTCTCCGCGTGTTCTCACAGTGGAAATAACACACGTGTGATACTACAACCTTGAGAGAGCACAAACTGCAGGGAAACATTGCCTTCTGGGCTGTGGAGGATTCATGAGTTTTCACCAGCTGCCTGGATCTGTCCAGGCAAGTTCCAGTGCCCATCCTGTTAAGACTGGCAATTAAGCAGTGTTACAGCTAGGAGACCCCGCATTGGATTCCATCCTTCTCTCCTCTCTGCAAAACCCAATTTGATTTTTTCCCCCACTAAAAAAGAAAAAAATGCATGCACACATAGAGCTGTACACCTGTGCCTGATGTGCGTGTTCCTGATGCACCTAAAAAAAAAAAAAAAAAAGACAACCCCGTAATAATAAAATACGGATTTCCTACTGTGAAAGAAAATAAATGTTACAAAACTTACAAATTCTCCATGGTTGTTTTAAACAAGTCTGTGTTTAAAAGTATACCCACTTCAAACTTATCTATTGACGGTCTTGTCTGCTCAGGCCGGTACAAGAAGTTGCTAGAAGGTCAACCTCTGAACGTGTAGAGAAATTCTACGTGGGCTTTAAAAGATTCAGAAGGATAGTCATCTGGAAAGAGGGTATATGCGAATCAGTAAATACGAAAGTCTTGGGAGTCTGTGACACGTTACAAAGAAACAATAGAGGAATAATCTGTAACATGTTATCAAACAAGAAAGCGACCTTGCAAAGGAGCACCTTATGTGTTTATTTAAGACAACCCTGTTTGCTGAAAGGAAAATGCATTGGAGCAAGGGACGGGTGGGCACCGCGGATTGTCAGGGGAGCCGAAAATGGAGCAAGAATGACCAAAGTTAAGAGACCTAATGACTCGTGACATCCTCCCTTGCAGATAAATCCAAACACGGGGAAGAAATGATCAATTTTAAAATCCTTCACTGATTGGCACCCCAGATTTTGCTTTATTCGCGCGGACAAGTAAATTTTATGTGATAGTTTGTTGTATTTAAAGACAGTGTAAAAACTCTCATTGCAAACAGTTGTTTACAGTGCGTTTTTCAGCGCCGAGCTGTTTTAAAGCTCAATTGTGCATTTTGCAGATAAAGTGGGGAAACTAACTGAAGGCTGTATTGTAAGCAGTGGTTGCCGTGGAAACCCCAGTTTCAAGAGCTGGTTCTCCATTACCACTTAATTTAGGCTTCCTAATTGCATTCCACTAAATCGGTAGCGACAATATCTGCAGAGCAAAACTGCATGCCCAGTCTAGCGCAAACCTCTTTGAAACAGGCTTTTTGAAAGCCAGGAGCTATAAAAACTCAGCATGACGTGGAGCATATGAGAAACCTGTAGTTCAAATGTACCACTGCCTGCTTTCTCATCCTTGGTAACTTCAGTGCGCTCCACACCAATCTATTAGTTCAGTCTACCTTAAAGATCATAAAGCTCTGCCATGTGGAAACTCATCTGTCCGGCAACACATCGGCACAAAATAGATTTAATTGTACTCCCAAGCTGGTATCATGTCCACCTTATTTTACTAGACACCAGCAGGTAGCCGGTGTGCAGTCCCATTTCCCTTGAACTGCCCTTGGCCCACAATGCGAGGGGAACAATACTTTCTCAGTTTAAATTGTTTGCCACTGTTGGGCTGAGCGGAGAGCTCGACCGCCCATAGGTGACCTGAAGAAGAGGCTTGTCAGAACCACTAGACATAAAAGCATTCCAATTATCGACCACACGGCTTTCAGAGAGGAGGCACCTAATATGATAGTGTAAGTGACTGCACCAGTGAGGAGCTCTTCGTCACTGTCAGATTAACACTTGAGTTAAACTCTTGTAAATCAGTCACATTATGCTGCTGGTGGAGAATAAACACAGACCTATTAGGTTTAGGATTCCGGAGGGCTCTTCCTGCAAAAGGAGTTACACCGGATGCCCTATTCATCTGAATTTTGTCATGTTTATTATTTTGCAATTACGAATGTGGGTCGTGTTGGCAAGATTTGAGTTGCTCGTGATTAGATTCCTAAAGGGCAGTGAATGCCTTCGGTAGCCCAGGAGAAGGCTGGCCTGGCTCCGTGGCAGGGCGAGGTGGGCATCCTGTGTGAGCGGCTGGTGGGAGAGGAAGCCCCTGATTGACAATCAAATCTCACAATTCTCATTTTCTCTTAAACAACGAATGCTTTCAAGTCAAATGCCTTGCTATCTTGGAGCGCAGGACTGCATGCCAATCCCCGGAGAAGCTCATCATTTCCTCGCTCGGGTCCTGAGGATTTGGCATCTGTCTTGTAGGCGAAGAGACTCTTTTGCTCCAGAGAGACGAGTAAACAACTGCAGCGTTTTATCCTCTCCCTGGCGTTGGTGCGTGTTGCTAAAGCAGCCTGGGAGCTGCTGCCAAGCACTCCACCATTGTCTTCTGTCTCCTAAGGTTTTGCACGCCCTCACCCTCCCAACTGTGGGTCTTCTGCAGGGATGAATGAGGCTTTTTCCAGGACAAGACTTTATGAATGAGACAGAATGTGTATTACAAGGCAGGAGGCTCCTGTGCGTTTCCTGGATTAAGAAAGCAGACGTGAAGAAAGTCTGCGTCCCAGTGTCAGCTGCCATGACAAGGAGAGGGAAAACTCACATCACTGACCAGATTTTGCTAGAAAGCCTCTCCACTGAGTCATGCTACCAAGAAGAGATGGTCGATTCAGAGGCCAGGCAGCTGAGAGAGTCCAGTGGCCTAACAGGGTCTCTCCCAAGGCAGTGGGGAGTGGCCCCACTGCCAGGCAATTTCAGTCTACAAGGAATTAAGACCACTGCTGTAGGTGTGGCAGCCACTCCATGGTGGCGGGATTGCAGTTACCTTTGCATTAAATATAGACTCCTGGTTCTAGGACCGAGAATGTATGATCTTGGAGACAGAGTTTGAGCAAAAATTTGAAGTTATAGTTGTGGGATTTTGGTTACTCTCAGTTGCGTAGACCTAAGCAAATATTCTTTGCCGTTCTCTTAAGAGGACCCAGGCTTGGCTCCTGGATGTGAATACACTTTATTTCTGATGCACCTGCAGGCAGGCCGCGTGGGTAGTTCTTTTCTGTGTGTTTCTTCCTCACTGCTCTGGAGAAGAGGAGAGTGAGTGTGTTTTGTGCCTGGCCCTGCCACCCTTCAGGTTTCTTCCCTGCAACGCACTCAGAGGCAGCTCCCAGAGAGGCCCGCTGGGAAAAGTAGAGGCAACTTTGTGGAAGAATCAGAGCCCTGCTAATTTCCTCTCATGCTGCTCTGATGGAGCGGCTTCTGATTTTATCTACCTTCTCCCACTTTGCTACTGCTTATCTCTGATCCACCCCTCGAAACTAATAACATAAAAGACCAGTGTTTCCTTCTCATCCTTTAACAATTAATGCTAATTTGAAAACTTCTTTGATCGCCTTTCCATTATGCCAGAAAGAAATCCCAAATCCTTAGCCTTAAAATCAAACCTTGTTTCAGGACACACAGCCTAGGTACCCCGTGGAAAGAAAATCACAGTGGCCACGGAAGATGATTACTGCTGAATTACACGTCACAGAGAGTTGCATAAATAGTTATGAGGGCAAATTGCAGGATAATGCGGCTGATAGAATCAATATGCTGCTGATAGAGATATGCCCAGGGGTTCTACATATTATCTATTCACCGAAATGTCAATATAAGGAAACCGACAGAGGAATTTATATCAAGATCCATTCTCTGTTAATTCTCCAGGGAATAATACATCCAATTGGATATGTGAAAGATCTCCTCTGATCGACTTGTTTAAGAAACTGGTTAAACTGGTCATCAACTTGTTCCAAGTAATGGATGTTAGGAAGCCCTTCTCCCTCCTGTGAAATTCATTCAACATTTTAGCATATGACCCAGGATGGGAAAGAAAAAATAGATAACTTACATGTATGTATATTCTAAAATAATTAGAACTCACGTAATTATATTTGTTAAAATGCTTTGTGTTTACATTATTTCTCTTTGTGTCCCAGGGGTTGGTAAGGGGCCCACAGCTTAAGGAGTTCCCTATACAACGCTTTTTGATGAAGCAAATACATAGTGATTAGGCTTTCTTTACCTATTGCTGCTTATTTTTTCTGTTTCTCCATGGAACATCCTTTTAATTAATCTGTGAATTTTAAAATGTTAGATGGCAACTTATATATATATTTATGTATTTTTCATAGAAAAACTAAAGATGTATTTTCAATGGAAGACTTTTGTGACCCTAGAATGACAGAATGACACCACAAATGAAACATCCACAGGTCTGTGGTTAAAGCAGGTATTTTTGAAAGTGCCAAGAATGTTCCCAGCTCACAAGGTGATGGCTGATTAAATCTTACTAACACAACATGGCTTTAATATACATCTTTTTATAAAAAATAGACTTCAGATTTTCAAATCAGGGCCTACCTATTGAAACAATATTCTGTATAATAAAATTCCAGTAAAATGAACATTTTTGTTTTCTCTCCATTTTTTAAAACAAACCCTTTCATTTGTTTTGCAGAGGAATTGGGATTGAGTTAAATAATGAAGCAGCTATTTTCTATGTGTTAGGCACCAAAAAAGGTCATCAAAAACGGTCACAGGGTCCTAGGGGCTAACCATGATGAAGAGCTTTATCTAGCGGCTGTTAAAGTTTTGAGTAATCCCACCACCGTCTTTGCACAAAACCAAGGTATCCATTCCACTTGAAACAAAGGATATTCAAGAAATTTTGGCTTGGCACCCATAGCTCAGTGAGTAGGGTGCCAGCCATATACACCAAGGCTGGTGGGTTTGAGCCCAGCCCAGGCCTGCTAAACAACAATTACAACTGCAACAAAACATAGCTGGGCATTGTGGCAGGTGCCTACAATCCCAGCTACTTGGGAGGCTGTGGCAAGAGAATCGCTTAAGCCCAAGAGTTGGAGGTTGCTGTGAGCTCTGATGCCACAGTACTCTATGGAGGGCAACATAGTGAGACTTTGTCTCCAAAAAGAAAAGAAAAAAGATTTTGTTTCTATAGGTTTCTACTTTAATTCTTAGCAGAAAAACACATGTAGTCTTGGCAGGGCAGGCTACCCAATTTGGGGAACCCTGTGTGTAATGAAAATACAGGTCTCCTTGTACAAAAATTATTAAGAATTTTAAAACAACAACAGCAGAGCATTAAACCAAGCACAGGCTCACGGTGACTACAGTTCCCACACACCCTGCTGCTGGTCTTGGTCTGGATTCAGGTTGGGGCTCTCCCTCTCCTGGCTGTGTCATCCCAGGCAAATTCTCCTCAGGGAACTTTGGTTTTCTGGTTTAAGATGCTTTGTCTCACACTGGTGTGGTGCTTGGGAGCACAAAATGTGACGGTACGTTGCAAATTTTGAAGCATGTTGGGATATCATTATTTCATTACTATTTTTTTAATTGCTGGGTTGAGATTAGGGTTTTAAATGGACACGATTGTGGGCATAATAAAATGTTGTCTTCACTTTTCTTTCTCTGTCCTCATAGTGAAGTCTTTGGGTCACATGATACACCATCTTATTTTTCTCTATAATGAAAATAACTACCACCTTCTTTCCCTTGGCCTAGGTCCAAGCTCTCACTAGTCATGGTGCTAAGAGTGTGATATAAAATATATCCGTGTATATGTATGTGTGGGTATGTCTCTGTGTGTATGTTTTTATCCGTGGTTCCTGACTCATAGCTCTCACAGCTCTTGTTATTGTATTTTATTATAAGGTTAGAGCACTTCAGGCCTCAGGAGTAGGCCTCAAAAAGCAGAATTTCTCCTCTTTGACCTTCTCCTGCCCTTCTTTTACCTGCCCAAGGCAGGAAACTAATGTGATTGTGGGTCAAAGACCCTCATTCCAGAAAGGGTCCTGCCCTGCTCCCTGGAGGAAGGAATGGTGCACAGAGAGGCCGAGGAGGATCTGGACACATAGGCTGTGATGGTTCAGGTCATATCCTTTTTATCCAGTCACATTTTGACACAGTTGTCCATGCTCCAATCAATCACGGACAACCAGTGAAGCCTCCATAAAGGCCCAAAGGCCAGAGTTTGAAGAACTTCTGAGTATCAGAGCAGGTAGAGGCTTCTGGAGGAGGGCAGGCCGTGGGAGGGCACGAATGCTCTGCATCCGTCCCCCCACTTTACCCTACACACCTGCTCGTCTCTCTCTTTTGTAATATCTTTCATATAATAAACTGGTAAACATCAAGTGTTTCCCTGAGTTCTGTGAGCTGTTTCAGCAAATTAATTAAACTCAAAGAGGTGACTGTGGGATTCCCAAATGATAGCTGGTCCATCAGCAGTACTGGAGGTCTGGACTAGAACTGGTATCTGAACGCCGGGGCAGTCCTGGCCACTGAGCTTTGATCTGTGAGGTCTGACACTGTCTCCAGGTAGGTAGTGCTAGAATTGAACTGGAGAACACCCCACTGCTGTCCTCTGCTTGGTGGGAAAAGAAATCCCCACATCTGGCCATTGAAGTCTTCTTTTGTGTTGACAATTGTTCTGATAGGACAGCAGAAGAAAAATTATCTGACCAGATGCTCTTCTCAGGCTCCCTGGGCTTCACATCATGTGAATAAACCATCTTGTTTTTCTCTGAAATGAAAACAACCCCCACTTTCTCCCTCTTGGCTTGGGTCCCTGCTCTCACTAGTAATGGAGCCCGAGAGTGAGTCATTCATTCTCCAAGAATTTATCATACTGAATTGATGGTATGTCTAGGCATATAAAATTAATAAAGTTCCTGTGAGCTGCTTTTCTGCTAATAGAATAAACGTAATGTCCTGAAGTTGAGCCCTCATCAGGTCAGAAGGTCAGGGTTTTCCTTACAGACTGAGGGAGGGAAAATCCTTGGGGACCACAGCCTTTGCCTCCTTTAGAGATGAGTCACTGTAGGTCAGAGTGGAGGCACCTCCCGAAGGTCTCTGAGGCAACTTGCCTCTCCAAGGGCTCCCTGAGGATGGACATTTCCATTGCTTCTAAGCAAAGGGACAAGGCTGAGCCTCTTGTGATTAGATTGGCTTATGAAGTTGGGGTCCAGGAGGCTCAGAGCAGAATCGGGTTAGAAATTGTAGTAGCTTTATTCAGTCTTAGTAGTAACTTCTCAGTCATTTCCACACAGCCTTGCTGATGCTCAGGCTTCGCCCAATGCACCTGTAACCATGGAATAGCTTCAAAATGTCAGGTGTCATCTCAAAGACCCATGGGGGCCAAAAGCCTCATCAACGTATGCAAAGACAAACCTTGACAAACTTTACCATTTGTAATAAAGGACTCCTACAATGTAAGACAAAAAAGATGAAGGATCTAATGTAAGGAGCGCTTGGTTCCCTTAAACACGTGCGAAGATGCTCAACCTTCTTCACGGTGAAGACACGCAATAGACAGCACATTGGCAAAAACCTCATGTTTGTTGCCATAATCTCTGGGACACGCTGTGTGGAAATGGGTCCATCATATATTATTGACAAAGATGTAAAATGGTGTGAACCCTAGAGAAGGAAATAAGGCAATATCCAGGAAACTTATATAATTTTTTTCTTAGTTTCAGAAATCTCACATGTAGGAATCTATCCCAGAGATACACTGTCAAAGCTACAATAAGACATATGCACAAAACTATCCATTGCAACATATTGGTGTTAGCAGAGGACTGGGAATAGCCCAGGTGCCTCCATTAATGGGGGGAATGAACAGCAGGGCACCCACACACAGCAAGCATGTACAGCTGCAGAAAACATTGAGAAACACGGAACACAGACTTTTTGCATAAGAAAGGGAGGCGTAATAAGCATATTAGCCATAAGCAACACTGGAGAGATAAGTTGAAAATCAATATGGTGCATCACCTATAGGAGAGGGGAGAGGAGACAGAAGGAGGGAAAGGAGACACCTCGGAATCGTGTCAGGTATTTGCAGATTAAAAAAACTTGCAACATGGATTTCAAAATACTTATCATCGTGGTGATGTAATCGCTTGGAGAAAATACTAATTTCAAGGGACTTTCAAAGGCATTATTTAACCTACACAAGTAAGGTGAAATATTTTGCGGTTGCAAGTACAGTTGCAACACAGTGCTCGACTCCAGTCATCCTACTGTTAGTCGTGGTGCGGGTAAGATGACTTTGTGAGCATTTTACATATTTTGTACGATAAAGCAAATGAGAAATTTGGAGCCAACATTTGGAGACATTGGAGACATGTGGAGAAATTTGGAGACAACTAGTGGGCTCATGTCCAAAAGACACACTACGTAATATGAAGGGGCACCGTGGCCAAAGACTGAGTAATTTGAACCTCAAAAAAATGATGACTAATTAATTTACATTCACTAAATATATAAAAACACTAACTCCCAGCAACGCCAAAAGAAGGAGCTTAAAAAGAGGAAAACAAAATAAAGCACACACACGCACAACAATGCAATTCACTGGAGACTCTTGAAGGCAATTAGAACTTCAAATCCTTTGTCTGAACATTGGCAACTGAAGAAAAGGAATCAAGCATTTCTCCTGCCTCTTGAGTACTAATGGGGATATCCTAGTGAAAGGAAAATTCTTCATGAAAAAGGTGGAAAGATCGATTGTATGAGGCCACCCTCTACGACGTATACTGGATGATCTGATTCAAGCAAAGCATATCGGTGGAGGAAGCCCATAGATGAAAGTGTGATGGGAAGTTTATGGTGGGAAGATTAGGATGCCACCACCTCGTTCCTTGCCACATAATTGTGATTGTGCTTCCAGAGATGGCCATAACCATACCTCCCAACCTCTTTTCACTGTGACCTTGTGGCCTCCCAGAAAGAGACAGAGTCTATTTCTGATCCTTTTGACATAGGGTAGACCCCAGGCTGGCCAATAGAATGAAGGTGAACATGGAGCACTGTGGTCGTCTCGGCTGGGCCTTAAGAGACCAGTGTCTTCTGCCTTTTGGCACTTGGCTACCTCTTCAAAGCCAGTCCTGGAAGACAGCCCAGAGACCACGGTGCTGTGAAGAAGCCCAGTTAGCCATTCAAATGACCACTGAGGAGTCAAGCTCGTAAGCCAGGCCTTGTGGGACCTGCTGGCCCAGCCCAAGGCAGAACTCAGCAGAATAAGCAGTCTTGCCAGTGCTGCCTGAACGCACCCAGGAAAGCTGCACAGCCAAGCTCTGTCCAAACTGTGACCTGTGAAATCATGTACAGACAAAACGGTCATTATTGAAGTAGCTAATTTGGGGGGTAGTTTATTATATAATAGCAGCAACAGCATAGTAGCATACACTGTTTTTATTTTTTGACATATCATGAAGTATCTGATTCGGGGGCACAGATAATCAATAAGGAAATCAATACATGAAAGTTTAGTTGGACTTTTTATATTAGTAAGAGCAGCTGTCTCTGTCAGAACCTCACTAAGCCAGACAGTAGGGGTCTCTTGATGTGACACAATAGGGAGGACACAGCAGTCCTTACGAAATATATTTTTAGAAAAGCAAAACACAAAAGATTTGGAGTTGAACCAGAATGGAACGGATTCCTTAGAGTTAATCTTCCATTTACCATAAGTACAGAGAGAAATACAAATTAGATGACGTTGAGAAGAAGTAAATAGATGAATCCAGGGAGAGTGATGTCTATAGGACAACAGACCGGGGTGACCTTCAAAAAGCCAATGACATAGAAAAAATCCAAAGGGTGGGGGGAACTGGATTAGAAGAGGTTGAAGAGATGATTAACTAGAAAGTAAATGAACCTTGTTTGGATCTTGATTCACAGGCCAAGTGGCAAGACATAAACTGAGACTCTCAGGGAAATTTGAATATGGAACGAATGCTACATGACACCAAGAAAGTATTTTTGATTTTTTTGGAGTGTGATAATGGCATGTAAGTTATGTAAGAAGAATTTCTTCTTTTTTAAAAAGATATATATGCTAAGTATGCAGATGTGAAATGATGCAAAGTTTGGAATACATTTCAAAATTCTTTACCAATTAAAAAGAGAAGAAGGAAAGGAGAAGAAAGGGAGGGAGAAGGAGAAACAGGAATAAGTGATGGGAAAATCTTGAGAATGGCTGAGTCTGTGGGATAGACAGGGACTCATTCTGTTCAACGTTTTCCCACTTTTGCTTATGTTTGAAGATTTTCATAATAAAAATTTATAAAATACGAACATGCACGTAACTTTTGAATTCTTGCTTAAATCATAAGAAATGCTTTGTGTTAATCTAAAAGCATAACTTGTAATTGCCAGTGAAATAACCTAACGCCTTCCCCCAACTATTGGAGTAAAAATTGAGGATCCAGAAAGATCATCACTTACATTTAGCTAAGAAGCCGGGACTTCTTGGACCCTCACCCCTCGACACCTATTCTCCCATTATTGGGTTCTTGCTCATTCTGGTTGCAATGGTTTTCCGTGTTATCTGTTTAATTATTCAGTGCATTGTAAGTGTGTGTTGGACATCGATAGGGTATGAAGAAATTCATTGTAAACATGACAGTTTTTACTCTATTTGCTTTTGATAACTGAATCATGACACGAGATGATGCCTGAGCACTTCAGAGTTCACCTCCCTGGGTTCAAATCTCGGCTCACACTACTGCCGGTAAGTAGTGTGATTTTCAACACTGACTCCATTCTCTACCTCTGTGTCCTCATTTATAAAATGAAGACAAAACTAACAGCTCCTGTTTGTACATCCATGTTCGTAGCAGCAAAGCCAAAAGGTGGAAGCGATCTAAGTATCCATCCATGAGAGAACCGTTAGACAATATGTGATCTCTCCATGCAATGAACAATTACTCAGCCTTAAAAAGGAAAGAAATCCTGACATACGCTGCAACTTGAATGAACCTTGAAAACATTATGCCAAGTAAAATAAGCCAGACAAACGTGTATGACCCACTTCCCTGAGGTGCCTGGAGTCAGTAAATGCACAGACACAGAAAGCAGAATTGTGGTTACCCGGTGCTGGGAAGGGGGGAAAACGCAGTTATTGTTTGATGGGGACAGAGTTTCAATTTAGCAAGAAGAAAACTTTCTGGAGGTAGGTTGCACAACTACGTGGATGTACAACTGGGTGCTTAAAAATAGTGAAAATTATAAATTTTAGTTATATTTTACGATTATAAAAAAAGAATTAAAAGCTGGAAAAATCCCTGGCAGCTCTTGTGTGGGGCTGCTATAAGAATCACTTGAAGTAACTGCAGAAAAATGCAGATGAGTGCCTTGCAAATAATGAATGCTCCGTAAAGGTTGGCCAGACCACCATGATGCTTCTTGCTATTCCTTTGCTTCCACCCCAAAGACAGGGCATGAACTGGATAAACTAATGCTCTGTGAGGCTGGGCCTTTGTTTTGGGTAGGGAGTTCTCAGATTTAGTAAAAAATCTAATGAAACTCATGACCCTTCTCCTAGGAATGGTTTTAGTTCTCTGTCCCCCTTTCTCACTCCTGTCCCACACAATCATGTCACACACCTTAGAGATTCTCCACTTCCCAGCAGAAGCCTGAATCCTTGGACCCTAGGTTAGCCACCCCGTTTTCACACATTATGACTGTTGATGTATGTAGGAGTTGCATTGGGAAAAATGTTTGCATTTTCATGGCGGCTTGTTGGAGAGGAGCCATTATACAAAGGAATGACAGAAAGGGTGGAATCTATTTTTAAAAAAATTATGGTAAAACATACATACCCTATACATAATGTAAAGTTTTACCATCTCAGCCATTTTTTTTTTTAAATTCTGAGTTTATTTCACATGTATATTTTTGTCTCCCTGCCATTGCCATGTCTGACCACCGCTACTACTATGTCCTATCATAACATTCCATACATACTTAACACCAAGCGAAGAGTGGAGTTCTGTCTTTAAAAACTAAACAGGCATTTTGGACAACACATTTTTGGCAACGGAACCTGGACAACATTTATCAAACATGGTAGGGAAAAGTTCTCACTCTGCATTATAAAAAGGACAGCTAGATATCAACTGTTACAGAAACAAAATAAGATAGGAAATTTTAACAATCTGTTTAAACTATTTCCTTAAAGAGTTTTCCTCCACTGCCAGAGACCTGGAAGAGCCTCCTGACAGTCATCAGAAGCAATTTCTCACATAACTGATGAACTTGGCTTTCACTCTGGGTAGAGAACCACCTTTCTCCATACTTGTTTGTATTTTTGTCTTAATGTCTTCTACAAAACTAGGTCCTTTTGGTACTTTAGGAGTTTTTTTCCTGTTTTTGAAGGATTCTTCACCTTTTCATCTTGGTGTTTGATGGTTTTGAATCTTTTCTATTCTGGTTTGATTTTTGTACTTTTTTTGGGGGGGGGGGCCTGGAGTATCTGGTACAGATTTTTTCACTGAAGCTTTTCCTTCATCAAAATCATCAATATCATCATCATCTTCTTCTTCTTCATTGGAAGCAAATTTTAATTTTTTCCATGGAAACTTGCTTCCACCTCCAGGGCCAGATTGCTTTCCAGACATACTTAAGAGTGTCATATCCTCCTCTTCATCTTCTGACTGACTCTGAACCTTCTTCCACAGCCACTAAGCACTGCCCACTGATACGCACAGGCCCTAACCATGTTTCAACCATAAGACCATGGGTGATGTTATTTCAAAACCCCCAATGGAGACCATTGGCTATACAGACATTTTCAGAGTTGGCAGTGTTGCTTTAATTGGACTGCCTTCATAATTTATTGCTTCTGCTTCAACAATGTGCAATTCATTCTTTGCACTAGTCCCCAAACTGACTGTTTTTAAAGATAATTGGTGCACATTTTCATCATAACCCACCTTAAAGTGACAGTCTTTCTTGACCCTTAGTTCACAACTGGAAAGATAGTTTTAAGGCCACAGAGGGTTCATGTCCATTAAATCTTCCATGGGGTGGTGGCATGCACTTAGGTGGGAGAGAAGGTGGGTGGAGATAAGTGACTCTAGCTCCAAAGATGCAGGACAGAATCACACCAGGGCATCTCAGCCATTTTTAAGTGCATGGTTCAGTGAAATTAACCACCATCATTGTACCACCATCACCAGCATCCATCTCCAGAACGTTTTTCATCTTTCCGGATTGAAACTCTGTATCTATTGCACTCTGGCTTCTTATGCTCTCCCTCCAGGTCTTGACAACTACCTTTCTATTTTCTGTCTCTGTGAATTTGTCATTTTGGGTTGCTATAAGGAAAATACCATAGACTACATGGCTTCAGCAACAGAAGTTTCTTTCTTATAGTTCTGGAGGATGGGAAGTCCAAGATCAGGGTGCCAGTACAGGTGGGTCCTGGGAAGGGCCCCCTTCCTGGTCTACAGAGGAAAATCTTCCTGCTGAGTCCTCAAAGGGCAAAGAACAGAGAGTGAGGAAGTGAATTCTGTGTCTCACTAATCTCACATGATAGCTCCACCATCATGACCCAATCATTTCACAGAGGCCCTATCTCCTAATACCATGACACTGGGTGTTAGAAGTTCAACCTTTGAATTTTGGGGAGACAAAAACATAAATGAAGTTGTGCAATACATGGCCTTTTGTGTCTGGTTTACTTCACTTAGTATAATGAAGGATGAATCTTAGTCTTCAAGGTTCATCCATGCTGTAACACACACAAGAATTTCATTCTTTTTGAAGGCTAAGTAATATTCGGAAGGGTGGCCTTGGCCTGATGGTAGGTCTGAGGGGTGGGGACAGAGATAGGTATCGAATGGGGTCTCTTTGGGGGAAGGGTAGTTGAAGGTTTTCAAATCATACTGTGGAATTAATTGCCCATTTTGCTGTTCTCCCATGTCAGTCCTGGTTTTGTCTTTAGAGAACAATGTTCACAGCACCTATGGGCCATGAAATGGAAAGAATTTATTACTATAAGGTGTTCTTGAAATTGGCATAGACTTGGAACCTCTGTATTGGGCATTCCTTCAGGACTGCTATGATGGCTGCCGGGAGTGGAGGCAGCTTCCCAGTGTCATACCCGAGTCCTACATCGTGACTTTTCACCATATGCCTGTGTTTTCTTGACATTCACTATGCTCACATATATTTCAGGATGATTTTTGGTCATGAGAGTAAATATTTACTGGGTTATTAGCCAAATGAAAGGAAAACAAAACATGACCTTCCAGGGCTGAGCCTATTGTCTACAACGTGAATTTAAGCAATGCAAATGCTTCCACAAGGTTCGGTTGGGGATGAGCCTGAATGTACACATCCTATGGGGATTTTTCCTCCTCTCCGGACAGTGCTAATATTCAAGAAAAAACAATGATGTGTGTGGAACCTGATGAGATTAGACTAAAACCCAGAATAAATAAGGATTTTGATATCATCCCGTCCTGACTCATGTCTTGCATGTTTTAAATTCTCTTGGCCCCATAAACAGGTTACAGCTAATTATGGCTGGAGCTCAAAAGGCTTGGGGGTTGAGTACATAGTAGATTCCAAAGCATGAAAGCCTAGCTCAATTTCTCCACGCTGGCAAGGGCACACTCCTACTCAAGGGCCAAAAACACTGGGGAGGTGGTTTAAGTAGTTTGCAGCCAAATACAGGGAGAAGGAAAGAGAAATAAAACTCAATCATCAATCATCGTGTTGTTAAAACCGCTTGGGGTTTTGGTTTTCCTTTATTTTGTCCGTTTATTGTAACAGCTGGAAGGGTGAGCTCAGCTGACTTAATGATATTTTGCAGCACTAACATATTTGGTGACAACTCAACTCTTGGAAGCTTAATAAAAGCAGAGAGATTAAAACTATAGCCAGAGAGCTGAGAACTCTCTGACATCATAGAGAAGAAATAAAGGTTTTTCTTCTTTGATCTCATGTCTATGACATGGGTGTGATTAGTCATCATTTTTGAAAACTGAAACACAACAGCAAAAACAACTGGAACGTCAGCAAAGCATCTGACCTGGCAAGGGCCTGGAATTTTGAGGCCAGGGCTGATCAACCCATCAGGCCCAGGGGCTTAGCGCCTAGGGCCTGCAATACTTTTAGGAGCTCACAAAAATGTTCTCATTGTTTTTCAATTCAGAAGAAATATACAAGAACTTGAAGGTTAAAGAAAATCTTTTAATATATAATATTAATAGTTTTCATACCAGCACAGCTGGAAAATATTATTTTTATAACTTTATTTTTATGGAAGAAGAGACTCATGAGGCAAAAGTGTCTAGGGTCCACGAAAGCCATCTGAGCCTCTGTTGGGGGTTATTGGCATGTGGTCCTAAGTTGTCTCTCCCCAATATCACTGTTGACATCTGGGTCTTAGAAGCAGGCCTGGCCGTTGAGGAGTCTGCCCTGGCCATACACCAGCCTTGCGTTTACTAATTCCTTATAGGAGAGGTACGTGGAGCAAGCAGGGTTTGGATTTGGACCATTTTCCTTTGATATTCAGTTATGAACCTATTTGATTTTCTTTCTTTTTTGAGGCCTGTATTCTCCTTTCCACCCAGTTGGGCTGCAGTGGGGAAGAGCAGATCCCAGCTCCTGAGAGGTGAGTAAGGGATTCCCAGTCCCCAGGGAATCTACGGCCGATTCCTCAGGATTGTGGGCAGCTGACTGCAGGACTGTGACTATCTTTGGCTGGGATCTGGTTGTAAAGGAGGATGGTAGAGTCAAAAAAACACTCAGGTGGAGGCCGACTCCCTGATCTGACCTGAAATCTGCCAGTTATCAGCTTTACAACATCAGCCTGACTGATTTCTATAAAATGGGAACAATCAGACCCCTCTATGTCACCTGCTATAATCATTATGGATAAAATAATACATGTGAATGGGTTTTGTAAATTTGGAAAGTCTTCTGTGTTATAAGGATCCAGAAGTCATTTCATACATTATGCCTTGGTGTTTTATAGGTAAAATGGGGGAAAAAACAGTAACTGGCCTCCATTTGACTTCTGAGCAGGATGATGTGGCCAGGACTACCTAGTGTGAGAAAGTTCACTTCAGACACGAAAATCCCCCACTAGGTTGGAAGTCATTACTAAGCTGATCAGTGAGACCTGCATATCATTACACAGAAATGTTGAGTTTTTCCTGAAATGTTATAGGTTGGATCTAAAACAATCTACCCAAGAGTAGAATCCTTGCATTTAGCCCATGAGAAGCAGAGTTTGAAATTCCCTGCAGTGGGTGCACTAAGGAAGCTGAGGGTCATGTGACCTTTGTTGACACTCCTCTGGTCTACTTCTGCTTCAGCACGGCAGGGCCCTGCCTGTTAACCTTGACCCTGTGGGCCTACACTTGGGCCATTCCTCATCTATACACTACCCCCTCACCCTCCAGCCACTGGTGGGGTACTATTTTGGAAAGAGCCTGAACTTAGTCATGGCAATTACTTTCTCTTCTGGTCTAGGCCTTGACAAGCTGTCTGACAACCAGCCACCAGGAGGAGAGACAACTGCTGCCCATCAGAGGACCCAGCTGCCCAGAAGACAGATGGGTGCACAACCATCTCCAACCAAAGGGAAGTTAGGACTGCAGACCCGAGAGGGGACAGTCTGTCATGGACACTACTCATCCTCCCAAGAGGTAAAAAAATGAAAGTATTGAGGAGGGAGGCAGGCAGGGTCTGACTGGCATGGAGTCCATAGCAAGAGGCCATGGCATAAAGTCGCAAACTGTTTTCCACTGCTCTAGCCCTGACTTGCTAATTATGCCAAGTGCACATTTTTTCTGGGAGATGTAGGCTAAATATGAATAATGGTTACATTAGGGCATCAGACCTTACTCCTCTCTCCATCCCACCATCTCCCCCCTTGTCCCGTTGTGCTGAGTTCCACCGTGACCCAGGCCCTGTACTCAAGGATAGGGTTTCCTATGGAGCTCACATCCTCAGCAGGTAGAGAGAGACAAAATGCACATAAAGAGATGAGACAACACAGCTAAACATGGTGAAAGTGGTGTAGAAAGCCATCCAGTCTATGCCAACCTCTGGTTCTTTAGCTTACTCTTTTTTTGGACTTGCATCTCACACCCTTCCTCCATCTTCACACTCAGCCAAGGCTGCCTCTTACATGCAATTCCCTAAATGGAAGCCAGCAGCCCCTCCCAACTCATCCTGCCACCAACAAACTTTCACATTCACCTGCAATTGAGTCCTCTGTCTTCGCCCTTCCCGTGTTGATGGCCCAGGACCACCAGGCGCCCCTGTATCTCCTCTTGCTTTCCAAGGGGCTTCACCCCTGCAGGCCCCCCCAACTCCCTAGTCCCCCAGCTCAGTCTATCTCTCTATTTGTGTTTATTCCCAGCACCGTACAAACATACTGCCTTCACCAGGACTGGCCTGGTGACAATTTGCAGGGCCCAGTGTAAATAGAGAGTTCAGGGTGGTGCCTGGGGAGGGAAGTCACTGTCCCCTTCCCAGGTGGCTCCTCAACCCTTAGAGGACACCCGTCCAGGGTTGCAGCCCCCTATGCCACCGGGATGCAATGAGGTCTCAGTTGCTGCTAGGTGAGCGGACTTGCAGAGTGGCCGGCCCAGTGAGCAGTGGGATGGAGATGGCCATCGCCTGTCCCTCCCTGAGACATCACCGGCACATGAGTGAACCCAGTCTGCCCATGCCCTGGCCCAAACTCCTCTGGGAATGGAAGATGACAGCAGAATGGTGGCCTCCCCCAGCCAAAGGGTGTGCGCATGGAGAGGGGCAAGCAAGGGGTGCCGGGCAGGGCCTGGGGTCAGGGGCCAGGGGCTGGGGAGACCTCATGTGAACCTGAGGATGCAGGGGTCCCCCAGAACATGCTCTGTCACCCACTGTCCTCTCAGACTTCACTTACAAAGCAAATTCAAAGAAAACCCCCTAAGAATGTCAAGCCTGCGAACGCCAGGCGCTGTATTCCAAGCTCAGAGTCTGGTAGCACCGCATCCTGCTTCCTGCCTGCGGGTCCCTCTTCCCCTGCCCCGTGGTGGCCAGGCTTTCACAGGTGGTGGCTGTAATGCGGGTGCTCTTGTCATGGCCACTGCATGGAGGGGCTGCTTGGTGAGCCCAACTCCCTGCCTCAGTACATCGGTCCCGCCCCTCTGAAGGCTCTGCAGACTCTGTCCTTGTAGCTCCTGGTCTCCCAAGCAGCTCCTTCTCCTGATTCCAATCCAGGTTGCTTAGTAGGAGGCTTCCAAATACGTGTACATAACTCTGTAATGCCAGGCCCATTGCGAGCTTCAGAAATTTAGTCTCCATTTCGCTCATCAGCATTTCTGATTTTGAGCAACATGTGTATGTGTAATTATTTGGGTTTCAAGTTTTAGTAATAGCCTTTGAGCCAACATGGAAAGACTTGGAGAGATTGGATCAGCCCTTCCACTAGCCTGGCATCTGTGGTCTCCAAACTTGCACACAGGATGAAATATATTCTAGAAGTTTTCTGCCAGCCGTAGAAGCAAGGAGTGAAATGATTGACTCTCCTCCCTGTAGAAGGGCAGAGAAAGCCTGGATGCTTTACAAAGGAGGGACACAGCCATCATTCCTACATTTTCCCAATTTTTTTGAGGTATTCCTGTTTGTTTGCTGTCAGTACCACATCCCTAAGAAATGAGTCTTGAGTTTGCTATGCATTGAAATAAAACTGCTTTTACGTTTCCTACAATGAATAAGGACGAGGCAGTGAAGTTTAACAGGAGAACTTTGCAGATAGACCCAGATAAGAATCACTGTATCTATCACATATACGTTTATAGAATTTTTCGTATCATTTTAGTAATTTTGTGTGCTTAGGGAATGTTTTCACTGGCATATACCCTTAGAGAAAAATGTTTTTAATCCCATGATATGAACTTCACTTATTTATGTAGTTGTTAATGCAATAAATATTTATTGGGCAAGTATCAGGTGTAAAGAAACTGTGTTCAGGGTACAAGAATAAGAAATAGTTTTCACAGTCAAGGAGTTTAAAATCTAGTAAAAGCGCATAATACTTTTATGTGGCCACATGGATTTTTAAATATTTTTTTAAAATTTCAAATGTCAGCCACAAATTTCTCTGCAAACTAACAGACAGTTTCTGATGAGTGTTCAGGCATTTTGTCTTGAATTTATGTTATCAACTTGATATCTCTGCTGTGTTAGGGGATACTCAGGAGACAGCTGAAAGGGATAATATTAAAATAGATTAGGTGATTGTATTCAGTGCCTATAAAAAGCTATAATCTAACGGCCTAGAAAGTTTATTTCCATAACTACTAAAATGTAAATGGACATTCAAATGTAGCATTCGTATTTTTAGCGAAACATGGCTTTTATCACATATAAACAAACAAGTAATCCAAGATTGTCAAAGAAGTTGTTAGAAGTATAAAATGACTAATTAAAATAAGAAATACCGGTCTTATTACCCTGAAATGGTCTGGAACTGAATTGAATGCTGTTTGATTTAGGAATTATAGCAATTCATATCTTAAGGGCTCTGGAGTCTTCATCAAACCATGGAAAATATGGTACATTAACTCTGGAGACCAGACAGAGAGACGCTAAGCTAAGGAGCCTTCTAACCAGTGGAATTCCTAGAGGGGGAGCCCTGCTCCTCGGGCTGCAACCCATTTGGATCTGCTTAGTTTAAGGTAACCTTTGTTCAACACCCAACATTTTAATCAAGTCTTTTTTTTGAACGGATACTAAATTCTCCCTTAAAAAACCCCCCACCTATTCAATAGGCCTATTTCCTTGGTCTTCCCTGTAGGATTTTTCTGAGGTACCTGGAAACTTGCAGAACAGGAAAATAGGGCAGTGTAATAAGCCTGGTGACGCCTTCAGGAATTAGGAATGTCAAATTAGAAATTACGTTAGAAAACAGAGGTGAGTTAGGAAAAGTACTTTGTCCAAAATCATTCAGTGAAAACAATGAAGTGTGTTTTTTCTTTAGTTTAAAGATTTATATTAACAATTTTTTCTTCTTTCTTTTTTCTTCTTCTTCTTCTTCTTTTTTTTTTGAGACAGAATCTTACTCTGTGGCTTTGCGTTGAGTGCTATGGCATCATAGCTCACAGCAACCTCAAACTCTTAGATTCAAGTGATCCCCTTGCCTCAGCCTTCTGAGTAGCTGGGACTACAGGTGCCTCTACAATGCATGGCTAGATTTTCTATATTTGATAGAGACAGGTGTCATTCTTGCTCAGGTTGGTTCTGAACTCCTGAGCTCGGGTGATCCACCCACCTTGTCCTCCCAGAGTAGAAAGATGTGTGAGCCACTGTAACTGGTCTTGACTTCTCATCTCTCTTCTAGTCCTTGGTCTTTCTTCAATGTGACTTTTTGAAGGTCTAATTTCAGATTTATTTTATTTTAATTTTTTTCTTGCATTTTTCATGAAAATATTATAGCATTGCTAATGAGAGAACTCTTCTTCTTTTTCTCCCCCCTCTTTTTTTTTTTTTTAAGAAAAATCCTTTAGTGAGGTCTGATTGAAAATTTTGGTTTTTAGTGGTTCATCTTGCATTGATAAACAGGTTCTGCAGTTCTTTTTTTTGGACTTAACATTGGATGAAGTTTTGCCATAGATATTCTACTACATTGGCAAGGCAAGTAAAAAATGAAATTAAAGTTTAGCACATAACTGCCCAATCCACATGGGCGGGCCACCTTCCCTCTTTCACAGTTAATGCTTAGAAAGGCGTGCCACCCTTCTCTTCGTTTCCCTCTCTCCCTTTTCCACTTTCCTTCCTTCTTTTATAGAGATATTATGAGATATGATTCTTTTTATTTTTAAAATTCTTATTTACCTTATGAGAATTATCCCTTTGTCTCCCTTTTTTCAGAAATAAGTCAGAATTCTGATGCGTTGTTGAATTGGTATTTTTAAAAATACATCATCTCCCATTAGAAGTTCCCTTACAGGATAAGAATCTGGGTTTCTGTTGCTTATGTTACTACCCTAACCTCAATAATTCGATACAGCTATTGTTAGATCAGTGCATGAACAATAACAGATATCAATTTTGGAGAGCCGGAGAAAAGTTTATTAGAGAGAACTTCAGAAAATGTCTTTTGAAGTCTGTGAATAATAATTCCTATAGGAAATGCTTCTCTATTTGTATTTGACTTGGGATTTGTTTATAAAGATGATGTAATTTATCCAATATTTATTGAGTGCCTACAGTGTGATATATGATGAAAAGAAAATGTATCCAAATGAAATACTTTGTCACACCATTCCAGGAAATGGTACAAGCTTTGCTGCTGACATTAATCTGTTGCCATTTAAAAATATTAAACACTGGATTTGTGGAAATGGTTCTTTAAAGAGTGCTAGTATGTTTTTCATAAGGCAAGTCAGTGTGTGTAAGTGGAGCTCAGGAACACATGGAGGAAGGCAGGAAAGCTCCCTAACTGGTCAAAGACAGCAGCTCAGCCTCTCAGTCTGTGCCCTTAGTACCTAATAATAGTACATACTTTGCCGTCCAGACATATGGTCCATTTCTTATGAAATAAAATCCAGAAGCTCAGAATCAATGCACCTCAAAGAAGGAAACAGCTAATCTTGCTTGGGGAACATCAGTCTATGAGTTACCTCCATGGTGAGCATTCTTGGAAATTTTATCTTTGATCTTCAAATTTAGCAGATTTAGTACATTAAAAAAATAATTTCCCCTCCTCCTCAAGTTTTTGTTCTTAAAAGATTCACAGGTGAAGTTTTATATTTTTCATTTGTATAGTCTTTAAAATTATCTGCCTAGGCCAAAATGCCCCGACTCTCAGATTTCAGTTAGAAGTAAAATATGAGCAGACAGGTGTGATAAGAAAGTAGCGGTGAGGCTTGGTGCCCTCGGGCTCAGTGGTTAGGGTACCAGCCACATACATGAGGGCTGGAGGGTTAGAACCCAGGGCTCAGTGGTTAGGGTACCGGCCACATACATGAGGGCTGGAGGGTTAGAACCCAGGGCTCAGTGGTTAGGGTACCGGCCACATACATGAGGGCTGGAGGGTTAGAACCCAGGCCAGGCCTGTCAAACAACAATGACAACTACAACCAAAAAATAGCTGGGCGTTGTGGTGGGGACCTATAGTCCCAGCTACTTGGGAGGCTGAGGTGAGAGAATCACTTAAGCCCAAGAGTTTGAGGTTGCTGTGAGCTGTGACGCCACTCTCTACTGAAGGTGACATAGTGAGACTCTGTCTGAAAGAAAGAAAGAAAGAAAGAAAGAGAAGGAAGGAAGGAAGAAAGGAAAGAAAGAAAGAAAGAAAGAAAGAAAGAAAGAAGGAGAAGGAAGGAAAGAAAGAAAGAAAGAAAGAAAGAAAGAAAAAGAAAGAAGGAAAGAAAGAAAGAAAGAAAGAAAGAAAGAGTGAGAAAGTTTAAGTCAGGGCATCCAGCTTCTTGGGTTTGCATCCCTGCTCCACCACTGCCCAGCTGGGCAATGCATGGTGAGTTATTGGCCCTCTCTGTGCCTCTGTAAGATGCAGTGGTCATGGAGCTCACAGAGAGAGTTGTGAGGATTCATGCATTGATAGCATTTAAAGTACTTTCTGTGACACAGTAAGTGCTTGATAAATGTTTCTTATTACTAGAGTAAAAAGGTATATTGTAATGAATGTAGTTGAACTCAGTTTCCCAAGGATAGCTTCTCCTGAATATAGGAGAGCATTTGCCTATGGAGCAAATAACGGGGAATGAATTAATCCATCATCAGCATCTAATGATCTTTAAATACAGACACTTAGCAGATGAGAACAGATGGAGGGCGTAGTTCTGTCTCTTCTCCTGTCCTGTTGGTTATTTTTCTCATTTGTGCAGTTTCTTTATGACATCCTGAGATTCTGTACCTTGAAAGAATCCTTTTTTTTCTTCTCCTTACTCTCAGCATCTTTTATTTTCTATCAACTTTGCATCTCCTTTGGAGCCCAGGGCGATCTCAAAACGCCTTCTAGTTCCTTCAGGGTCATTCTTCTGTCTTAAAAGTCTATAAAAATGTACCCAGCAGGGAGGCCACACTCCGCTTGTAGACCTGGATGCGGCAAAGATGTCATTGTTGAATGGAGCTGGGACACTATGGAGCTTTAGGTGCTCCAAGGAAACAGGCTCAGAGAGGATCTGGCTTACTCATAATTATTATCTATGATTACGCACTAATTCTCACTACTAAATTTATATCAAAGCAATGACGTGGAAAGCTGAGACAGAGCAAGGCACCCAATCTGAGTTTTCTGACTTTTAATTCTGCGATTTTGACACTGTTCCATACTAACTTCCATAGCTTTTGGACTAAGATAAGTTGGAGCTCTGAGTTTGGTTTTTGCCTTGTCACAAAATTGCTTATCGGCAAACACCAAGTACCTTATGGCAATCACAGAGAAACGAAGGCATCACGAGGGCGGCAAGCAGCTACAATTCCTAAATGAAACTCTGTTTGTCCCCAGGGAGCCTCTTTGTTAAATCCCAGCCGAGCATTAGCTAGTTCTCCATTTGCCTTTAGAAAGTTAGTATCTTGGCTCAGCACCTGTGGCTCAAGTGGCTAAGCGCCAGCCATATACACCTAAGGTGGTGGGTTCCAATCCAGCCCAGGCCCGCCAAACAACAATGACGGCTGCATCCAAAAAATAGCCTGGCATTGTGGCAGGCGCCTGTGGTCCCAGCTACTTGGGAGGCTGAGGCAGGAGACTCGCATGAGCCCAGGAGTTGGAGGTTGCTGTGTGCTGTGATGTTACGGCACTCTACCCAGGGGGATATCTTGAGGCTCTGTCTCAAAAAAAAAAAAAAAGGAAATGAAAATTAGTATCTTGGTAAGAGAATGCATGCTATTTTGCTTTTTTTCCATAAACTTCATAGATGATTGTGAATATCAACCATGTTTACATTCTATAAGCTACTTTATGAATATTAAAAATTTCCAGTGATGTAGTTAACATGATTCTAAAAATTATATTTGAATGGACTCTGCCCACCTAACGATACACACTGTCATAGTGTTCAGTGAAGACCACTTAGGAGAACATGGAAGTCTCTACAGTCAGTGTTGACAGTTTTTAGTGTTCTTTTCCCAAAGTTTAGAGTAATGTGATTAAAACCTCATGTATGCTCAGTGTTAATGCAATGACATGAGGGTCACACTGACAAGGGTTCGATTTCTTCCCAGCACCAGGGCAGAGGAAACCCAAGATAAATGTGGAAAGAGAGCCGTGGCACACAAACTTACCAAAGCAAGTACCCAACAATTAAAAGCTGACTTGCCCACATAAATCAAGTGCAGGTTGAAGCACACCAATCTCTAAGTGGCCAACACCTGTCTGGTATTTTTCCTGTCCACTTTCTGGGAAAACACCAAAACCCAAAAACCAAAGAAACCCAGTAATATAGGAGCTTTGGTGCCTAAAGCAAGACAAAAACAATACAAGACCCTAAACCAAAACAAAACACTTAAACTACATTGGTATTGAGAGAACAAAAACTGGGTGTTGGGGTGTAAATACTGTACCAGAAATGCAAACTAAAATATTAATAGATCCCCATATTTTTTAGGATATCTCTCCTCCATTAAGTCAGTAGTTTGAATGGCATTTGGGTGAGGATGGGCCCGAATAATAACTTCATCAAGGTTGGGAAGGAGGAAAGCAATTGTATGGTAACTGGTAGTTAGGGAACTAAAGCTTAAGTTGGAATGTACACACAGGAGTGCATTTGAAAGATTTTTAGCTTTTGAGACGGAAAAGCCATTGTTATAAAAAGTCAAACAGTCTCTTCAGTTGACAGCAAGCATTCCTCTCAGTTTTCTACATGGGAACACAATCACATCATGTCAAATTATCCAACTAGTTAATGAAAACAAATTCTTCTGGAATTGCCTATTTTTTTAAGTGATCCAGATTAAGGCCTCGTTCTGAGCTTGGCGGCTTCCAGTGACCACAGAGCCATTGACTGGGCCCGCTCTGCTGTAGGGTTTCTGGGGCCCAGCTGGGCTGAGGGGAGCCTGTGGCTTCAGTAACTTGCTGTCATCAAAATGGTCTGGAATCTTCTTCCCCTAATAGAATGGAAGTGAGTCCTAGAGAGACCAACTCTTAGATAACCCTGGTGGTTTGAGGTCTTCTGTTCCTTTTCAGATCTCACCCCCAAGCCCATAGTGGTCAAGTTCAAACTCTCCCTCAGTTTCTAGATGTTCTGAGAACTAACAGGTGATTGGCCTTGAGCCAGAGTTTACATCTATAACTTTGGCCTCTAAGCACAAAAGGTAGAAGGCAATTTGCTGGTCCTTGCTGGGGAAACTATATACCTTCCTCCTCACTTTGTGTTGTGCAGGGCAGCTGCCAACAATGTGTTTCTTGTTTACTGGTGAGGGGTCTTGTTGGAATTCAATTACTTAGGAATGTGTCTATTGCAATTAAAAAAGGCATAAAGTTTACATTAACATTTTAAAATTTGCTTACTCTGGGAGCATTGGTTTATGTGAGTGTAAATAGGCAATAATGGATAAGTTGAATTATTCCATATTAAAACTTCAGTTTTCTAGGAAAACGTTCGTGTGGTTAAATAGACTCCCCAGTACCAGCTGTGGGACAACGGAAGATATGGTTGTTAGGCTCTCATCCCTGTATACCTTTAATAGTAGGTAAAAAAATTGCTCTCCTGATTTTTCTACTGAAAATCTTAGTGAATACATTGTGTATAGGTTGCTTAAAATCTGACTGTGAAGAAACTAGATCAGGAAATGGTGGTGGGAAAGTCACACTAAATATTTGAATTTAAATATTTTGCTAGAAATTCTAGTTAAAATCCTGCTATTTAGGAGAGAATTCTGGATCCTGTGATATATTCCATGGTCTGATTTCCGTGGGCCATTGTTACCTATGTGTCTTAACTTAGGGCCCAGAGCTCACAGTATTTCCTTTGGTTATCGCCTAAAACACTGGGGGGGGGGGGGGAAGACTCTCTTCTTCTGCCTCTTACTCACCATCATCCCACTGTGGTGAGAAAGTCTTGAGAGCCAGTTCTTTGCCCCGCTATCTTCAGGTGAAAGGACATATTCCTTAGACCCTGGTCTGTCTTCTGGAGTTTCTCTGCCCCACAGAGGGCAGAGCTTGTAGATCAGAAACATGTTTTTTGTTTTGTTTTGTTTTGTTTTTTATCTTTTCCTTCAAATTCTTAATGCAACTGGGGCTTTTTCTTTCTCCAGTGACTTTATTTCCCATTCATTTTCCTTTGGAAGTCACATGTTCCCCATTCAAGAGCCCGGGAGCCACGGTGAAAGCAGGAACTCTTACTTCTCACTGCTGCCCGGGCGTGTTTGTTATGTGATTACTATACTGCCCGTAGTAGGTGCTAGGGATTGGAGGAAGGGAACCTACACAGAAATACAAGGAGGAGAGTTCCTGCCATGGAGAAGGTCAGGTTTTCATGGAGGAAAAACAGGAGGATGGAAAAGAGATTTGTTGCAGAGTTATAGAACAGGTAGCTGAATCATTCTTGTTGGATGGGTGGAGGAAAGTTCAGGGGAGAAGACGGCACTTCTGATGGGCCTTGAAAAATGGTGGGATTCAGTTGTCAGAGATCAGCGGCTGGATGTCAGGGCTCCAAGGGCAGGAAAACTGGGAATCAGAAGCAAGCAGCACGATGGAGTGCTAATCCTGCAGAGGTGATGAGGCACTGATCAAATGTGTGTACACGTGTTTGTGTGCTCAGGCCTGTGTGCACAGTGGGAGAAAAGAAAGGTGGTCAGAGATACCAATAGGTGTGTGGGGTTGTGTGTGTGTGTGTGTGTGTGTGCGCGCGGAGGGGGGCACTGATGGTGATGGACCAAAATGAATACTATGATCTCAATCAGAGCAACTAAAGGATTTTCTCTTCTGTGTTATAAATGTTTGTGTCCTCCTAAAAACTGGTACGTGGGAACGTTAACCCTAAAGTGATGGCATTCGAAGGTGGGCCTGGGAAAGGTGGTTAAGCCTTGGTGCAAAGTTTCACCACTGTGACTGGTGCCCACGTGAGAAAGGCCCATCCCACCCAGCAAGGACATACCGGTGGGCTCTGTTTGTGAGCCTGGAAGGAAGCCTTGACCAGATGCCAAATCTGCTGGTGACTTGTTCTTGGACGGCCAGCTTCCAGAATGGTGAGAAACAAATTTCTGTTGTTTACAAGCCACCCATCTATAGTGTTCTATGTTATAGCAGGCCAAACAGACTAAGACACCCTCCTTCCCTCAGGAGAGTGCTACTGATATTTGGAGGTGTTTCCTGCTCATCTCCTTTCTATGAATTTAAGAAAAATAAAAAACAAAATATAAGTATTCTGAATACTTTAATATTAAACTTTGTGTAAATCTCTTGGTAGCTCATAAATTTTCTTTTTAAATTAAATCATGATAATTTTAATGGTTCTATAATAGCTCAAAATTTACTTAAGTTTTCTCCTCTTGTTGGGTGGTCTGTTGACTTAGTACTGCCTTTCAGCATTAAACTTTATAAAGAGATTGTACACTGTGTATCTCAGGGTGGGGAACCTGGGGCCTTCTAGGTCCTTAAATGTGGCCTATTGACTTAATTCAAATTTTATAGAACAAATTATTTTATTTCAATTAATACATTTTTGTTTGCCTTTTATATTTTATTTTAATTTTAAAATGAACATACTTTAAATACCAAAGCATAAAATAAGTTTCAATGAAACAATCCTCCCAGATTGACCTGCATAATTAGAATATTAGTAAGTCATAAGACAGTGTTTATTAACCATTTTTGCCTCCAGCACATTTGAACCTATAGTTAAACTTCTGAAGAACACTTAAATTATGTTGATTAAAAAAATAGTAAAAAGAAGAATATATTGGCTCAGCACCTATAGCACAGTGGTTACAGCGTGGGCCACATGCACCAAGGGTGGTGGGTTTGAACCTGGCCTGGGCCAGCTAAACAAAAATGACAGCTGCAATAAAAATAGATGGGCACTGTGGTAGGTGCCTGTAGTCCCAGCTACTTGAGAGGCTGAGGCAAGAGAATCGCTTAAGCCCAAGAGTTTGAGGTTGCTGTGAGCTGTGATGTCACAGCACTCTACCAAGGTCAACATAGTGAGACTCTGTCTCAAAAACAAAAAAATACTGTGATTTGAACCTCTTTCACAAACAATTTAATTATTGATCTTTAAAAATTTTCATGGCACACCTAAGATCCTTTCATAACGCATCAGAGTGCCATGGCATGCTGGTTGAAAATCACTGCTGTCAGGGCTAAACTGATGTTGCTGTGCTTATGATTTAGTTCTAACGTCCCCTGCCTCACTGGTGCCACTACCACATGATGCTGGTTGGCAAGAGTTCATGAGGGTTGAGTGTGCCAGTCTGTTATCACCTTTTAACAATAGCGTACTATTTTTTTCTGCTTAAAGTGGAATTTGTGACTAGTTGCACAGCTTTACGGTATGTTTTAATTCTCTCTGTGTAACAGCCCATCATGTCAAAGAAGATCAAGACAACACTAAAGGAAGGAAACGCATTTTTTAATGAGGATTGGGAATTGCATTATTATCTTGTTTCTGCTAAAGATAAGATGATTTGCTTGCTTTGTGATACTGCAGTATCAACATTAAGGAAATTCTATGTTCATCAGCATTATAACATTCATAAGGATCACCAATATTTTAAATTAGAGGGAGAGGCATGAAGGGTTATGTCACAGAAACTACATGGTAGATAGAAAAAGTGAAGATGAGTCTTTCGAACAGCAATGAGATCTGGAAATAATGCTACTGAAGCAACTTATAAAGCAGCTTTTGTACTCAGGAAAAAAGGGAAGCTGTTTAGTGATGTAGAAATTGTGAAAGAATGTATTGTTGACATTGTAGGATGCTTGGACCCTGATAACATTTCAAAGTAGAAATAACTGCTTCTTTCAAGGAACCATAATTGATTGGCAGCATGAACAGTCTTCAACTTAACAGAACAATTTTATGCAATACTTCAAAAAGAAAAAACATATATTACTCAATCTCTTTGGATAAATCAACTGATACTACTGACTTAGCACAGTTTTTATACTTCATTCAGGGCATAGCAGAAGATTTTCTTTGTAATGAAGAGTTATTTGCTTTGTACACTCTTGGAAACAGAATACTGGGAATAGATACCTTCAACAACTTTCAAGATAAATATTGTGAAGTTAGACTGAATTTAGGAAATACAGTGAGTGTATGTACAGATGGTGCACCTTCCATGACAGGAAACCATGAAGGCTTTAATGCACAGATTTAAAAAAAGTTTTAACAGTTCCAGTTGCTGCAATTTCTTTTCATTCTATTTTGCATCAGCAAAATCTCTGAGCTATAGCTATTATTTTAAGTGACACTTCTCAACGAGTTACAAATATTGTTAACTATATTTGTACAAATGCAATATGGAATCTTTAGTAACATGGTAAAGTTGAACAATTGAAGTATTCAGTGTGTATTTGCCATATTATTCTAAAGTGCATTGGCTATCATAGTGAGAAGTGTTAACCAAAATTTTATCTCTACCAGAACAGGTAACAGATAGTTATAGAAGAGCAGAATCAGCACCATGGATTATTGAAAGAAGATTTTTATAGGAATACAGCATTTATGTGTGATGTCATGTCAAATGAAAAGGACTTAAACAGTTTTTTGCAAGGTGAAACTAACTCTGTAGATGTGTGGTAAAAAATCCAAGTATTTTTTTAAAAGCTATCTTTTTTCAAAAGGAAATTTCAGACGAACATTTTCCCCAGTTAGCAAAGGTCACTGATGAGCAGGATGACATATGCAAATTATTTGAAGAATGTGCAGCTGTTATAGACTTATTAATTGGAGAATACAATGAAAAGTTCACTGACTTTGAGAATCATGACATCACACTCAAATTAGCATTTCAGCCTCATCTAATTGGTATCACCAAGCACCTAGAGAACTACAGATGGAATTGACCAAGATCTCAGTAGATGACTTTTTAAAATCATTGTTTTATGCTAAGAAAGATGAAATTGAAATGTGGAAAAATGCAGAAGAATGCCCATGCCTTTGGCAATGTGAAAAAATAATGCTTTCTTGCTAAGAATCTACATAGTCCTTCCTTAATTCAAATTAAGACACTCGTAAGTTCATAAATGACTGATACCCCTCTGGAGGATGAACTCAAACTGTGGAACTCCATTCTGCAACCAAGAATTCAAATGATTTCCAACAAAAAGCAGACAAAACAAAATCATTAAGAAGTTATTTAACTTTCAGTTTAACAATTTTCATTTTTTGAGATTGAGTACTCAGTAGCTATATTTTTACAAAACAGCATACATTTTTAAATATATCTAATTGAAGTTTCTTGAATAGGGCCTTCTGTGATTACAGCCAAATTAATGCAGCTTTCCTCCATGAAAGTTTCCCCTCCTGTGGTCTAACCTTCGTTTTCATGAGACATCACAATTCTACCCCATTGTATTCCTTTTCATTATTGGAGATTCATGCCATCTGCCTAAAACGCATGGGAGCTCTAGGCCACTGTGCCTCTTGGACTACAGCCAGCTTCCCAGAGGACGTCAGACCTGCCCTGTGTGTTCTCTCTCCTTTGCCCTGGTGTTCCCAGTGTCCATCCCTAGATTCCTTGTTTTCACTTCTGTGAGGCTGAGTGCTCTAAAAGACTGCTCTCTGCAAGGTCAAAGGAAGCACACTTTCCTTGAATGTGGCCGTCGCCCACCCCTCCTGGACCACACACTGCTCCTCTGCATGCTTCAGTCTCTGTATCTCAAACCACCCTGCTGCAGGGCTGAGGCTCTGTGCAGAAACCTGTCCATCCTCAGCCCCACTCCTCAGCGTCCACACACTGCTTCAGCACACACAAAGCTGGTGCCTTTTCCCTGTTCATTTATCCTGTTATCATTATTAACAACAATAATATCTCATCCTTTATTTATTTTTCATTGGCTCATCTCTTGGCAGTTCAGATCTTTTACATGTCTGAATTTCAATTTCCACCCATGCCCAATTCACTCTGAACAACTTACCTTACCTTCTATTAGGAAGATTGTAGACACCGAGAAATTTATTTTGGTTGTGGTTTCCTTAGCTGTACAGCAGAAGCTTTTCAGTTTAATTAAGTCCCATTTGTTTATTTTTGTTGTTGTTGCAATTGCCACATAAGTCTTCTTCATAAAATCTTTCTCCAGGCCAATATCTTCAAGTGTTTTCCCTACACATTCTTCAAGGATTTTTATCAGTGAGAATGGCCCACATCACAAAGTCTCAAAGCTGTAGATGCTGGCGTGGATGTGGAGAGAAGGGAACACTTTCACACTGCTGGTGGGGCTGTAAACTAATACAACCTTTTTGGAAGGAAGTATGGAGAATCCTCAAAGAACTCAAGCCAGACCTCCCATTTGATCCTGCAATCCCATTACTGGGCATCTATCCAGAAGGAAAAAAATCCGTTTATCATAAGGACATTTTGCACTAGACTGTTTATCATAGCTCAATTTACAATCACTAAAATGTGGAAACAGCCTAAATGCCCACCAACCCAGGAACAGATTAACAAGCCATGGTATATGTATATCATGGAATACTATTCAGCCATTAAAAAGATGGAGACTTTATATCTTTTGTATTAACCTGGACGGAAGTGGAACACATTCTTCTTAATAAAGCATCACAAGAGTGGAGAAACAAGAATCCTATGTACTCAATCCCGATATGAGGACAATTGATGTTAGTACATGGTGGGGGGTGGGAGGATGGGGGAGTGGAGAGAGGGTGGGGGTGGGGGTCATGGTGTAGTGTGTGGCATACTTCTTGAGGGCAGGACATAATTATAAAAGGGACTGTATCTAACAAATGCAATCAGTGTAACCTAATTCTTTGTACCCTCAATGAATCCCAAACAATAAAAAAAATTTAAAAAAAATATAAAACTGTTCTGCTTTTAACAAATACAAAACATCCCATTCAATTCAATGAAAATACAGTAGGTGAATTTCAATCATGATGCTAATTACTCTCAACATGGACACTATTAAGAAACTTTTAAAAATCTGGTCAAAAAATTTACATGTTTATTGAAAAAATTTGGAAGGAATACAAGAATAACATGGGGAAAAAACAACAATATGCATAGCACAACACAGTGCACTGTGTCAGTTGGGAAGTAGATTGTCTAGTTTCAGGCACACGCTACTCAATTTATTAGCTGAGTGTTCTTAGGTAACAATCTCTCTTTGCTCTGATTTCCTTATTGTTAAGCTAGGGATCAAAATAGTGTCCATCTTGTGAATTATTTTGATGACTGAATAAAATTATGTATATAACACTTTGACCTCATTTCCCTGCAGTTAGTAAAAACTTTGATCAATGTGGTTTTTCTTTCCTCCAACTTTTAAATATTCATATTATATACCATATGCACATGAAAGTATTTACAAAACTGGGGTCCCATCACATTTGCTGTGTTGTGGCCTGATTTTTTAACTTAACATTATCTTGTCAGCATTTCCCCAAGCCATTTTGCATTCTTTGAATACATGGTTTTTAATAGCTGAATAGCATTCTGTTCTATGGATTTACTATAATTTACTTAACCAAATCCCCATTGTTGCTTAATTAGGCAGTGGCAATTTTTTGCTATTATAAATAGCATTGCAATGAACATCCTTGTACATAATTCTTTGTTTGCTTCTCTGATAATTTTCCTGGGATAAATTCCAAGAAAAGTAATTATTAGGTCAAAGGATAAGAACATTTGTAAGAATCTTGATCCATGTGGTCAATCTGCTCTCCAGGAAGTTTGCCCCACTTTGCATTCTCTGCAGAAATATGAGAGAGAGTTTTCATTTCTCAGTTTTCATACCTTGGCCATTTGTGGAGAATGTACAAGAGCTCGTTCTGGAGACTGCCAGCTTCTCAGTAATAGGAGACCTCAGAACGCTTTTCATTGGTCGATGTTGGCTCTATGAGTGCATTTTGAGTGATATCAGAATAAACCTTCAGGGCAGATTTCCTTTAGGTGATTACTCCCAAGGTACAGAAATGAACTTGAACGTCTTTGAGGCATAAATATGAAAGCTTAAATGCAGCTTTCAACAATCATTTTATAGACAAATATTATACTTACTTAAAAATATTTATTAAAATCACGTTGTTTATTTGGGGTAAAGAATCCGGAGTACTAGGCTCCTGAATGGTGGCCCAGCAGATTTTCCCTTTCTGTGACACAAGTGATGATGGCGTGTCCCCAGGAACTGAAAGAGAGCTGTGGCTAATTCTTCACCGAGACCGCCTTGTAACCTCTTTCATGGTTGGGCACTGACTCTGGGGACTCACTTCTGGCACCTATAAAGGTTTACATTTGAAGAGGGACCAAAGGGAGGTCTTTATTTGTTCATAAGGCACTGCTCCCCAGGAGTCCGTGGTGGAGAGCAAAGTTGGCAGCAGGATTAAATGGGATAAAGAGTTCAGAAGTTCTATCCCTATCAGAAGATGCTGGACTTCCCACTTCCAGGTGCTTGAACGAATACTTTTGAGTCCCTTTTAGCACTTGCTCTGTAGCTAGTCAGGTCAATATCAGAACTTATATCCATCATTGCAACAATGCACTTTATAGCATATGTGTGTGAATCGTATGTCAGTGGGTCTGACCTGTGGGGATTTTTTTATTTGAAAGAATCTGTGCCTCTCAGAGGGAAGAGGGGACTTGCACTTGTTTCTCAGATGGAGGTTGTCATTTGTGTCGCATCAGGAGGGTGTAGGGTAAAAAGAAAGTCCTTCATTCTGCCTGTGAGTGTGATGGCAATTAACATGTTTGTCTGAAAGAACAAGAAGCAGTCTCTCCGTGTTATGGAGAACTGATTGGAGCCATGCATGCTCAGAGTAAAAAGTGGATGGGGGTGCAGGGAGGGGTGGTCGGTATCAGCAAGCTCTGCAAACACCAGTGCTGGGCCAGACAGCTGAGAACAGACTGGAATAGAAAGCAAATTGTTCAGGAGGGCGAGAGTCCACAGAACAACCCGTAGCTTGGGATAGCAAGAGAAAAAAAAGGCAGAGCTTGTGGAAACAGGGCTCAGCAAGAGTTTGGTTTAGCAAAATGGTGGTTTTAAGTCACATCTAACTGTTCTCCCCTCATGAATTGATTAACTTGTTTATAGCTTTATTTGTAGTTAGAAGTTTGAGTTTGTTCCTTCTCCATTTTTTTATGAAAAAAAAAAAAAGGCCCCTGTTAGATATTGTCTGCTATATCCACAGGGATTAATTTTAACTTAGATCCTTTGCTGATGAGCATGCTGACTTGTAAAGCATAATAATTGGTGTTTTCATATCACACTGTCATCATTTAGGTGTAAGGGGGGGACTAGATTAACACTGCAGTTTTCTAAAGTTTTGGGTAGCTTTGTTCAGCAAATCCGCCAGCAGTTGTGATGCTCTGCCAGACACATTCTTTGATTTTTGGTTTAGACTGTGCTTTGATTCATTAGCCGCTCGGGATAATCATCTCTGTTAGCACATAGAGTATCACTGAGTCAGATGAGAGCCGGCTCGGAGATGGCTCTGTCACGACAATCATCGAGTAAGTCATTCCAAGTTGGGGCTTAGGACTCTGATTTCCTATCTCCGTCTTGAATTTGTGCTTTTGGCACATGAATCCTTCTTGATTCTTATCTTAGTCTGTAAATAGGCTAGAAATTGCACATGGAAAAATGGAACAAATCATACTTTCTTTCAAAGGGCAAATTAAACATTCCATAGAATAAGGGAAGAGTTGTTAGTGGAGGGAAAAAAAAAATGCAACCTTGCTAGCTCCAGTGTGAAAAAAGAACGGAGTAAATTGGACTCAAACTCAACCTTAAAGGACGTTTTGAGCGTTTGCACTTTTTTCTTTAACCACCCTCTTAGCCCTCCTGCCAAACACCAAATCCTAAGTTTTCCGAAGGTTTGAAAATATTCCCATTAATTTTTTTTTTTCTCGCATAGCCCTGTATTTACCAGGGCTTGAAATGGAAATACTGAAACCTAGTAATGAAGGGTACTATGAAATTCCTGGTCTGTCTGAGGCCAAGTGCTCCTGGCAAAACGCTCAGGAAGTCCAGTTCCTCTCAGGCTACAGTGGAGTTTTCAGTTACAGGCTGTTTTGAAAATTCAGGTAAATTTAGAATATTCAGTTTACTTAGTCAAGAAATGGAGTGAGCAATTTCTTTGACTAAAAAAAAAAAGTGCAGATGAAATTCAGAAACTATCTTCTCGAAAAGGGAGAAGAGACGACCCTTCTGTGACAATGACTTGAAGTCATAGGATTCTGCCTCATTGTGTAGCAGAGACCCTGGGTGTGCAACTCTAATTGGACAGAGTTCATGAATACATGTGATTGTCGCTCAAGGGCCGAATGCTGCAATACCAAGCGTCTTATCCAATCCCTACTGTTGTAGGTGAGCACTTCAAGAGCAGGTATGGAGGAGAGGCTGATTTATTCAGTGATAAGTGTTCAGTGGACGACTAGCCAAATTAGGACAAGGGCAAGAAGAGCAGTACTACTCTCTGGAATGAGACTTCTGGAACAAGACTACTGGCTCTAGCTCTGCAGAAGTGGCAAGGAGGCTAGTGTTGACCACATCTGCATAGTTGGCCAATGGCCCTCTCCTAGTCCATATCCGTTCACCACCCATGCAGGCCCCAGGTGCAACCAGCTGGCCCTGAATTTTAAACCCATCCCCTATCCTGGTCTACTTTTCCATTTATACCAGTGGCACCACTCAACTATTCACCCTGCCCCCCTGCAGTCTGCTCAGCTTCCTCACTGTACCTCCAAGCAGAGTTCTTTCACCCACCTGTACTTTTCCCCACCTTTCTTTCTGGGAAGATTATCCCTATGTCTTTCTAAGGGAAATATCTTCCTCTAGGGTCTCAAACCCTGCCCCTTCTTCCCTTCAAAGGTAAGAGCCCTCTGCATCTCTGAGCAGGTAGGGGCCCAGCACCACACACACGGGGGCAGCTCAACCTCCACTCCTCCACCTGCCTGGCGCTCTGGGCTTCCCTCCCCTGTAGCTTTCCTATTGTCGCCCTTTCACATTTGCTTTTAACATGTCACTGACACTATATTCAAGTCCATGTTAGGAACAGTGAAAGCTCATTTTAGAAAATATCTAAACAAAACATGCAGTAAAGCAGAAATCACCATGGTTCTATACATTACTTTGGCCAGTTTCTTTTTTTCCCCTAGGTATTTAAAAACCAAACATCATAATTCTGTAGAATAAAGAAACCCAACTGTATGAGCGATTTCCTTGCTTGATTACAAAAATATGTGTTCTTTGGATAATATATGAAAAATGTAGAAAAGTCCAAAGGGGGGAAAAATTATAGAATTTCACCCTGCAATTTCAGTGTATTTCCTTAGGATCTTTTTTTTTCCCACGTATATAAAGAGAGTGGCAAAAAAAAAAAAAAAAAAAAATACACATTTCACGAAAGAAGAAACTATACTAAAATAGTCATACTCAATATACACTGATAACGAAAGATGCATACAAGTCACCTCTTGCAATTGCAGAAGTCAAACATGGCTTGAATATTACAAATTTAATCCAGCATTTCCTTTTCTTAAAATGGGCATACATCTTTTGGCACCCTCTGTATAAGGGACATACCGTACGTACTAATTTCAGAGAACATCTGGTGGGGGCATATTCACAGATTCTACGTGGAGGAGTTTGGGAAGGCGGAATTTGAGGACAGAAAACAGCTACCTCTGACTGCCTTAGTAGTCTCTGCCGATTAAAAGAAATAAAAAAAAAAAAAAAAAAGATCCCAAATGGTTTAGGTCATTCCTCTAAAGATGCAGTAAATCATTACTCAAGTTTTTGGCAATAAAAATGCTCACTGTATTATTTTATTTACAGATTTCATGGAAGAAAGAATGCTTTCTTAATTTAATAGTTCTCCTAGTGTCTCAATTGTGTAATAAGCTTAGCTGGAACAGACTGCTCTCATCGATTAGACGGAGAGCCAGCATGGTTTAGTGGTTAAAAGTAGGATGCCCCTGGCTCTGTGGCTCAGCTCGGCGACTTATTATCTGTAACTTATTAGTCGGTGATCATATGAATTCTTACCTTCTTTGTCTCTGTAATTATCTCAGCAAGAAGCTGGGGGAGGCAATGCTGGCAACTTCTGCTAGACAAATAGCGGACGGCCTCTTCCCCTTCCAGAAGCTACTCAGGCTTCCCCAGTAGAATTAATTTCTCCCTTTTTTGCACTCAATAGAATATGCGCTCAAGTCTCCCACGCTATTTATTGCTATGTGTACTCTATTTATTTGTTTAAATGTCCGTTATCTCTCCCCTTCCCCTAGCCAATAACTGGGAGCCTGGGAGCTTATTAAATATGAGAACTTTTATTTTTTTAATCTTTGTGTCATCAGAGTCCACCCTGGACCCAGTGGGTACTTAATGAAAATGCCTGTCAAATATATAAATGCTCTCTTTCTGGAACTGATTTTTAAACTTAAAGGCATAGCTTCCTATTTACTCCTGTGCATTTTACTTTTCGGGCCTCAACTTCTCAGTGGTGTTTATTGTGACTTTGTTAGAAAAAACCAGAAAGAAAACAACACAGAACAAAACTGTGCATCAGTAAGATGCAGTGATATGACTTCCTTGTCTGAAGATTCCATATGCATTTAGTCATTTATATAAAATTACTCCCGTGGGCAAACAAGGCGCAGTGGAATTTGCAAAAGCAATAATGGCCAAATAACAAGGAAGAAGATGTTAGTTATGATTATAAGTTCATATTTTGCAAATGAGCACACTAAAGCTCAGAATGTGTAAATGATTAAAGGCAACACCAGAGGCTTCCTGGCAGACGTAAGACCCCCAAGTAGTATACAGTGGAAATGACTGTGATCCCTGAAAATACAGTGTCAAGTGTAGAAGGTTAGATCAGGAAAACTGGATGGAGGGGGGTATCTTGATCTGCATCTTGTAGTGAAGGGCCTAAAGAGTAGAGAAAATCCCAGGGTAGCGAATCATAGTCACCGAGGATGGCATGGAGCAAGCGTTGAAAGAGACAGACACTCAAGGGTGACCAGATATATGAGTAGAGTAGCAGAATCATTTTTCTTATGTAACTTGTAATTCCTTCTGCTCCATAAGTCAGCAAATGGCTTATGAGTTGGAGCAGCCTGTCATTTTACTCACTGTCCCTGCCAAACCTATAGGCCTTCCTTGTTTACCTCCAAATTCAGAGGGACAGGAATACAGTTAAGGGAATCATAGAGGCAATACCAACAGTCCCAAAAGACATTGTGATGTCCAGGGATACTACGGTCTGATTTTAATAATTCATAATTTGGTTAGGCTAATATACTTTGGTGCAGAAACATGAAAGGTCAAACTATTTTTCGAAGATTTGAGTCAATAGTATTACAAAGGCAATCATTTTATTTACTTGGGAGGCAGTTAGCATACTAGTTAGGATAGAAACTTTTGACTTTTTCAATGAGAACATGGAAAGATAAAGGTTTTACCAAGAGGACAAAAATACACATTGTCAGACTTTCAAAGTTTGTATAACAAAAGGAATTTAGGGATGTTACGTATCATAGATGAAAAAAGCTTTAAGGCTTGGGTTTGAGAATTGTGCCCATGGTATGTTTTTGGTACATTTGAAAGAAATACGTGAACCACAGTCTGCTGCAAAAATTCTGCAAACTCTTTAAAGCTTTTTCATCCCTAACGCAGTTTCTAGGTGCTATCAATTAATAAAATGCATGCCATCACAAATATTTGGTAAATATTTACATAATTATTGAATTGTACTTACTTCAAGGTTTTTTCGTTTTCTTCCACTTCTGAAAAAGCACGCCATAGATTGCAGTAGAAGTTGGCAGCCACACACAGATGTTGAAGTGTGAATTTTGGATGTTTGCAGGTTGTAAATATGTGGAATTTTGATCTTGAATGGGAGTTTAACATTACAACCTTACATGCTTGGAAAGAGTCTGCAATAGCAACAATTTCACATTTGCATAAACAGCTTTATTATAGTTAGAGTAATATATAGAAAGAACACAAATTACTCTGACCAGAGTTAAACCTATAAAGCAATCACAGTTGAATGAGGATTTTACTTAAAATCATAGACTCATCAACTTTAAAGTGTTTTTATCTTTCACAAGAGACAAATTTAGCCTGTTATGAATAAAATCCCTTAATATCTGCATCTTCTGGCTGGCATATGTATATTGCCTCAATGGAACTTTAAAATAAAACCACACATATGAAAAAAAAAAATAAAAAAGAGGCAAAGAACTAAAACATTGGACTGGAAACATTCTAATTTTTAACTCCAAATAGTAGAATAATTGAGTTGAAATTGTTTACTTTAATGGCATTGCAAACCTAGACTCTCTTTCTATTGCTGATTTTATTTTGAGGATTCAGAGGGCACAGAAATAGACTTTTGGGGGGATTTTGCTTTCTCTTACTTTCTGTTGGTGTTAGTATCACCTTTCTTACTTTGCTTGGCAGAGGTACGGTTTTGATTGTGCGATTTTACAGGTATTTTGTTACAGTACTGAGGAAGTTAGGAAGCTGCATTCCAAATGCAACAAATTACAAGGTGTCTTTGATTAATCAGAATACTTTATGACACAGCTCTTGAAGCCTCAGGTAGAAACAATTTCTCTATTCCCATCAAAGACGTGATATTCACTTGAAGAATGATACAAGTTCGTTCGGCATTTTGGATAAATGTTGGATTAATTATTTGGCTCCTAGGAAACTTCAGTCAGGCATGTCTTAGTTGCCTACTGTTTCAAAATAAAAAGCAATTGAACTGAGAAATACAAATATAGCATTGCACGATATTGCTGTTTTTATTGTAACTCTAAGTTGGTTTTATATAGCAAAACTCCGAACTTCAATTGAGGAAACCTTTATAGTTTTTAACTGGTTATTAACTCCATCTCTTAAAAATATTAATTTGTAAATTGGAAAGGAATGAGACAAAATTGTCTAATCATTTGAAAGTTAGGGAAACCACTTCAAATGGAAGCACTCATATGCAGAATTTTATTTCTCGAGTCTCATTCACATTTATGGTAACTTGTCAAAGCTATTCTCATTTCTATATATTGTATCTCTCTTAGAACGCTGAATGGGTGTTTTGCAGCCTTAAATTCAGAAGTAGACTTTTAATTCAGGAAACGGAACAGCAAAAATGGGGGAATTCTTTGTATTTTTCTCCTGACAAATCAATGGCTCGTGCAGATATGAGGGAAATAAATGCCTTTCTCAGTTAAAATTCTTTAAAGGGAAGGGATGAGAAAAGATGAAGAGAATACACCTTATGCTTCTCCAAACATCAGCTGGAGACTGGTGTGTACCTCTGCTGATTTTAGTCTTTATTTTAAATTTTAAAACGGAAAGAGTTGGAATTTAATAATAATAAATAGCATTTACAGAACGATTTCTTTGGGTTCTCACTTCTTTACATCTATAATCTTCTGGGATTTTTACACACAGTTCTTTGAGGGAGGAATGGGTATTACCTCCATTTGACGGGGGGATTAGCCCAGGAGGAGAGAAGTGAAGCAGGCTGTCGGTGGTTACACTGCTGGCATCGTGAACCCAGGCCGTCTGCCCCTACAGTCCTTTGCTATCTGGCCTGTCTGTAGTTAAAATCAGTATTGTGCATGTTGTTTTCAGACCTAAACAAAGGCCACGACAAGTGTTTTGAACATCACTTCTGATAGATGATCTGAAAGTGAAGGTAAGGAAAAAACCAAGAATTTGAAATTTACCTGGGATGCCATCATCCAGTGATAATGACATTGAGGCTTTTGGAGTCTGTGATTTCAGGGGTTCCAATGTGTATGGGCAGATCTGCGCACTCTCATACATACAGTCACCAACTTCTCAGCTTTCCTCTGGAGAATATCATCCCTCCAGTCAGGCCTCGATAAATCCTTGTTGCTTTTCACTTTGGAGCACACTAGATAGAGTTGCCCAGAAAAGCAGCAGCTCGATAGCAAATCAAGATGAGTTCTCTGCAAATGTCTGTCCTTGAGTATGTGTGTGTGTGTTCCCTAAACGGTTGCTTTTTTCTTCTCTGCCAACTGTATTTCTTTCTCCATCGGCTGTGATAGGACAGTCTCACAACTTCATTTTAGCTGCTCTAGGGGTTGACCGCTTAGATCTTGGAGGTACTCCCAGGGGCTTCCCAAGTAAATTATCTGATATGAATAAACCTGCATTTAACCCAGGTGATCCTAAATATACTCTCCAAAATTTGTCCTCCCCTCCCCCTTCCTTTTCTCCTCCTGTGGCACTTATCGGGACTGTTTAACACCTGTTTCCAGCTGGCTGGCTTCCAGGTGCATGGTGCCAGGGCCTTTTCTGGCATTCATGTGACAGGATGAGTCATGTGACTAATTTTAGCCAATGAAATGCAGCATTCAGTTCTGAGCACAAGACGCTTATGAGCATTGTGGCTCCCACAAAATGTGATCCAGATATATAGCTTTAAATTTTCTAGTAGGACATGAAAAAAAAAAAAAAAGAAATGGGTACTATTAATTTTAACAATCTCTTCTTTAACCCAAGATATTCAAAATATCATTTCATATGAAATCAATCTAAAATTATGAAGCTATTTTACATTGTTTTGTTATTATTATCATTATTTAGACAAAGTCTTTGAAATCAGGTGTGTACTTGGCAAGTGGAGCAATCTCAGCTCATTCCAGCACCATGTCTAGTGCTCATCAGCCACCTGTGGCCAATGGCTACAAGGGGGGAAGAATCTGGCTCTAGAATGCTCTTTGCCTTGCTGCGGTGACCAGCCATATCTGCAGGCCACAATGTAGGAAGATTCCTAACAGAGCTCCCTACGGTCAAGAGGGACCTGGAAGATGAGAGAGCACTAAACTTTTGTTGTGAGCCGCCACTAAAAGTTTTGGGTTTTTGTGATACTGCAGCATAAAGCTTAGCTTGTCTGATACTTCTTTCTTTCTTCAAAATAAGACCATATGCTGTCTGCTGGTTCCCACCTTCCTCTGCATCTAACACATTTTAGATCCCCCCCATTCATTGTGCATTCCTCTACGCCATCACATCTTTTCCATCAGCTATATGACATTGCCTTTGACCCAATACTGTAGTTTATTTAACCAACTGCACATTTAGACTTGTTCCCATTTATACAATTTGAAAAGCAACCCTGTACTAACAATTCTTATAGTTAAATCTTAGGGTGCAGTGATCAGGAGGGTTTTATTTTTTACCTTAGATCCCTAGGAATGCAGGGAGTGTGAAGAAGTGTGGCACTTCTTTTTTTAATTGATATTTCTTACCTATACATGTGTTTATTAGGTTTCCACTTTAGTAACAATGACAATGGTTAACATAAGGACTGAAAACAAAAACCTCATAAAGAACGAATAAAGATAAATTCATTCAGAAAAGAAATCAGATGATTGCTGCATCGAAATATTAAGCAATAATAATAATAATAATGCAAAGAAAGTAACATTCACATTGTCAGATAGGAGCATGTCTATTATAGAATGCTTTGACTCTGAGGTTCAGCATGAAGTCATCAGTTAACTTCTTTTTATGGTGGATGACAGCTACTTCTGGTTATCTTTTCAGAAAGTATCAATCTTCAGTCTAGCACCCAACACATGGCACAGGGGACTTCAGTGTTAGTTTATTGTTGAGATTAAATACCTTTTCGTACGTGACTTGGGAAAGTGCATTGACTATTTTGTTGATTTCATATTCATGTCAACTGTCTTTTTTTATGGACTGGGTTTGTCTTATTTTATTACTTTGTAATAATTCTAAATGGATGGCATTTATTCAGCTTTTTCTGTCCTAAATGTTACATGCTCTTTATTTGTAATTTTTTTCATTTGGAGGATTTAATAAAAAAAAGATTACATGACTTTATATGATTTTCAGGGTACTTTTAAATATAACTTGTCTTTAAACATGAAACTTTTGTTTCTTTGGAAGTGAACATGGTGAGATAGCATGGGTTACTACATGCCAAATAGTCACTACTTCATTAAAAATACAGTAAAAATAAAGACTTCGGTCAGCTTCTGTCCAAACTAAAGCATTACTGAACACATTTGGTTAATCATTACATGTTCTCTCGTCCTCTTAAAAAGCTACGTGTGAAACTTTCCTTGATCACGGAACGAGGCATGCATTGTAAATACTAAAAAAGACCTTCTACTTTTTTTTTTTAAACACAAAATGCCTTCTCTAAGTTGCATACCTACCTTCCACTTGAAAAAAATATTATATAATACCCATCCAAAATTTCTGCAACAATTTTAGACTAATTTATACTAAGAATACCTTATGGTTTGTTATGCCAGCATCACTTCAGATGATTTAAATTAAACAATGAGAGTGAATTCTCCTTTCCCACTTCACCATTTTGGTCTAGAGATGCATCATGAATGCTTTCTAAAGGATTCTTTTGGTTCCAATTCGCTCCGTGGTCCCTAATTCTTGTTATCATTCCGTGCTTGTGATATCGCCTGTTGTTCCTGGAAAAGTATATTGTGAACTACAAGCTTGTGCTACTTCTTAGCCCTTGTATGTCATTTAACGCACACAATCTGATTTGCATTCATTTGCAATCATTGTTCTGTGCAAGATATTGGTAAGAGGGTTATTAGAATAACCAACATTTTGCCCACGGGGAAACTGAGACCCAGAAAGGTTAAGTGACTTACCCAAAGGCATACAGTGAATTAATGGCAGAGCCAGGATTGCAGGGGAGAATCCTTAGAGGTTCTCTTTTGTTCAGCACAGCTTAGCAACAGGGCCTCTCGGCTGTGTGCTCCTTCTTCCAGGTGCCACGTCTTCTGACTTCTTCACTGTGCAAATAATTTTTGAAGAACATATGACATACTCATGATGCAAGGTTGAAATATTTATCTTTTATTCTATTTTATCCTTCTCTTTTAAAATGTATTATTTCAATAACTTGGAAATAGGTGGGAAGCGCAGAAATCGTCCACGCTTTCCACATGGAACAACTGAATGGAATCATTGAGGAATCCAGAGGTGTATCTAGTCTTTTGCCTTAGGGGATGGGAAATGCACTCAAGTGAGACGGGATGCTGTGTACTTTTCTGCACTTCCTATGGTTTAAATACGAGGAAGGATAGAAGAAATATTAATAGTCTGACAAAATAAGTGCTGTGATTTCAAAGTCCTTTTAATTGTTCAGAGTGACTAAATAATGTACAATGGAAAGTCTGTAGGGAAATTAATCCCAAGTTTTCCTTCAAGTTTACTTTGGCACTACAATTTTTTTTTAACTGCTCCAAGTAATAGCAATACTATTAAGCTGTTGAAATAACAGGTTATTAGTGGAAAAGGATTTTCCAGCTTCAGGTAGTCAGAGAACAGAACAAATGTCTTCTTAATGTGAAGCTAATGATGTTTTTAACATAAGATTTGGGGCGTAGTTAGGGAATTCTGCATTTGTGCAGGTTTTTGAAAATCAGTGTTATAGTCATTAATAATAACAGGTTTATAACTTAAAAATTATTATCTCTTACTTCCCCCATTCTCCTGTTTTCCATTTTAAAGACACGTTGTGTTTGTCCTATTTGGAATACAGTTTGTGGGTAGTTTTCCCATAGTTGGAAAGATGCTTTTGGCTTCTCTTTCTATATAAATTATGAGAAAATATGATTTTAATAGTGATCTCTGGAAAGAACCTGAAGGATATGAACAAAATTATCATTCAACTTAATTTAGGGCCCAAATGTAGGACACATCATACCATGTTCTCTCTGCCTCGAATAGCTTTTTAGTAACCCTTGGGCCTAAGAAGTTATCAATTTTTACCTACTCTCAGGAAGCAAGTTCTGTATTTGAAGGTAATCAGATTAAGAGAGGAACTCAATCTTACTTACCTTACTAGTAAGTTTGCCTTTTCAAGCTTCCAGAAATGATACATAAATATGTATTTATCTAATTTTGTGGTTCTGTATAGAGAGTTCAGGCTACATTCCTTCTTGGAGAGGCTGTTCATACCTGTGTTTTATTTCCCTCCTTATTCCACAGTGTTCTTCTTACTCCAGGAAAAATCAGAGATAAGAAGAACTCCCCCCTTTCAAGGCACTTTTAGGCTTCAGAATTCAGAGAATAATGAAAAAGGAAAATCAATCAAACCAATATATGTTCTGTCAGTTTACTCTAAGTCCAATGGTTCTGACTTTTTTTTTTTTTTTTT